>NC_058082.1:299253567-299616396 GCF_014858855.1 Bufo gargarizans | reverse complement strand
TTATACTGCCCTGGCAATTTAGGGGCCCAAATGTGTGAGAAGTACTTTGCAATCAAAATGTGTAAAAAATGGCCTGTGAAATCCGAAAGGTGCTCTTTGGAATGTTTGCCCCTTTGCCCACCTAGGCTGCAAAAAAGTGTCACACATCTGGTATCGCCGTACTCAGGAGAAGTTGGGCAATGTGTTTTGGGGTGTCATTTTACATATACCCATGCTGGGTGAGATAAATATCTTGGTCAAATGCCAATTTTGTATAAAAAAATTTGAAAAGTTGTCTTTTGCCAAGATAAAATTTATATATGGATGTTGTTTTTTTTGCAACATTTTACAGCTGAAAGTAAAAAATGTCATTTTTTTGCAAAAAAATCGTTAAATTTCGATTAATAACAAAAAAAGTAAAAATGTCAGCAGCAATGAAATACCACCAAATGAAAGCTCTATTAGTGAGAAGAAAAGGAGGTAAAATTCATTTGGGTGGTAAGTTGCATGACCGAGCAAAAAACGGTGAAAGTAGTGTAGTGCAGAAGTGTAAAAAGTGGCCTGTTCATCAAGGGGGTTTTAGCTAGCGGGGTTAAAGTCGTTAACGGTGCTGGCGTCACGACAAATAACACCAAGGGACCCAGCCGCCACAAGCACCCTAAACGCCGCTGCCACCAAGGGCACCTCAACCTCCATCTAGGCTGGTGCTTCCCTACCACAGAGCGTGCCCCGGAGGATTTCGTGCTGTCTTCCTCAACACTGTGCTGCCAGCGCAGGGAGGCTTTCTGCTAACCGCGAGTAAACCGATGAACTGTGTGATTATTTGGCCCCTCATCGGCCCACCGTGCACCTCACTTGTTGCCCCTGCGGTTCTGGCTGGCTGCACATACAGTTTGTTGTGAATTATTTACTTTTTCCGTCCAGCAAAATAATAGTACCTGGTGGCCCGGGTGGACCCACGTCGCCCATGATGCCAACGCCATTCACACCTTTATCTCCCTTTGGTCCTGGTTCACCTAGAATAATTAAAAATGTGTACAATTAATTGAATATGCATGAAACCTAATAGTTTTGCCAAATAAAAATATGATTGTTACCCTTAATCGTATGTAAAATATACATATATATATATATATATATATATATATAAGCAATAGCTTGGATGCAGACAGCAGAAACTGTGTCTTGTCCCTGGAAGTAGGGTTCCTACCCCTTCACATATAGCTCAAAATTACTCCAGTGACACAAATAAATCTTCTTGAAAGTGATTGTTTTATTTTCATGTGACTAAGTTGTGACGTTTCGTTACGTCACAACTTAGTCGCATGAAAATAAAACAATCACTTTCAAGAAGATTTATTTGTGTCACTGGAGTAATTTTGATATATATATATATATATATATACATATATATATATATATATATATATATATATATGATATTAAATTCAGGTTTATGAGAACAAGATATATTTTAGATCTATATCAATTCAATATATACATAATTAACATACCTCTCATTCCAGGGACTCCTGGTCTTCCTTCACGTCCAATCTGACCTGGAGATCCTGGTCCTCCTGGCATACCTGGCCTACCTGGTGTTCCATCCTTTCCAGGAGGACCTGGTCTTCCCGGCATGGCAGCCATTTCTACTGGCATCTGCATTCGTGTGGTATAATAAGCCATCCGTTCTAGTAAAACAACCAGCATTTGCATGATATAGAAAGGTTTTGCTTTTAATCACTATGAATAATGACTGAAAGATAGTCTCCTTGTCAACATGCAGATTAGACCATACCGTCAAAGAGTCTCAGCATCTCCTGTCGAATCATTCTTTTAATTTCATCATAATTGATAGGGTCTGGCTATAAATAGGAAATAGTAGAGTTTATTATTCACAGGGAAATGAGAAGTAGCGTAAGAGAAGTTAATGGCCACATTCAGTAGTGTTTTATGACTCATGGCCTATTTTTGCAATAAGCCACCAATGTGTAATTGGTGGGAGTTTGACCCCAGGGACCCCACAAATCAGGAGAACAAAGCAAGTGCCCTCAATGCAGTGGCCACACAGTGCTAGACTTATCTATGTGGCATTGTCCATTTAATTGCTCGGAGCTTAGCTGAAGTACCAGATGTAGCTTAAATTGCCTGTGTGTTGATTAGTCGCTGGCCTACAATCCGACAAGCTATTGCTTACCGTTATTCCAGGTGATCCTGGAATTCCTGGAGGACCAGGTTGTCCAGGAGGACCACTAGATCCTCTCTCTCCAGGAGGTCCTCTAGGGCCAACAACTCCTGCAGGTAAACTCTTTCCATAACCATTTCCAGGTGGTCCAGGTCTTCCTCTCTCACCTTGAGGGCCTGCTGGACCTGAAGCTCCACTTTCACCCTAAAATAAAATTGTAAAAGAATTTAAACATGTATCCAAATGCAGTGCCAAACATGATACACGTCAGACACATCTTACCTTTTCTCCTGGAGTTCCAGGAATACCAGATTTACCAGGAGAGCCCTATTGAAGAAACAAAAAACAAAGATACAAAACTATATGATTTACTGGCGAAACGGCGTTGGGTCAGGAGTCGGCCGAGAGATCTTTGCACCACTCAGGGTATGTTTAATCTTGTCCTTGTACTTTAACCCCAATCTCTACAATTGCCTCCTTTGCACTATGTTTGGGGCGTTGCTGTCATGAGGTATGCTTTTTTAGCTAGCATTCTTTTTTCCCTGTTGTTATTTTCGTGCACTGATCTCCTGGCCTCTCCTTGGGTCCTGCTCCTCATCTGTGTTTCCTGCCTTGTGCTGCCTTCTTTTATCATGCATGTATGTATTGTTTATATATTTTTTATAATAAAGTCTTTTGGATTTTCATATATACGAAAGTCAGCTTCATTTTTTGGTGATTATTATGACTCCTTGGGGGTCAGTTTTTTCGATTTATTCGATATTTATTCTGTCCGGTTAATATTGGTTGACCACAACATGTATGCACAAAGCACGTACATGCACTTTAAACTTTAAACTCATATAGTCCTTCTCCTCCCCTCTTCTGTCCATTTGGATAGAACTGTCAGAATCAAGTTACAATAGTCATAATAAGCTTGGTATTTTAAAGGGCATGAGAGGACAAGGGAAGGCAGAACCTCCAGATGCTCTCATTGTGTCCCTTCCATATCCCTACCTAAATGGGCAAGTGCCCCACCTACTCCCTAGCCATATTCCTGCATATAGTTTAAAGTACATACATTACATACCTCTTTACCTGGTAACCCATCTGCTCCAGTTTCACCCTAATGAAAACAAATAAATATTTTTGTCATGTGTACTTAACATTACCTTGACTTTGCTCTATTAAAGGGAAGCTGTCATCAGTTTTATGTTGGCCTATCTAAGGGCAACATAAACTAGTGACAAAGAGCCTGATTGAAACACTGGCTCACTTAATTTTTCTGGTCCAGTCATTTTCTCTAATACTTGCAGTGGGACTCAAGTGATTGAGTCTCCATATTAATAAGCTCTGGCTCTCCTTGTCTTCCTGTGGAAGATTGGCAGCTTTCTTTCTACACCTTATATAGGAAGAACGCTGCCAATCAGCGATGAGAGGAAGGTGGGGCGGTGAGAGCTGGAAGCTCATATATTGCATTGAGCAGACTCTAGCGCTTGGGTCCTGATGGAGCTTATCACTAAAGATTTTAAGAAAATTACTTGGCCGGAAAAAAAAAAGTTTGTGAAGTGACCCAGTGTTTCAGTGAGGGTCTCTGTCACTAGTTTATGCTGCCCTCAGGTAGGGCTGCACGAAAGTGGTGATTTCCTTTACCACAAATTAAAGATTCACAACCTATACTGCTCACAAATCGCTGGATGATAATTGTAATCATTGTGATACTCACAACAGGGCCAGGATGTCCTGGAGTTCCTGGCTCTCCAGGAAGACCCATCAAACCTCTCTCACCAGGGGATCCTCGTTCACCCTTCAAACCCTAGAAAGAAAAAAATGAAATAGTGAAGACTAACATACAGATTTTTACATTGTCTAAAGATAAAGCAGTCCTAAGACCTTACCAGTCCTGGAAGTCCTGGGTTGCCTGGTTGTCCTGGGCTTCCTGCAGCTCCCTAGAAGTAAAGTTGAAAATGCTACATAAAATGGAGATTATAAGTGTGTATATTGCCTTGGAAATGATATTGGGTTACTTACTAAGTGACCTGGAGGACCTGGACGTCCCTGTGGACCCATTGGACCAGGATCACCCTAGAAACAATTTATATTTATAGCATTTTTCACAATAATAGATCACCTACAGCTTTTAGAAGCTGATGAATTAAGTTGCAAGCTTACCTCTGCTCCTGGCCTTCCTGGGGTTCCTTGAGGTCCAGAAGGCCCACAGTCTCCCTGAAACAGAGATTGACAAATGAAAATGTGTTTATTACGGTAGGTAAAATAAATGTGTAGTTATATTCAGATCTATAATGATAATTAATACTGTGAATAATTGTACCTTTGCTCCTGGCAGGCCCATGTGTCCTGGTTGTCCTTTAAATCCCTATAATAGGTTTAACAAGATTATTATAAATTTATGGAACACAATTATGTACAAATACTAAAATGACCTATAAAATGGAGCTGATATTTCTATCAGATAACAAAGTTACAAACTTGGGATTATGCTTTAACTCACCGGAATGCCCTTATGTCCATGAAGACCTGGAGTACCTGGTTCACCCTGTAAATAAAAGACAAGACAAAATTTTAAAAGCAACTTGTGTTTAAATAGGAAATCACTTAAATTTTAGCTTCAAACCACAAAAAGAATTACACACAGGTCTAAACTTTATCAAATAATGTTTTTGCTATTAGCACCAAATGTTCTATAAATATGAGCAGGGCCAGGATATGGTGCGTGTAGGATAGGTGACCCCCTATGGCGCCATCAGAGACTTCAGGTAAGGGTGCACAAAGTAATGATTTAAAATATGCTGCTCCTTTACATTTTTAATACAGTGGTGCAGACACAGGCCCAGATTTACTAATCCTATAGATCAGTGTTCCTCAACTCCAGTCCTCAGGACCAACCTGCCGGTCATGTTTTCAGGATTTCCTTAGTTTTGGGCAGGTGATATAAGTAGTGTCAATGCATCAGGACTTACCACAGGTTTTCATTCTGTGGGATATTCTCAAATCATGACAAGCTGGTGGGCCCTGGGGACTGGAGTTGAGGAACACTGCTATAGATGGCATCTAGACCTGCACCAGATTTATCACAGCGGCTCAGGTCAGATGGTATATGTGGTGCAGGGATAGACGCTTTCGTCAATCTCTATACCAACTATTGGTTGGCTTACTTTAAGACAGAATTGTACGCCAGAACTGTGGTGCAAATTTGGTGCAAAATGGTGCATCTTAGACCATGCCCCTTTCTATTGAAGCACCATTTTTTTTTATAAGTCTGAAAAAAGTGTAGGAAAAGACAAATTAGAAAATCTGCCCCACTGTGTACAAGTGGCTCAAAAAGCTGCAGGCGTAAAGAACAATTCTCAGGCACCAATGGCAGAATAGCAGCGCAATGCTGAACCTACAGTCTCCTCAATTAAGTTGTATCTGACACCATAATAAAGGAGAAGCATGCAGGAAGTCAGAATAAAATGGGTCAACTATACAGACATGCAAGTCATCATGTATATGTAAATAGGGCCAAATGGGCACGCTACTGGGAAAATTTGGGGTGATATTTGTCAATATGACATTTATCATGAGGAATCTTGGGGATTGAGATAGCAATATTCTGCTTTGCACACCAAGAGAGCTTCTCAATCCTCTTAATATGAGTGATAGAATTCATTTTACAACTATACATTTTAATCTGATACATACCCTTGAGCCAGGTTTCCCATCTTTTCCATCTAGACCCTCAATGCCAGGTGGACCCTATATATATTAATACATAATTATATTAATGGTATTCTAGTACATCACACATTCATTCTCTAAGAAACACCTGTATTTATACCTGTATTCCGGGGGACCCTGGAGGTCCAGGTGGACCACTTAGTCCAGGAGAACCACGTTGTCCCTCTGAACCCTTTACAAAGATAAGAGCATAAGAAAACAACATAACGCCATGAGTTTGAAAACAATAAAATAAAACCTTTACACAACACTGGATATAATGTACTGCATAACTCTCTATAATCCAACATAATTCGTTTTACATATCCATATTCAACAGTTGGTTTGAAGGGGTTGTTTCCTTTTTAAGGCTACTTTCACACTAGCGTTCGTCGGTCCGCTCGTGAGCTCCGTTTGAAGGGGCTCACGAGCGGACCCGAACGCAGCCGTCCAGCCCTGATGCAGTCTGAATGGAGTGGATCCGCTCAGACTGCATCAGTCTGGCGGCGTTCAGCCTCCGCTCCGCTCGCCTCCGCACGGACAGGCGGACAGCTGAACGCTGCTTGCAGCGTTCGGGTGTCCGCCTGGCCGTGCGGAGGCGTGCGGATCCGTCCAGACTTACAATGTAAGTCAATGGGGACGGATCCGTTTGAAGATGCCACAATGTGGCTCAATCTTCAAGCGGATCCGTCCCCCATTGACTTTACATTGAAAGTCTGGACGGATCCGTCCGAGGCTATTTTCACACTTAGCTTTTTTTTTGCCATTTTAATGCAGACGGATCCGTTCTGAACGGAGCCTCCGTCTGCATTATTATGAGCGGATCCGTTCAGAACGGATCCGCCCGAACGCTAGTGTGAAAGTAGCCTTAGAACACTGCCTGTGAGCAAGAGTGCTCTGTACCTGACCTGTCCATGTATTGCATGTCCATTCATAAACCACTGCAAGTAAAATGATTGGCCAAATGTGCCTTCTACCAGACTCAAGGGTTTGAGAATGCTTAGTGATAACCAGATAATGGTCAATCGGCTTTGGTTGGACAGATTAGGAATAACCATGGCTAGACTTACTCATGTTTACTGTAAATGCAATTAATTGAATGATAGGTAACAGAAATGTATATTACATCTGTCTAAGGATATTCTCACAGCTGTCAAAGTGCACAGGCATATACATCAGGAGCTGTCAATTAGTGGTTAGGGGGCAATAAGCCGAGAAGAGTTTGGGAGGTTGGGCAAGCTTCATGCTCATGCATACAGTGTACAATTATTTTCTGTACTTTCTTCTTGGTTCTTATTCTTGGCAATATTTTCATGCCATTTGATATAATGGCTCAGCAGACCTGTCAGGATAATATGCTGTTTTTAAATAGTGAAGCATATTTTCAGAACAGATTCGCTTTAGCAACACATTTTATGCATAATGCAGATAATAGTTCTAATGTCCTTTTATTTCTATGATGTATTTAAGTAAGTCAAAGCTGAATTAATGAAAGTATAGCCCTGAAGTGATTGTATGTTAGATAAAGCAGTGTTTTGTTACTGAGAAATGAGCTCTATAATAACTTTATGCATTTTTTAAATGTTATTTGCAAGTTCACATTCATAAATAAATAAAAAATGTTTTTAAAAGGGTTCTCACCTGTCTACTGCTGCTCCGTTCCCAGCCACTTCCAATCCCCGGAAGACCAGGAAGTGGCTTGGTCCCGATAACAGGTCTCAGTGGTCACTTCTGCTTGAACGCTGTGAATTTAGTGTTTAAGCAGATGTGACCGTTGAGGCCTGTGATTGAGCACATCATCAGCCATGAGTGGCTCTTCCAAATGGATTGTGGCTTGACAGGACAGTATCTTTACTGCAACCAAACTTGAAAAAGAAGCCCTAGAGCTCTGATATGCGTTGCCTAACTGAAGTTTTAGCCTTTAATAAAGAAGTTTCTTCACCCACCCAATGGTCCTGTCACTGCACCAACAAATAGCTGTTCAGCATCATACCATTATGGTCTAACCATCTAACGTTTTTTCCTAGCAAAGGTCGGAGATGGAGGGGAACCATTTATGTGTTTTCACAGGTGTGGCGGTATACTGGTAGATAATTTTATATGAATTTTCTTACATTAAATGGGAATGCCCATGTGATCTAAGTTATTAGAGGGGTGTAAAGTGAGGTGAGAGGGTTCGTAGATGATGGGACATATGTTTGACCTATGTGCAAATCAACTTAATTTTTCACTAGGGTCAGAATTTTAGAAATGCTTGCAAATTTAGGGAAAACTCTAATTCCACATGGACAAAAGTATTTACACCTGTAAAGATCCTGTGTGTAGATGCGAGAAATCTCCAGAAGATTAACCATCACTGCAGCATTCCATCAATATGGGCTTTATAGCAAAGTGGCCATAAAGAAGCCTCTCCTCAGTAAAAGACACATGAAAATGCACCAGGGATTTACAAAAAAAGCACCTAAAGGACTGTGAAAATCAAGATTCCCTGGCCTGATTAAACCAAGATTAAACTTTTTGGCCTGAGATCTAAGGGAAACCAGACACTGCTCATCACCTGCCCAATACTATCCCTACAGTGAAGCATGGTGGTCTCATCGTCATGCTGTGGGGGTGTTTTTCAGTGGCTGGAACAGGGAGACTGGTCTGGGTTGAGGGAAAGCTAAAAGGAGCAAAGTACAGTGATATTCTTAAGAAAACTTTAGGCTCTGGTCCTCAGACTGGACCGAAGGTTCGCCTACCAACAAGACCCTGTGACACTAAGCACACAGCCAAGACAACAGAGGAGTGACTTAG
Source organism: Bufo gargarizans (assembly GCF_014858855.1). Taxonomy (NCBI): domain Eukaryota; kingdom Metazoa; phylum Chordata; class Amphibia; order Anura; family Bufonidae; genus Bufo; species Bufo gargarizans. The sequence continues at coordinate 299,607,737 of NC_058082.1, read as the reverse complement.
GGATAACTCTGTGTATGTCCTTGAGTGGCCCAGCCAGAGCCCTGACTTGAATTAAACATCTATGGAGAGACCTAAAAATGGCTGTCCACTGACGGTCCCCATCCAACCTGATCTGCAGAGATGAATGGCAGAAAATACCCAAATCCAGATGTGCAACCTTGTGTCATCATACCCAAGAAGACTGAAGCCAAAGGGGCTTTAACTAAGTGCTGAGTAAAAGGTCTGAATACTTATGTCAATGCAATATTTTAGATCTTCCTTTTCAATAAATTAGCAAATATTTCTAACATTCTGTTTTCACTTACTCATTATGGAATATTGAGCACCGAATGATGGGGGGAAAAATTATATATATTTTTTTTATTTTAGCAACATAACAAAATGTTAAAAAAATTAAAGGGTCTGAAGACTTTCCAAATGCATTATATGAGTAAAACTTACCTTCTCAGCAAGTGGCCCAGGTGGTCCTGCTGAGCCTGGTTTTCCTGGAAATCCGGGGGGTCCCTGAAATTAGGATATAATTAGATATCTTGATCTCATAGTCACAAATACAATACAAATACCATACTAGTTCCTGGGTGCCCAGTCAAATTAATAAGAAATTACTTTACATCAAAGGGTATTAGAAATGTATAAAAAGGGAATACACCGCAATATGCAGTATAAATATTTTACCACCATAAACTCTTTTAAAAGGAATCTGTAAGCAGTTTTGACCGTGTCAAACTGCTGACAGCACTAGGTAAGGGCTGTACAGAACAGTTAAAACATACCCTTTATGGAGCTTTTCTTATCTGGAGTAGTGTTAATATGAAGTTTTATTCTGCTAGATTCTGCTATTGCATGTGCCCAAGGCAGAGTTTAACTGTGAAGTGCTCTCTGAATTGCGTTTCAAACCCTCCCTGAGGGGAAGGACTGTGAACCAGCTCAGTTCAGAGGGCAAAGTGCATTTCACAAGCCTCACCTTGGGCACTTACAGAAACAGAATCTGGCAAAAGAAAAAAACTATATTCACAAAAAGGTAAAATTAAAGATATGCTATGCTATTTAGTTTGTACTGCTCTCCCCAGCCTCTACCTAGTGCTGTCAACAGTTTAGCATGGTCAGAAGTGCTTACAGACTCCCTTTAAATAGACACTAAAATCCACTGTTCACTATATATGAACAGTCAGGGCATGTTCACATCTGCTTTGGAGACTTCATTCGATGGCCCTCTTTTTCAAATTCTATACAAAATTTAGAAAAAATTCCTTTTCTTTGCTAAAAAAAATAGGCTCCTATAAGAAAACTGAATGGGCCCCATTATAGTCAATGGTTTCAATCTGTCAATCTTTTTTGACTTCTTTGAGTCAATTATGTGCCACATCCAAGACTTCAGTTATTTTCTTTGTTATGCTCCTCTAATGGAGCAAAACAACGGTAATCATAATGCTGGTCTGAACTCAGCCTTACAGACCTATTAGAAAAACAAGTTTATTTGTAATTACTTACTTGAAGCCCGGGGAGTCCAGGTGGACCTGGGAATCCCTGTGATTACAAAGAAAGAGATAAGCTACAGTAAAATTTATTGTGAATGACTTGTCATAATCCTCATACCCATTCTAAAATTGCCCTTATCAATGCTAAGAGTTTGTGGTTAGCAGGTGAGACCCCAGGGAGAATATCTGAAAATGTCTGGAATAAAGGTTAATGAAATATGTTGCATACTGGACTAGCTATATGTATGTAATGATATGATATAATTTATTGAGATTAGGGCTGCATGGATGCAGATATGCTGGGACATTGCATGGTGCATTTGTAGCCTTGTTTTGTAAAACTTAGATCAAATCCAAAAAGAGTGGCAGGTTTTGTTTTTGACGGTGGTTGTGGACCCACTGTACCAACCAACCAGCTAGGCTTTGGGCTAACCCTAATGACGTTATCCTGGCAGTTCCCAAGTATTCACCCTTTAACCACTGTACAGGGATCTGGACTTTGCTGTGGGGGAACTACCAGGCCACTACCTCCTAAGATATTCCCATTGCTGCTGACACATTGGGGCCAGAGACATTGGTGCGAAGCAGGAATGAGGCAATATGTGTAGTGAAAGCAGACGGCAATGGAGTAATATGGTTAACAGGCTAAGGTCAGGACAGGTGGTTAGAAGTCAGGGTCAGTTGTCAGGCAGGAGTACAGAACACAGGTAGTCAGGCAGAAATTCACACCTTTGCTGGTATCTAGACTAGGAAGATAAAGTAATCAAGGACTGACAGACATAGGCTGGGGTCCGAACTGGACATGCATGTGCTGGTCCTTTTAGAGGCCAGGAGCGAGCGTGCAAAGGAACAGGCCAGGAGGCCTGCAACAGGATTCATTGGTAGCACCAGCGACCGGAACTGGCGCCAAATAGGGAGAAACAGAGTGTGGACCCGGACTGTCAAACAGAAGGAGAAGCAGGCTGAGTAAGTAGTGTGCCCATGCCCACTAGGAGAAGCAGGACAGCGGTGGGCAAAGGATGCCAGTGACACAGGTATAAAGCTCTAATCCCAGTTTTTTTTAAACATTGTAGGAAAATGTAACTGTTATGTGAAGAGGAAAATTTGGTCAGAACATGTACTTCAACAGTGTTGAAGATAATGGATATACATGCCAGTTAAGAGATAGCTAAACAATGAGACAACATGAGATAAAGATGGCAGGCACTACTAGAATGTAAGATTTAAAATAAAGATTTAAAGGGGTTTTCCCACAAACACTAGGGACCCCAGTGTTCGCCAGACTCATGGTCTCAGAGTTGCAGCTGTGCGCATATGTAACCACCACTTATATGGGACTGAAGAAACTAGAAGCAAGCACTTTCTTCATCAATCCAATAGAATTGAATTGGACGGTGGCCATTGCATGTGGTTTACTGCTCTATTCACATAGGAATTTAGAGACCTCCATTCTCATGATCACAGAGGTTGGAACCCCCATGGATCATATTCTTATGGGATAAGTGTCTCTCCTCACTGCTGAAGATAGAAATGGACAAATAAAGTTTATATTAAAGCCATCTTCATTTTCATCTTCAACAGTGGGGAGAGACTCAACTAACCCTTCTAACTCCTCGTTTTAGAAATGGGCAGAGGTCTCAACTCTCAAACCCCATCCAACAAAACATTAATATGTCTCTGTGATCTATCAAATGTTTTTGTCAAATATAGTTACTCTTTAAATAAACATTGAGATCACATTATGTCTATCTTAGCACACAATAGTGCAACATATCCAGTACAAAAAAAGACAATAGAGGGGCAAACCATTCAATGTAGCAGCTACTTACCTGATCACCTTTCTCTCCAGAGTTTCCTGAGAGTCCTCTTTCTCCTCTTGGTCCCTGAACAAGTATATTACAGTCCTGTCACATATTTGATTATTATTTGCAAGCACATGAAAATAAAATTAGAATTAAGATCTTACCGCTGGTCCAGCAGGCCCAGGAATGCCAGGAATACCAGGAGGACCCTTATGTTTTAAAAAGGAAAAAAAATTATAAAGATGTAATATTTTTTAAAATGCTTGGAAAATATTCCTAAAAGAATATACAGAAATTTAATAAGAAATAGAGATGAGCAAATCCACTCTAAACGGACCAAATTCATGACAAATTTTCTCAAAGCTTGGGTTTCCAGTGAACCCGATTTTTGGAGGATTTGTCCCGCATAAATCTCACAAAATCGCAACCACCATTTTACAGGCCAGAAGATAAAGATAAAGAAGTGATAAAGGCAACTTCCACCAAAATGGGATCATTTTTGGATCATTTTGTACCCAATTTATTCGGACCAAATTGAACTGCACTCTGTGTGCTGTCCGTATCCTTTGCTCCGTTCCGTGGCCCCGCTAAAAAAATATAACATGTCCTATTCTTGTCCGCGCTTATTATAGGCTGTCCGTGCCGTTCCGCAAATTGCGGAACGCGCACGGACACCATCCGTGTTTTGCAGACCGCAAAACACACCACGGTCGTGTGTATGAGGCCTATCTCTAATAAGAAATCAAGTAAAAGTAGTTACTGAGATACAATGCTCCAGTGCAATGTCTTATTCGTACAAGCATGCACGTGCATAACAACACTTAACTTTTTTTACAGATTTGACAGAGCTCTAACAAAAACTATATTCAGTTGCCATCTGTTATAAAGAGTCTATGAATATAGTCAAATTTACCTCCAGATAATGCACCTAACTTGATTGCATATACTGCCATTTGTGTGTAAAACATCAAGCGAATATTAGGGAGGTCTTGTCTGTAAATTTAAACAAATCTGTACAGCATCATCATAATAACTTACCGATTCTCCTTTTTCTCCTGCTGGTCCAGTGTATCCTCGTTCACCCTTACTACCCTGAAAAGCATAAGTTGGGTGCATTCAGCCATATAACACCACATGAGAATATATTTTTTACCTGATGCACTAAAATCCCAACATAATGTCTTGACTTGACATTTTATCTTGGCACTGTCTAAATGAAAATTATTAGTAGTAATGTTGCATAAAACAAAATATATAACCTTGCAATTTACATATGGATCGAGACATGTTAGGACAAAATGTGACTGTTTTATGGTTTTATCTACTTACAGGAAGTCCTGGCGGGCCCAAACTTCCAGGATATCCAGGAAGACCAGGGGGTCCCTAAATTAATAAAAGAAGCAAACGTAAGCCTCATGCAGATGTCCGTGGAACATGGTCCGTGAGATACCGGACTAGCATCCTCCTGAGTGCAGGAGCGCACAGCGTCATTGGTTGCTATGACGCCGTGCGCTTCGTTCCCCCGCTGCTGTACAGTAATACACTGGTATGATCTATACGAGTGTATTTCTGTACAGCAGTGGCGGCATGAAGCGCATGGCATCATAGCAACCAATGACGCCATACGCTCCTGCACTCAGGAGGATGCCAGTCCGGTTTCTCACAGACCGTGTTCCACGGTCTGCATGAGGCTTTACACAAGTATCTGAGTGTGCCTTAATAAAACAAAAAAGTGTTCCTTATACATTTTATGAGATTTTATGAGAGAAATATAATTTATATTCGTCAATTTTTTGATGGGCTATGAAGTGCTAAGTGATGTATCAGACCCAAAATGCATAAATTATGAGGGAACAGTCACTGTGGGTCCAAACAAGGGGTATCTTTCTGGCAAGTGTTTGTTGTGATTTTACCCCCTCTCCCTCTATCTGTACAGCTTTTCTTTCTCTTCTTCTGTCCAGTTATGCAGCTCTAGAGATTTAAGATATGGTCACACGTTTGGGTTTCCTGATAAAGTTTTGGAAGCCAAAACCAGGAGTGGATTATAAAAGTAAAGAAAGTAATAAAGAGGTATTCCAGAAGTTTGAAACTGATGACCTATCCTCTGAATAGGTCATCAGTATCTGATCGGTGGGGTCTGCTGTTTGAAAGGCACCAGTGCTTACAGTAGCACTGTGGCCTTTTCTCAGCAAACTAAGCACAGCACCGTACATTGTATAGCAGCTGTGTTTAGTATCGCAGCTCAGCTCCATTCACTTCAATGGGATTGAGCTGCACCTAGGCCATGTGACCGATGAACATGACGTCACTTGGCCTAGGGAAGGCTGTGAGAAGGTCGAGACTCTACTATGAGCATCAGTTTCTTCTCAAACAGCTGATTGGCAGGGGACCTGGGTGTCAGACCCCCACCGATCAGATACTGATGACTTATCCAGAGGATAGGTCAGTGTGAAATTCCCAGAAAACCCCTTTAAGCACAGATATGACTTCTCCTTCCGGAATTCACTCCTGGTTTTGACTTCTGCATCTTTGCTCTTTGTAAAGTGAGTTGTATATTTTGCATATAGGCAGCTTTCTATACCACTAGTTGCAGCTTTACTGTAGTTTGTTTTTATTATGTAAACCTCAAATATATTTTTCTGTTCATAGCATTTAAATTCTTAAATGCTATATACACCCTCGGAGGCAAATTTTTGTTTATGATTGCATTTTACTCATTTTTGGCTAAAAATCATATTTTTAATTGGTCTTTATTAGAAATAGTCAGCCATTTTGCCACCAATGGTTAACAGTTTATTTTTTTTGTGTAACTGGTACTTTCACTTTGTGCTGGTAATCGAATAATCCTTATCTCTAAACTACTAAGAGGTCATTAACACTAATTTAAGCCACATTCTTGTCAGTAAGATAAGGATTGAGCTTTGAGGAGTGTTTATAATGTCAGAGAGCAGAGATAAGGAGCCCGTCAGCTCCCCAACTGACTGAAAAGAGAGAAAATCCAGAGGCTGCTACCAAAGCATCTCAGCTATGTACACAAAAAAGGATTACATATTTTTAATAAAGACTAATTGGAAAAATGATTTTTATCTCAAAATAAGTACAATGCAATAATAATAAAAATAGCCCTCAAAGGTGTTCATAGCCTTTAATGTCAAATATAATGTTGACTTTTTTAATCTCTTTGTATGTTTATAAAAAAAATCTAAAGTTAATAAAACTTTTACTGCAAAAAAATATGGGGACACCCCTTGTTAACATAGATAAGCATCATAGTAACTTAAATGGATGATAACAAATGTTACAGATTTTTGGCTTGTTACCTCTATAATGTAAATTATTGATGCTAGTAAAGTACTACTTTGCAATAAAAAAATGATAGGTACATAAAATTAAGTATTTCGATATTTGCAGTATTTAAATAGCAATCATGTAAGGCTTATTCAAGCAGTGCATCCTTTTCAAAATCCAAACAATAAAAATGTTTTATTACTTTAATTAGGTTCAGAGTTTTGGAGACGGTACTTTGCATAAACATAATCATAAATGATCTGGCATGTGAAATGTGAAAAAATGCCAGTATACACATGAAACCCACATCATTACAATCTCAAGACTACAATTTCACCTTTATACTGGTGTGAATACTTTCTTTAGTCGTTTCCCTTTATTTTTAAAAATACTGGCATTTTGGTCAGTATTTGTAAGCCAAAACCAAGAGTGAAACCTACAGAGAAGTTTTGGACTTTCTCTTGGATTTGGCATACAGGTTCTGATACAAAATGCTGACCAAAATCCTGTCAGTAATGTCTTACCTGCTCTCCTTTTTCTCCATAAGGCCCAGGTGGTCCTCTTTCCCCTTGCATACCCTTTAAAAATAAAATAAATATAGTATATATTTATTTCTGATGATTTTTCCTAGAAGTAAACCCCAGATAATACCATTAATCTGGAGCTTATTTCCCAGTGTTTGGAGCAGAATTAAAGTGGTTCTCCGGGCTTTTAATATTGATAACCTATCCTCAGGATAAGTCATCAATATCAGAACGGCTGGAGTCCGGCACCCCCTCCGATCAGCTGTTTGAAGAGGAGGTGCGCGCCGTGCCAGCGCTGCCTCCTCTTGACTATTTACCTACTCGCCGTCGCCTCTGCAGCGGTGAGCAGGTGTAATTACAACTAAGACGTCCCATTCATTTCAATGGGACGGATCGCTCCTATACAAGTGTATGGGAATGATCCGTCCCATTGGAATGAATGGGACGGTTAGGTGTAATCACACCTGCTCACCGCTGCAGATGCGACGGCAAGAAGGTAAACAGTGAAGAGGAGGCAGCGCTGGCACGGCACGCACCTCCTCTTCAAACAGCTGATCGACGGGGATGTCGGGTGTCGGACTCCCGCCATTCTGATATTGATGACCTATCCTGAGGTCATCAATATTAAAAGCCCGGAGGACCACTTTAATACTTACCCATTTTCCATGGTTAGGGGAGGGTACCTTACCTGGAAATTTGATTTTGATATTGACACTTGCTTACAATGACACATGATTTTAATCAAGTGTAGGTGTTCTATATGTCACAATATTTTTTTAAACTTAGAAGAAAACTTTTATAACAATTTGAAGAATGCACCTTCAAGTGGAAGATATTCTGGTATTTGGTACAGCTATGTATTGTCATTTTCATCTTAATAAAAAGTCAAGATTAGCATCAGGCTAATTATTGGTTAAATAGGTGAGAAGTTAGAGATTCAACCAGAGAAGAATATCAGTAACACAAGTGCGGGGTTGTACACTGTACATAACACCAGTTACAGTTACAAAAGGATGGAGGGATATGTATCAGGCTATACTTAATTGGGGTAGATAGCATATTATGTTTTAGAATATTTAAGTCCTGGTGCCCAACAACAGCTGTAAGCTGTTTCAATCAAATATAATATTGGAATGATTCAAATATATTCCTACAGATGCACTTTTGAGTTCTACATGACATATACATGAAAGTCATTGAGTTAGAACTCCTAGAACAGATTAATTAAATATCCATCTGCCAATGGTTTTTAGGCAGGTGTTATCATAGCCCGTTTGCTTGATACAGACCCCGGATATATGGTACAGTAAAAGCTACACCAAAGATGGCACAATGAAGGAATCCCATTCACCAAAAACAGATGCAGAAACAGCTAGGTTAGGTCAACAAACACATGTAGAATTGACTAGGACAATAAGACATTGGGCTCACAGGGACACATAACATGGGAGGACAGGATGGTGCTATAACATTACAGTAGTGACATAATGCTTAGCAAAATGATATATAGGTGGGGTAGGACGTTCATGGGGACATACAATGTACTGTAGATACAGTATGTAGTGGCCGAATCTGGCCCTCATGGTCTACCAGCAGATCTCACATAGGCTACTAGGTACAGTAATACATCTGGGCATTTTCTATTTGTCTAAGAAGCCCATACTCTATAGTGATGTTGAGGACCAAATCTATGGCCATTACAGGATCCTGAATGAAACTTCATACAAATCCATACAAAAAATTGTGGGTAATATGGAAAAACATTACTAAAAAGTAGCAATAGAAAACCTGACACATTGAAAATAGTACACCTCAACATTGAAATTGCAACACCAAGAAGAATAAGCAAAGTTTATGCAAATCGAGGAAGTAGCTGGTGTTGTTAAGATCTGCAGATGATTACATTTTCAAGCACCTGGCTCCAATCTGTCATATGTGGAAAGGGCATAATAGCCAAATTGAAAGCAAAGTTTTATACCCACATGAAACCTCAAAAATCAGATCAAGTTGTGTGGGATGATTGTGCAATGCCTCCTGTTCATCAACATGTCAGTTATCATCACTTGTCGCAAAGTGAGAGGGACAGAACCCTTGAACTGAAAAACCTTGGTTTATCACTCAGGCAGAGCATTATACGCCTTGACTGAGATGTCATCACTGTTCAATGGGGCATCTCCTAGTGTTTGGGAGAACTAACTAACTCACTCGAATGACAGAAAAAGGTCCACAGAGGCGACACTCTGCATGGATAGATCGTCTAATTAGAAGAATGGTGCATAGTGATCCATTCCGTACTGCAAGTGAAATTGGATGTCACATTCCAAGCCTAGGGCTACAAGCATTGTCTACACAAACTATTCTAAGGTTTTTGCATGACATCAGGCTATGAGCCAGACATCCAGCAACAGCTGATCCATTGACCTCATAATCCACTTCAGCAATGAGTCACAGTTTTGTCTTGGACACAGTGATAGCTTGGTCTGGAAACCATATGGTCAGTGCCATTAAGAGGCCTTCACAAAATAACATCATACTGGTCCTACTGCCAGGATTATGGTGTGGGGTGGCATAATTTACAATAGCCAGACCCTGTAGTCTTCATTTTAGATACCATGACATCTCAGCGTTATATTGATTTGGTCATGGAACCAGTGGAACAACCATTTCTTTAAAGTGTCCCATGCATTGTTTTTAACAGGACAACACCAGGTCACATAGTGCTCATGCTACTGTGAGCAGCCTTTGTGTCCTAAATGTAATACGATGGCCTGCAGCATCTCAAGACTTGTCTCCCATCAAGCACATCTTTCTTGATCTTGATGATTTGCATGCCCAGGTGCATTAAGCATTGCAGAACATTTCTCAGAAAACGATTAATAATCACATTAATAGCATGCCAAGGTGTTTGTAAATTTGTGTATTTCTGTGCGTTTTGCTCAGATTCGATACTGAATAAACTGGGATGTTTGGAATATTTTAAGGGTAATTTATGAAAGCTTTTATGCCACCATTGTGGCGTGAAAAGGTTGCTAATTATGGCAAGCCAAATATGCACCATAATTTTACGTTTCTTGACACTTTTCTAAACTGTCAATGAAAAGGGACCGGGCTTTTCAGGAGGGAGTGGGGCTTAGTACAGCCTGACGGATTTAATTTAACTTATTCCAGAAACCGGTATAAGTTATAGCTCAAGTATACTTCAGCCCCTGGCTGGTGTACATTTGAGTTCTTGATGCATGGAGTGCCAGAGATGCAAACAGGCATTTGCCTTTTAATAAACTAGGCGCATCTTATTCCAGCGAAGGGTGATCAAAACTGGCGTATGGGAATACCATCCTTGATAAATTGCCCTCTTTGTTTCCATTTTTTTATCTTTTGCATATCATTAACATATCTTTTGATCCTGTGATTTCCATAATTCCACACATTTTCCTCCCTGGTGTTGCAATGTCAATGTTGAGGAGTGCAAATACGATCTGCAGAAAGCATGTTATAGATCAGAAGTAGCTGAATAGTTTTGATATTTAGATTTGTGGGAAGAGATTCAGTATAACAGTAGAGTATATCTGCTAATAATGGGTGTAGGATTCCAGTGGTCCGTCCTACTAAAGGATCGACAGCCTTCCCTCTATTACTATGTATATAGAGATAGCTGTTAGTCACTTAGTAGGACCTCCCACTGGGCTCCTAATTCCAGAGTTAGGAGATAAATGTTTTGCTGAACCTTTTCCCACAAAACTATAAATCAATCTGCTCAGCTCTTCCTGCACTATAACATGCTGCCTGCAGACTGGACTGCACTTTCATTGTGATGGCTTCTGTTCTGTAGATCCCATCTGAAACCTTCAGTGGAAATCTAAAACTCATCATGAAGTTCAAATTTCTAATACTCCCGATTTATGTAAATGGCTTGGCTAGCTTTTAAAACCACTATGTGTAGACTGTTACACAAAAACATTCTTACATCTCTGATCTACTTATAATACCTTATCCGTTCTTGTATTGTTTCTTGCTATTCAGTTCTTTATCTACACACACCTACTTGTACCTCCAATATAAGCAGACAAAATAGAATGGGAATGTGGCAGTTTGAGAAGATTTTCAGACAAAGATGGTGAATTTTGAAACACAAGGGAAAACGATTGTCTCACAAGTGATAAGACTTTGGGCACATAAGGGATGAAATTTGAAGTCGCATCAAGGGTGGCACAAGAGGTGAGCTTATTGGCACAGCATTGGTGAAGTTATGTGCATTGGGAATTGAGGATAAGCGAGCGAGCAGGTGGGATGAGAGTTATATTCTTACAGGTAGTCCGGGGGAGCCAGGAGAGCCTGGGAAACCTGGGAGCCCCTGAGGGAAAAAATAGGGGTATCACAATCCAAAAGCCACTGTCATTGGAAGGAGGAACAAGAGAACCCTGTTTCCAAGAAAGTGACACAACCTAACCCTCTGAAGAGAGGAGCATCAACACTATTATTAATACTGTTAGCGTTGTTAAATGTTACATTTTGAACTTGATAGCATATTTTCCTAAAGAAATAACCCAGATAACATTATTTAGCAATTTTCATGTATGATTTCATAAGATTTCTCATATTCTCTCAGTTATTCTGTCTGCAAACAACTCACATCAGTGACCCAATGTGATCTGGCATCAATACTAGAGAAACACACTGTCTAATAAAATATTTGCATTATAATCTGCTCAAAATAGTAGAGTCTAGAGAAAATTGAAAATACAATTAAAGGCTTATTGAGGAAATATTCAATCTTGTTTTCCTTTAAAGAGCTCGATGGCTTCTCTTAAGGTGGGAAAAGCAAAATGCTGCACATGAGCTGTGTGGATTAATCTTTACCTGATCTTTTATGAAGTGGAACAGCTGTCAAAAGAAGATGCTTTCGAGGGAGTATGAGGCAACAAACATAAATGTGCATATCTCATGATCTCTCCAATGTTGAACAAGCAGTTCATTCATATTTCTCAATGCTACCACAATAGCATTATATGTGAAAAGTATTTCCATTTGTTGTATGTTGGTAAAATGTGATTACTTACTGGTGGTCCTGGAGGGCCAGGAAATCCTCTTGCACCTGGAGATCCCTGACAGAGACAAATCAAAGAAAGAGATTAAGAAGATTCTACAAATATGTCATCTACAACAAAGTGCCGATTCCTTACCTCTTCACCCTTTACACCAGGTAATCCTGGGTTACCTGGGTGGCCTGTACATCCAGAATCGGGTTCATCTCCCTAAAGTGTGGAATATTTTGAGATTTTTGTGTGGCCTCTGGATTAAATAATATAATGTATGTATGGCACAGGTAGCTGATCAAAAATAGTACTCAGTAAAATTCTTACCACTTCCTCATTCTTCTCCGAAAGGCACTACAAAGTGCAAAAACAAGTATTAGGAAGATTATTTCATAGAAAGGAAACACATATTATAGGGTTAATTTAATTAGTTTACAACCACGGACACTTGTAACACAAAAAGCTCATAACAGCATTGTCTTTAAACATAGAAGGGCATTTATTAAATCTGCTATGGCAGTTTTGTGGCATAAAAATGTTGCAAGTGATGTCCACGTGGAACATTTGGTACATATTTTTGTGACATTTGGTCAAATTGTGCATCATTTGGTGAGCCTCACCAGTTTCAGAAGTGGTATAAAAAGTAGGTTAGGATTTCAGATTAGAACACCTTTAAGTCTCCTTTATGATGTGCGAAAAAGGTTGCATCTCTACATCAAGCAGCCTCCTGGTGTTATTTTACAGACATAGGTGTACACCACATTGCTCTTGCGCCAAATATATTATTACTGTGTTCCATTTCATAAATTTGGTGCACCCTCACAATGAAAAGACAGACTAAAACTGGAGACCAAAACCACCACAAATGATAAATTCCCCCGATAATCTTTAAAGATCCAATGCTTGGTTAGATGGGTACTATACAGAAAATCTGTGTGCTTGTTATTTTTTAGCTTCAAGAGTAGTATTACTGAAATTTAATTAAAAAACCATACCATAGTAATACCACATACAAGCGTCATAGTTTAGACAGAGAGAAGGGACTGAACAGTATATACATTACTATCATTCATTTATTCAAAGTTACATTGCTTGGACAATTGGACAATAGTCATTTGTTGCAACATTAACAAACACCTTTAGAAACAATGTACTAAAGCAACATGGCATATATTACATCTGTTATGCACATATATAGCTGCAATACACAAACACAGCTACAACTCCTTCTGAAATGCCATATAACCCTGTCACACATCCACACCACTTTATCATACAGCCCACTCTTTGTCTTAAAGTCGTACTAACCAATGCCAGTTTATTATTTCTCTGGAATGTGAGGCTGGAAATGTGAGACTAATGCACAGTTCTGCCACTTGAATACATATTTAAAGTAAGGGCACAAAATGCATTTTAAAGGGTATGAGCACAACTGCGCTAGGAATGTTTCTGAAATATTGATTTATGTATCTTGAGAAAATAAAGATCATCATATATTTTGTATGTATATGGGGAGCTCACAACTCTCTGCCAACAGATGTTATCAAGGAGAGAAGGATCAGGAGAAGTGAATTTTGTCTTCTAATCCTTTTCTTTTCCCAAGAGGTAATCCGCCGTCAGAAGTGAATGGCAGTGTCTCTCTCTTTTCTCCCCATTGACAACATATTCACACTCAGCCAAAGTGCATGGCGGAGTTGGGAGAGAGAGCTGATGGTGCACCAATTGGGGCAAGCCTGTCCATGGTGCACTGAAGGCCTTATTTGCATTAAAATTTAAGGAAGCATTTCTCCGGATTTGCAAAAAAAAAAAAGATATGGTTATTTTTCAGGGCACCTACCCTACATAGCCATTTTCACAGTGTCTCATACTGGATGATGTATTGGGACAATGATTAGACATTTTTGTCTAAATTTACATCACCTTTTCGGTTGGCTTACTTTGCAGCGAAAGTTTGAGCCACAATTTTGGCATTTAAGCGTACTCTCTCTCCCTCTCCCTGCTCTCAATACTGTGTGCCTCTGTTTTATACTTTTCCACAATGCTACAAATATTATAGCTGTGATTTTTGTGCAAAAATGAAGCTCACAAGTCTCTTTGATGATCTGGCCAGAACTACAAAGGAAAGCACCCAAACCTACAGTACTCCTCACTGTTGGGTCCTGGCTCCTTCAATCCCTGGCCATGGCTACCTCATTAGGGTCCCAACAGTCAACAGCTGCTTGATGCCTCAGAAGCCAGTGGCTGGTGGCCTGTCCCCCCTATGTCACGTGACTAGTTGACATGACGCAAGAGGGTCAGATCACTGCTGCGGTCAGTCATTGGCTGCAGCAGCGTCAACCTGGATGCTAACAACAAGAAGGCTGGAGTTTGAAGGAGTCGGGACCCAGTGGTGAGGAGCAAATAAGTGTGCTTCCCTTTTCAGGTCTGACCAGAGGGAGAGGATTTGTAAGAAAAACAAACAAAAGGTGGCCAACCTTTTTAAAGTTAAATGCATTCTGGGCATACCTCATAAAATTCCTCTCAATGTCAAGCATCAACAGAAGCAAATCACACAAACCCTCTCACATCTGCATACCCTCTCACAGTCCTCTGCTCCAGGAATCCCAGGTTTGCCTTGTTCTCCTTTTTCTCCTTTCATGGCGATGGGAGTGTTCTGCCCATTGGCACAGTCCCCACAAATATTCTGTATGAAGCAGGGCGATATCAGATAAACTAGATCACCCCTATAAAGTGTCTGGTCCTTTGTTCCAAGGATTTCCCACTAGACACACAAACTTCAAAAACAGGCCACTAAATCAAATTAAACCTTTGTTGTAGTCTCACATTCTTTTTTTGTCTTTCCCTATGATATCCTCACCTTTAGGATATCAATGGTTCTCTCTGCAGCCAGGGCTTCCTATGAAAGAAAAGAAGTCGGTTAGATATTTGTATGGGAGGTCTAAGACACATGGGACACACATAACTGCACAGTCACCCTGCAAAGCAAAATGGCACGATGGCAACACCAGAAAAGTGGAGGGAAGATGTGTACATGTCACAGCTGCCCTACTTCTTCTGTGTGACAGGGGTTAGGGGAACATGTAGAGAGCGTGGCACTGACACACAGCAGAAGCACACCAGCGCTCTATACCTACCAGTTCTCCTGGCAATCCAGGTCGTCCTGGCATACCATTTTGTCCGGGCAAACCCTACAGTCAAGGAAGAAATCTGGGGCTAAAGCATGTGCCATCATCTGCAATGTGTGCCTCCCATACATCCATAACAACGTACTACCAATTCCAAGAACAAAGTGCTAGAAGGACACACAAGGCAGAAATGAAGGGGAACATTGCTGCCCCCATATTTAGGTGACAGGCACTGCATATGTTCTAAAATACTTGCAAATCTCTACTCTGAAAGGAAAAGTATATGCTATGCAGAGATTGAGGAACTGTGTCATTAAGTCCTTGAGTTATACTAGAAAAACCACAAACATGTGTGGTGAGGGCTTGAGCTAGCCATAGACATTAGATAGGTGTCAGCCGAAAGCTCTTTTGGCTTATAGCTGTACATGCCATTCACTCCTTACACATATACTCTTGGAACAGCCAAGTGTGCATGTGTTCTGATTGGGGTGAGGGGAAGAAGCCATTGCCAGACACCGAGGCAGCTTAGTGAGAACGAAATTAACGGGCATGATGAAATGCAACAGCCAGCACCTTCTTTCCTCCATCTGCCATCGGAGAAAGTCAGAATATCACCATACAACTAATATGGTTGGCTGGTCACAGAATAATCAGCAGCTAACAGTACTCTAATGTGTATGGCCAGCTTTACATTGTAACTGTGTACAATTCTTTGGATATTCTGTTGTCCTTAGTGTACACAGTTTGCATATTTTCATATAAAGTGCCACTCAAAGAGGTTCTGCACTTTGTTTAAACTGATGATCTATCCTCTGGATAGATCATCAGCATCTGATCAGCGGGGGTCCGAAACCCGGGACGCCCGCCGATCAGCTGTTTGAGAAGGCAGCGGCGCGGCCTTCTCACTGTTTACCGCAGGCCCATTGACGTCACGACTAGTATCACTGGCCTGGGTGCGGCTAAGCTCCGTTCCCTTGAATGGAGCTTAGCCCCTGCCCAGGCCAGTTTATACAAGTTGTGACGTCACTCGGCCAGCGGTAAACAGTGAGAAGGGACCAGGCGCTGCTGGAGCGCCGCTGCCTTCCCAAACAGCTGATCAGCGGGGTCCCGGGTGTCGGACCCCCGCCGATCAGATGCTGATGATCTATCCAGATGATCGATCATCAGTTAAAACAAAGTGCAGAACCCCTTTAATGTTCTCACTACTTTTACTTAATGGTGTAGCGTAGATGAACAAATACGCTTCATTGTATTCATGTTACGAAGCGAACTGATACCTTTTCTGAAATACACCTCTATGCACATTACAGGTGCATCTCATTAAATTTTAATTTAATTTATTTAAGTAATTCAGTTCAAAAAGTGAAATTCACATGTTATATAAATTAATTATACACAGTGATCTATTTCAAGCTTTTATTTCTTTTAATGTTTATGATTATGCTTTACAGCTAATAAAAACCCATAAGTCAGTATCTCTGAAAATTTGAATATTGTGAAAAATGTCAATATTGTAGACTCATGGTGTCACACTCTGATCAACTAATTAACACGAACACCTGCAGAAGTTTTTTAAGCCTTTAAATGGTCCTCAGACTGGTTCAGTAAGCTACACAATCATGGGAAAGACTACTGACTTGACAGCTGTCCATAAGACAGTCATTGACAAAAGGGTCATTGCTAAAGAAGCTGGCTGTTCAGAGTACTGTATCCAAGCATATTAATGGAAAGTTGAGTGGAAGAAAAAAGTGTGGTAGAAAAAGCTGCACAGGAACTGTGGTCTTCAAAGGATTGTCAAGAAAAGGCCATTCAAGAATTTGGTGGAGAATCACAAGGAGTGAACAGTCGCTGGAGGCAGTGCTTCAAGAGACACCACACACAGATGTATCCAGAACATGGGCTACAACTGTTGCATTCCTTGTGTCAAGCCACTCATGGCCCAGGACAACGTGAGAAGTGTTCTATTTTTAGATGAAAACAAATTTTTCATTTTCCAAATCAAGTTACCAGAGTCTGGAGGAAGAGGCACACAATCCAAGTTGCTTGGGGTCCAAATGTGAAGACACCACAGTCACAGTCCAAAGTTAGCGCAGTTGCCTACCAGGAAATTTTAGAGCACTTCATGTTTCGTTTGCTAACAAGCTTTATGGAGACACTGATTCCACTTTCCAGCAGCACTTGGCACCTGCCACACTGTCAAAACTACCAATACCTGATTAGTGTTGATCACGAATATTCTAATCGCAAATATTTAAAGCAAATATTGGCACTTTGAAAATTCGCGAATATCTAGATTTTTTTTCATCAGTTCCAATGATCCATCACTGCTTCTTGCTTGTGGGCCAATGAGAAGGCTGCAATATCTTTGACTTTCGGATTAGTGTTGATTGAAAATTTTTGCATTGCAAATTTTTTTTATTGAACATTTTTATTATGAATTTTCTGATTGCCGATTTTCACAATCAAGAAAATTATGACTGGAGATCACGAATTATCGAATTTGCGAATTTATGGCGAATATTCACCCAAAAATTCACTAAATATTTTTTTTCATTGGTTTTATATAATATTGTAGTTTTCTAAGATACTAACTTTTGGGTTTTCATAAGCTATAAGCTTGAACTAGATTACTCTGTATGTAATGAATCTACTGTATATAACATATGAGTTTCACTTTTTGAATTTAATTACTGCAGTAAATTAACTTTTTGATGATATTCTAATTTATTGGGATACATCTGTATACTATAATTCATAGCCTCTTTATATAGACAAAACTGTTTTTTTTTTGTGATAATGATAAGAACAGATTAGGGGTATCAAAACTGGTGCAAAGGAAAACTGGCTTAATTCTCTGTGGCAACAAGTGTTGAGCAAATCGGGTTTCAGATTGCTGTATACAAACCCGATTCTTTAAAGAAATTCGTTAAGAATATCGGCACCATCCTACTGTAAAATGTATGGCCTCCGTGGAAGTCTTTCCGAAGTTTCTGCAAATATCGCAAGACTTACTTTGTCTCGCCTCTATTATGTGTCACATTTTTTCTTTGCATAAATTACTCTATAAAAATACTAATCCAAACTCGGCTTTGTGCCTTAATAACTTTGTGTCTCATTTCTTCTTTTTAAAAGAATCGGGTTAGGATACAGCAACCAATGCGATTCCATTTTTCATTTTCCAAAGGACATCTGAAAATTAAAAGGTGGGATCTGATTGATTGCTATGGGCCACTGAGCCAGTATTCCCTTACACCAGTTTTGCTAAATCTCCCCATTATCTTTACACTAGGCACTCACGCCCAAATTCCAAAACCTGTACATTTTGGAGTGACTGCAGCAAACCTCAACATCTCTGTTCCCTCTATGTTACACTGAAAAAGGTCCGGGATGATAAGATTTGTAGTTTTTGTTAGGTAACTCACATTAGAGAGCCTGTGTGACACAGGGAAACCCTGTGGCCACAGGTAAATTTTTAAAAGAGGTTCTTTAAGGTTGACAGCAATCTCTTTGATCCCCCACTATTTTGCCACGGAAAGAAGAATAACTAGTAACAATAGGAATATCTCTGTCATTGAAAAGCACAGGGCTAACCAAAGAACCCCACGACAAACAGTTCTTCTCAGCTACTGGATATTGGAGTTAACTGCAGTCAAAACGTTAATTTTTGGGTTGAATTAGGCTTAAATATAAGCATATGTATGGTGCTAGTGCATTTTTTTTGCCATGCAAACATTATTTTTTCAGATGTATTTGCCTTTATAGGCTAAAATTTAGGAGGATTCTTTGGTAGTTACATCACAGCTCTAGCTTATTCTATAATATCCACCTAAATTAGGCAGTCTAGGCATTCGCTTAAACTCACCTGCAAATGGGCATGCAAAGTCATGCATCCTGGTGATATCTTCTGTATTATATCTATTCAGGACCCTGTGTGTTCAATATCTATTTCATGCTGGCTGGAAAATGTTACTAATCATAGTATCATCATCATAAAATTCCCAGTATGGATTTTGAAGGGGGACTCAGTGCTTTCCCTTCCTTCCTAAATTAAGAATACGGCTCACCTGGTGACCGGGTAATCCAGGAGAACCGGGAGGTCCGGGTGGTCCTGGTGGTCCCTGAAACAAAGCAGATATTTAACAGAAAACATATATGAGTAGACTGCAGACATCTGTGGATTGATATACAAAAACAGATCAAGCACATTGGAGATGTCCAGATTCCCCTACAATGCATTGTTCTCAAAGTCTTTAGTACCCTACAAATTCGTAGCAATTTTGTTTAGTCATGAAATGAGATCTACATTGCATGTTGGTCAGTAAATGGAGATCAAAGCTGCTGAGATGTGAATTCTAGTGTAATCGCTTCTGTAAAGTAACAAACCATTTTTTGCACTAAATGAAGGGCAGTATGGACAGTTTTGTAGGAGGTGCAGGCATGGCTTGAGCGACGAATGCTGTAATATAGAGCAATGGCAATTTATCTTATTTATCTTATTTTTTTAAATGAGCCATGAAATCTATTACACAAATAACTAAGTGCCCCAATGACTGCATTGGTGGCTACTGGAAAGATATCATTAGAATTATATATACAGGTAAAACTAGAAAAATTAGAATATCGTGCAAAATTTCATTTATTTCAGTAATGCAACTTAAAAGGTGAAACTAATATATGAGATAGACTCATTACATGCAAAGTAAGATATTTCAAGCCTTTATTTGTTATAATTTGGATGATTATGGCTCAGCTTATGAAACCCCAAATTCACAATCTCAGAAAATTAGAATATTACATGAAATCAATAAAAAAAAGGATGTTAAATAGAAAAATGTAGGACCTCTGAAAAGTATAATCATGCATATGTACTCAGTGATTGGTTTGGGCCCCTTTTGCATCAATTACTGCCTCAATGTGGTGTGACATGGATGCTATCAGCCTATGGCACTGCTGAGGTGTTATGGAAGACCAGGATGCTTCAATAGCGGCCTTCAGCTCTTCTGCATTGTTCAGTCTCATGTCTCTCATCTTTCTCTTGCCAATGCCCCATAGATACTCTATGGGGTTCAGGTCAGGTGAGTTTGCTGGCCAATCAAACACAGTAATCCCATGGTCATTGAACCAGGTTTTGGTACTTTTGGCAGTGTGGGCAGATGCCAAGTCCTGCTGGAAAATGAAGTTACCATCTCCATAAAGCTTGTCTGCAGAAGGAACCATGAAGTGCTTCAAAATCTCCTGGTAGAGGGCTGCGTTGACTCTGGACTTAATGAAACACAGTGGATCAACACCAACAGATGACATGGCTCCCCAAATCAACACAGACTGTGGAAACTTCACACTGGACTTTAGGCATCTTGCATTGTATGCCTCTCCATTCTTCCTCCAGACTCTGGGTCCTTGGTTTTCAAATGAGATGCAAAAGTTTCTCTCATCAGAAAATAGGACCTCGGAGGACCACTGAGCAACAGACCAGTTCTTTTTTTCTTTAGCCCAGGTAAGACACTTCTGACGTTGTTTGTTGTTCAGGAGAGGCTTGACAAGAGGAATGCAACATTTGAAGCCCATGTCCAGGATCCGTCTGTGTGTGATGGCTCTAGATGCACTAACTCCAGCCTCAGTCCACTCCTTGTGAAAGTCTCCAACACTTTTGAATGGCCTTTACCTGACAATCCTCTCCAGGCTGCGGTCATCCCTGCTGCTTGTGCACCTTTTTCTTCCACACAAGTCCCTTCCACATAACTTTCTATTAATGTGCTTTAATACAGCACTTTGGGAACATCCAACTTCTTTTGCAATTACCTTTTGAGGCTTTCCCTCCTTATGGAGGGTGTCAATGATGGTTTTCTGCACAACTGTCAGTTCAGCAGTCTTTCCCATGATTGTGATTCCTACTGAACCAGACTGAGAGACAATTTAAAGGCTCGGGAACCCTTTGCAGGTGTTATGGATTAATTATCTGACTAGAGTGTGACACTTTGAGCCTAGAATATTGAACCTTTTCACAATATTCTAATTTTCTGAGATTGTGAATTTGGGGTTTTCATAAGCTGTAAGCCATAATCATCCAAATTATGACAAATAAAGGCTTGAAATATGTTTATGTTACCTTTTAAAGGGGTTGTCCAGGTTCAGAGCTGAACCTGGACATATCCCCATTTTCACCCCGGCAGCCCCCCTGACATGAGCATCGGAGCAGTTCATGCTCCGATGCTCTCCTTTGCCCTGCGCTAAATCGCGCAGGGCAAAGGCATTTTTCTGAGTTCCGGTGACATACCGGGCTCTCTATGGGGCTGACAGGCAGCCCGGTGACGTCACCGGCACTGATGGGCGGGATTTGGCTCTGCCCTAGCCAGTAAAACGGCTAGGGCAGAGCTAAAGCCCGCCCCTCAGAGCCGGTGACGTCACCGAACACACTGCTGGGCGGAAGTTACCGCCCGGCCGTGTGTTATTGAAAACACAAGAGCCTGTGCCCTGCGCGATCTAGCGCAGGGCACGGGAGCGTATCGGAGCATGAGATGCTCCGATGCCAGGCTCAGGAGGGCTGCCGGGGTGAAAATAAGGGTATGTCCGGGTTCAGCTCTGAACCCGGACAACCCCTTTAAGTTGCATTACTAAAATAAATAAACTTTTGCATGATAATCCAATTATTATTATTTTTTATTTTTTTTCAAGCATGACAATACAGAATATCCTTCATACTCATAGATGGAACTTTAACTTAATTTCCAAAAAGTTCCTAGATTTAAATAAAAAAAATGTATTAAATACATATGGCTATAGGTTAATGGCTGTTAACAATGATTTTAAAAGTTAAAAAGAACCGGTAACAAAAAAGGAGAACATTAATCAATAAAACACAATTGTGCAACAAAAAAAAAAATGCAAAAGAAAACAGACCTGAATTCCATAACGCCAGAAATCACCATTCTCAGCATTACCCTGGGGGAAAAAACAAACTGGGTCAGGCTGGAAGGGAACTACATGCTTACTCACACATCAGTGAGTCACGGACATGTGCTTTCCGTATTCTCCATGAACAGCACATGGATCCATTGATTCTAACGTGTTTATTCACACATCCAACGGAGACATGCATCACTTTGGTCCATGATGTGGACCAAACACGTCCACTAAAGTCTAAGGGTCTGTTAAAACCACTGATAGAACACGGATGGCATCTGTATTCTGCCAGTTTCAAATGCTCTAGAAAATCCTATTTTCAGCCTAGCAGTAAACGTGGTAAAGGCATGACTCACAGAGCATGACAAACGGACATACGTACCAAAAACTGACCCTTCGCAAATGACAAACTGACAGTCTCGTCAGAGACATCATCACGGACACACACATTTTAATATGTTCTTAGATGT
Organism: Bufo gargarizans; assembly: GCF_014858855.1. Taxonomy (NCBI): domain Eukaryota; kingdom Metazoa; phylum Chordata; class Amphibia; order Anura; family Bufonidae; genus Bufo; species Bufo gargarizans. The sequence continues at coordinate 299,585,117 of NC_058082.1, read as the reverse complement.
ATATTAATAGTGAAAAATTACCATCCATGATCCAGGAGGACACGCACATACTCCCGCTTCCCCCTAAAATTAGACAAACATTTAGCTGTGAAAATCAAATACATGGTCCAGGTGAAATTTGTCTGTGTATGGTTTATGCTTGAGCTATGGCATATCTACAGAGTTATTGATGAACTAAGAGTCAATAAACCAATAATGCAACAGCAATGATCCCATTACACGTAATACATACAGTAAGTACAGCCTTTTATTTTACAAAAACTTCAATATATGCATAAAAGATGTACAATATAGATTTCACAGGTCCTGCACCAACATTTTCTTTGTCAGGACCAGTCCTAACTAGTAGAAAACATCCTATTAAAAGGCACAGCATAACAATAAAGGTGGAGATTGGTCAAAACTGGTGTAAAGAAAAACGTAGTTGCCCATAGCAACCAATCAGATTCTACCTTTCATTTTCCAGAGGAGTTCTGAAGAATGAAAGGTGGAATCTGATCGGTTCCCAAGGGCAATTACACCAGTTTCAATACATTTCCCAGATAGTACTAGCAATACTAGCCTCTTTTCACACTATATCGTGGCTTCCTCTAATAATAGGGCATGCCAGTTATGTCTAATTGTTTTTTTAAATGGGTACTGGAGAATATTGATGGACACTAATGACTTCAATGTGTTCTGTCAGGGTTCTAGTATAATTTATGGCAAAAATACCAGAAACCTCAATAACACCAATGTAAATGGAGCCGTATTTCTTCTCTCCGCGTGATTATAAATAAAAATGGACTTACTTTTTCACCTCTGTCTCCCTTGTCACCCTAGAAAGGAAAAAAATTAGAAGTAATTTATATGATAAACTATAAAAAGCATAATGAGAATGTGATGATACCCCAAAGATGAATCTACATTTTTATTCAGCGTTTTTGTGTTAATAGTATGACCCTTTGAATGGTATGGCTAACTGTATCGTAGCAGCACTTTTACAAGTACAAGGTTGCATTGTAGAAGAAGAACCATGGGACTGTTCATTGAGAAGAACAACAATCTAAAGCTGTTTGTTCTGCACAATTAGTAATGTAACATCACATAAAGGCCGAAGAGTTTTTCTGAGAGCATCCATGGTCTAGGTTCTAGGAGGTCAGTCCTTATGCCTACCAGTGGGTCAAGGGTCTTGACAGCAGAAAGAAAAAAAAAGTTAATGAAAAATCTTTAGGTCTATAACTTACTGTTCTACCATTACTTCCTGGGTATCCTGGTTTGCCTGATGTTCCATCCTGTCCCTGTTGGGTAAAAAACATATTTAACTAATGTTTGTCGCTAGCGCTTCTTTAGCCCAAATATATAAAATATACAAACTTCTCAATCCAAAGAAAATACCATGAGAAAGTAATAGTGAATGTCATTACCTTACATTTTTTTTTTTACATATAGATATTACTTAGCTTAAAAAGGCAAGTTCATAAAGTTCAACTTTTGTCAAGTCAAAAAGTATATTGTTCAGTGTTAGGCTACTTTCACACTCGCGTTTGGTGCAGATCCGTCATGGATCTGCACAGACAGATCGGTTCAGATAATACAATCGTATGCATCCGTTCAGAACGGATCAGTTTGTATTATCTTTAACATACCCATGGCGTCCGTCTTGAACACCATTGAAAGTCAATGGAGTACGGATCCGTTTTCTATTGTGCCAGATTGTGTCAATGAAAACGGACCCGTCCCAATTGACTTACCTTGTGTGCCAGGACGGATCCGCTTGGCTCTGTTTCGTGAGACGGACACCAAAATGCTGTAAGCATCGTTTTGGTGTCCGCCTCCAAAGCAGAATGGAGGCGGAACGGAGGCAAACTGATGCATTCTGAGAGGATCCTTTTCCATTCAGAATGCATTAGGGCAAAAGTGCCCTGAACGGATCTCACAAACGGAAAGCCAAAACGCCAGTGTGAAAGTAGACTTAGATTACTTATCACTCGTCTCGATACCTTTTGTGTCTGGAAATACTCATCTAACAATTTTTAGAATGCTGACATGATATCTGTCATTACTGCTTCTTGTGGTAGGACCACTTTGACTAATAATTGTAAGAAACATTATGTTGTGTCCAAAATGCCTTTCTTCCACATGTAAAAAATATACTCTTTTCTTTTATATTGTTCTAGAAACATTTTTAACTGCACTGTAATTCATCCCAACATTTTTCTTTTGGACCTTATCTTCATTTAAAAAAATGTCCTAATCTGAAGCACCCATTCATGAAAATAAGATGGTCACACATTTACTCTACAAGCGGTTACCTACAGTAACAGGACAGTCTCTATACTTTATAAACAGTTGCCGGTAGTAAAACGACAGTCTCTATATGGAACAAGTGGCTGCAACTGGTAACACGACTGTCTCTATCCTCAGCAACAGTAACAGGACAGTCTTTATATTCTCTGGCACAATCTTGGTTACTTCTGCCTGACAGTTTCTCTTAGTAACAGGTCAGCTTCTTTCTGCAGTGTACTTACAGGAGGTGTAACAGACAGTTACCACTAGCAACAAAGGCCACAGTGCGTCTCACGGTATGCATTGGCAGGGCCACCATACAAAATCCTCACTACAAGTACAGTGGGTTATTGCGGGGCCTAGCACCCTGATTAGGTCACAGGTTGTGGGAACCAGCTAACTCCACAGTATCAGGTTTGGGCCTACCACGTAACAGTCTCCAGGCCAGAGGTGGTCTGAAACAACTTATGTTATCTAGGGCAATCTCCTCTTTGTGGACAGGCATCCACTCAGGTCGCCCAGTCAATTGCAGCAGTCCAGAGTGGGTTTAGGCTGCGATCCTTAACCCCCGATCAATCTCAAGGTCTATTCCTCTCTCAGCAATCCTCAGTGATCCTCCTCACTAGAAACCAGTTAGCAGCAGATGTACTCTCTAAAAACTGACTACAATCTGGTGTTAGCTTCTCCATTTTATGACCTAGCCCCACCTAGAATGCTGCATCCAACATGTGCCGACCCATACAGTCTTAAATCTACACATCTCTATCATGTGACTATTTGTAATGGAAGTACAAAGTGGAAAGTTGCATCCACCAGTAGTCAAAGAACTAGACATAAACTTGCATCTAGTGAGTAGACTTGGGGGAGATTAATCATAGGTAGTGTAAAGGAAAAAAACTGGCTTAGTTGCCTATAGCAACCAATCAAATTCCATCTTTCTTTGATACATCTCCCCCATTGTATTTAAAATGATTTGTCATTAATGTGGGGCTCGGACCTCTGGGACTTAAGCATTTAGTAGAACTACAGAACCTGTTAACTTATAATGCTATACAAACAGAAGTGACCATGTAGCTCACTATATGTCATCAATTTGGTCCCAGATAGACCATTTAAAGGGAACCTGTCATCAACTATATGCTGACCTTACTGAGGGCAGCATAAAATAGTGACAGAAATGCTGATCTCAGCGGTGTGTCACTCATGAGCTAATAGTAAGTGGTTGCGGATAACCAGCATCATAATCATTGCAGCCCAGGCCTTGAAGAGTCAAATCTACCTGAGAAGAGTCATGGTTATTCATAATCTCCTGCCCTCTCACCCATCTCCTAGAGAGATAGGGAGAAAACTAGGTAGAAGACTGTCAATCATCAGCAGGTGGGCAGGAGAGCAGGAAGTCATGAATAGCCATGCCTCTTCTCAGGTGGCCGGGACTCTTTTCCAGGCCCAATCTGCAATGATTGTCATGTTGGTTCGCGGCAACCACTTACTTTTTACTTATAAATGTCTCTACTTTATTCTGCCGTTAGAATGGGCAGCATAAAGTTTATGACAGGTTCCCTTTAAATGTCCAATATCAAACCAAAGCAGGGGCGGACATACAATGTGTACAACCTGTGCAGCTGCACAGGGGTCCAGTAAGTAAGGGGGTGCTTCCACCCTAAAAACTTTTATTCCCTTTATTAGATTGTAGGTAACGGACTGCATAATTGATCTCCATGACTCATAGTAACTGGTGGATTGTAAGAGAGACATAAGGAAGATTTGTGTAATGCACTGTTGGAGATAAAAAGGCCCATATAGCATTCCTGCATGGGGGCCCTCTGCTGTCTATGAACCAAAGGTTTACATTACATTACATATTATTATCCTTTGTACTTACCGGGGGTCCCATGGCTCCTAGGCCAGGCATTCCAGGAGCTCCTGTCGCTCCTTTTTGTCCAGTATTTCCCTGCAGAATTTATTCTCCATTAATTTAGTTCCAAGACAGCAAAATATTTTGTTTCATTTCTTATGTTATTATTATGTTATATTGCTTTAGTCATAATGTTTTCACATATTACATATGGATATAAAGGAATGGTTCAGCATCAGGCATAGGATATTTAAACATTGTGGGTTGTGAGATTTTATATTTTTGCATCAGCAGAAAATTTGAATAGCTGAAATGGGAAGATCAGCTGCTAAGAAAGTACATTAACATATAGAAAGAAAAAAAAGGGGGGGCAGTCAGCACATCCCAATGCGCAGGTGCACGTTGCCGTGGCTGAAAACACAAAGTAAAAAATACAATGCAACAGCACTCTGCAAACCAAATAAAGTACAAAAAAGTATTCTAATGCTAATGCTATGCTTATTATGTAAATTAGAGATGCTTGGCAAATACATTTTGTACAAAATTATTTGGGCCCGTCTGCTACACGTCAAGGCGTATAAGACGGGAACCTAACACTAAGTTTTACCTGTTATGTGCCTTGACGGCTACCATACAATTCAGGGGGTGTATTTGCCAAGCATCCCTAATTTACATGATAAGCATAGCATTAGAATACTTTTTTGTACTTTATTTGGTTTGCAGAGAGCTGTTGCATTGTATTTTTTACATTTACCTATGGATCCCTTATCAATACTAATTATTTTAGTGGGTTTTTAACCTTGCTACATTTTATAATAGAATCCAAATAATCTAGCATTTAATCAATTTCCTGTCTAGCATAATTTTGACTCCATACTCACCTTATCACCTTTAAGGCCAGTAGGACCTTGGGGGCCTTGTGGTCCCTGTAATTATAATTACAACATACATCATTGGCAAAACGATGTATACATTTAATCAATACATTAATAAATCATGGTCGAGTCATTCGCACATGACTGCAATCTGTGATACTATATAGCTATACTCAAGACCCCATACTGTACCGCAGCATGCCTCTGATTGTACATGGAGGCTTATGATAGTTTCTTCTCATGGGTTAGTTGCAAATCTGCAGGAAAATAACTCTGTGTGTATCTCTGTACTTGCAGACAGAGGTGCAATATGGATTCCTGAATATGACCATGTGCATGAATCCTACATTCAAGGTGTGCATAATACTCACAGTTTTTCCAGGTAGGCCAAAATCTCCTTTTTCTCCCTAAGAAATAGACCCAGTTGTTGTCAGTATTTATATCTGATTATGAATACTATACTTTCTGACCATTTACTGTTCTTTAATAATAAAATGAAATATTTGTTTCTGCAAATTATTTTAAAAAGTGGTAGTTTTTATACTTGCCGGTGGCCCTCTTTTTCCTTCTCCTGGAGGCCCTGGGTCTCCCTAGATGGGAAAACACGTGATACTTATATAAAGACATAAAAATACCAATGCAAAATCCCAAAAGTAAAAAACTGTCTTAGGATACCTGCACACAAGTGTAGGTAAACGCATATAAAATCCACACACATATTTCTGTGTGGATTTCTGTGCGTTTCTACACTGAAATCTGCAATTTATAACAGCGTTTTTTTGGTGCAGATTTGATATGGTTTTTCCCCAGTGATCTTGGTCACATGACAGGTTGACATTTTTTTCCACAGAAATTTCTATGGGAAAATGCCTATAAAAATGCCACACCCAGAACATTCTGTGATTAAAAAAAGAAAAAATATATAAAATGTGCATAATATTTTTGGGGGTTCATGGGTTTTATTTATTTCCTCAACTGAGCCAAAGCTAAAGATTATTGGACAGCAAGGCCAAGTATATTTGTAAGCCCCACCACAATCTGTCCAGTAATTCTCAGTATGTGGCACATCTGCATTAGCTCCACCACTTTTGAGGTCCACTTCCGGGAACAATCCTGAAAAAGCTATTACAGGTTTATGGGCACCATCAGACCAGTGGGAGGAAACCAAAATAATTGGAGAAAACCCATATATACATGAGAAACATAGAAACATAGAATGTGTCGGCAGATAAGAACCATTTGGCCCATCTAGTCTGCCCAATATACTAAATACTACGGATAGCCCCTGGCCCTATCTTATATGAAGGATGGCCTTATGCCTATCCCATGTATGCTTAAACTCCTCCACTGTATTTGCAGCTACCACTTCTGCAGGAAGGCTATTCCATGCATCCACTACTCTCTCAGTAAAGTAATACTTCCTGATATTACTTTTAAACCTTTGCCCCTCTCATTTAAAACTATATCCTCTTGTGGTAGTTTTTCTTCTTTTAAATATTCTCTCCTCTTTTACCTTGTTGATTCCCTTTATGTATTTAAAAGTTTCTATCATCACCTCTGTCTCGTCTTTCTTCCAAGCTATACATGTTAAGGTCCTTTAATCTTTCCTGGTAAGTTTTATTCTGCAATCCATGTACCAGTTTAGTAGCTCTTCTCTGAACTCTCTCCAAAGTATCAATATCCTTCTGGAGATATGGTCTCCAGTACTGAGCACAATACTCCAAATGAGGTCTCACTAGTGCTCTGTAGAGCGGCATGAGCACCTCCCTCTTTCTACTGGTAATGCCTCTCCCTATACACCCAAGCATTCTGCTAGCATTTCCTGCTGCTCTATGACATTGTCTGCCTACCTTTAAGTCTTCTGAAATAATGACCCCTAAATCCCTTTCCTCAGATAATGAGGTTAGGACTGTATCACTGATTTTATATTCTGCTCTTGGGTTTTTACGCCCCAGGTGCATTATCTTGCACTTATCAACATTAAATTTTAGTTGCCAGATTTTTGACCATTCCTCTAGTTTTCCTAAGTCCTTTTCCATTTGGTGTATCCCTCCAGGAACATCAACCCTGTTACAAATCTTTGTGTCGTCAGCAAAAAGACACACCTTACCATTGAGGCCTTCTGCAATTTCGCTGATAAAGATATTAAACAATATGGGTCCCAGAACAGATCCCTGAGGTACCCCACTGGTAACAAGACCATGGTCTGAATATACTCCATTGACTACAACCCTCTGTTGTCTGTCCCTCAGCCACTGCCTAGTCTGTCCCTCAGCCACATTTAGACTTTATGAAATCCTTTGTCTGATTTGAACCCTGGATCATAGTGCTGTAGGGCAATAGTGCTAACAACTCAGCCACTTCTTGTAGAATATAATGGAGCAGATTTATCATAGCCTGACAAAGCATACCAGACTATGATAACCAGGTGTGCTGCCAGATGCTGTGCCTAATTTATGATGAGGTGTACACCTTGTCATAAATTAGGCGTAGCATCCAGCAGTCTGTGCACCTGAACTTAAAAAACACGCCTGAACACTGGCATAGAAGATGTGAATGTGGCGGAGCCACTGGCCCCACCCCTCCCTCTCCGTGCCCCCTTTTTGGGAAAGTGGCAAAGTTGAGAAACTGGATTTGTGTAAAAAAATTTGTGCAAGTACCGTTGAAAAAGTGGCAATTTTAATGATAAATGCGGGCCATACGGTGCTATAAGCTATAAAAAATATAGAATAGCTGAAGAAAAGTGAGAAACTGCAAGGGTCAGTTTGTAACTTACATGGGCTCCCTTTATTCCAGGTGGACCCTGAACACCACGTAAACCAGGCTGACCCTAAAAAAAAGACTATATTAGGAGCAATGTACAGTGAGGTATTGCAGATATTTGAATGCAGTGTAACTTACAGGCCTTCCTGTCTGTCCCACTCCTGGAGGTCCTTGATCTCCTTTGGCACCAGGATTTCCAGGTATGCCAATAACATCTGAAAGTTCACTTATTTTTACTGGACAGGTGTCACAGGCATCTCCCTGTAAAGGATGTGATAGTGCTGGATCAATATGTATCTATTTAATAGTCTAACAGCTATACAATAATCTTTCAGGCTACATTCACATCTCCGTTAAGGAGATCTGGCTGCCTGATCCGGCACAAATGCCAGCCGTCACCTGGAGAAAAAATCATTCCGGCTGAAATCAGGCATTTATGCCCGAAAATGGCCGGATCACTGCCGGACCTTATTGTGAAGTACAGCATCCAGCAGACTGCTGTATGCCAGAAGAGCCTGCTAGATCTCCTAATGGAGATGTGAACGTAGCCATACTTGAGTGAATGGGTCTGAGCTGCAATACCAGAAACAGTCAGTGAAAAAGAATGGTGCCGATCTAGGAAAACAAAATCTGAATGTATTTTTGTAATCTTGAAACCACTTTCATTGTGACAACACTGTGTAGACAGAATGCTATCAATTACTAAAACTGGAACTGTGTAGGTAATTACAAGTACAGCAGTATCATCAAGTATCATTCTCCTGAAAGTTTTTGTCAGTAATCTGCCTTATGGAAACGCACTCTACAATGTATGATTTATCTGATCTGGGGTAGATTGGCTGGCGTGTTTTTTGTAAGGAAAAAAGGACTTTATACACATGTTGCATGTTTGCAATAAATTAGACAACCCCAGCAAAAGGGGAAAATATGATTCACAAGGAAAACATGCAGGATCCTCAGAAGATACTTGATGGAGAAAACGAGTGTCATGGTGGGAGGTGATGTTTAGGCAATACTACTGTAGGTGTATAACTATTGTTGATCCACAGTGTGGAGATCCATCTTTGGGCACTGAATTTGAATATGCATAAAAGGCCACCTCATGCTTTTTACATATTGAACACTTTCAAATACATATTTTAGAGACCGTTTATAACATTTTCTAAATGTCCACCATGCAAGACACAACGTAATTCTCCTTATCAAAGGACAACTGAAATAATTTTGTGGTCTGTGGCTGTGCTGTAATACATGCTCACCTTTTCACCTTTAAAGCCAAAAGGCCCCTGGATTCCGGGTTCACCGGGCAAACCTGGTACACCTGCTTCTCCTGGTATGCCTGAATCTCCTTGAGAGCCAGCCTCACCCTGTTTTACAATGAAATATTATGATATAACAGTTTAGGACTATTAACAGGACTCAATTAAAGCTCAACTAAAGGTGTCCATACACAGAAGTAAATAAAGTTGTCTGAACTCGACAATTTTGATTCAAGTGATTGACTGCTCTTGTATATGGGGGTTTACCAAATCTCCCCGACAGATAATGAAAGATGGAGCACATTGAACTAAACACCTGATCCTTTTGTTCTCAAGGGAGAAAGGCTGCCACCTGAGGTGTCTTGCAGCAGTTTACTCACCTTTCCCCAGTGAGAACATATGCATGCTCAACTAAGTGTATGACGGAGTGGATAACTACAGCAGACAACCATTGAAGGTGTGTGGGCACCTTAAGCGCTTTTTAATAGTGGTCTGGTAATTTCCATCTTTCTTGCAATTTTGAAGACTTACCTTTTGTCCTTTCATGCCAGGCCCACCTGGAATACCCTGGAGATTAAACACATAATGGACCAGTCAAAATAACAGTTTCAAATATATAGTTAAGGGTTTTTCCGGCAGTAGAATATCGATGACCTATCCTCAAGATAGGTCTTCAATATCTGATTGGTGGGAGTCCAACTACTGAAACAACCACCAAATGTTTTAAGAGGCCATGGCGCTCCGGTTACTGCTGTGGTTTCTTCCTAGGCCACTGACGACACGTTCCTCAGTCACAAGGCCTATTTTCAGCTGAGTCACATTCAAGTGAATTGAGTTAGGCTGCAATCTGAAGAGCAACTGAATCGCTTACTGGGTGTTGAATGTTGGACCCCCACTGATCTGATATTGATGACCTATCCTGAAGATAGGTCATCAGTATTCTACTCTCAGATAAATCCTTCAATGTACAGAACAGACTAAAATGATTTCAGAGAAAACCATATGAACAAGTCATCATATTTTCATGAGTTGTACACCAATTGGTGCATGACATTTCTGTACTTACATTTTTCCCTGGTAATCCAATCCCAGGTTCCCCTGGCTCTCCTTTCTGTGCTGGGATTTCAAAAGTAGTCTCATGCTGTACTTGTTCAGCTAGAACTGGACATATGGTGCAAGATTCTCCCTGCAATGGGAAACAGATTAATGAGTGAGATAGAACCATGCTCTATAAGGACAGACATCTAGAACATACTGTAATAGCCATGCATAAATGAATATTTTCTAACCTTTTCTCCTTTTGGTCCAGAAGGCCCTGTATTCCCCAGTCCTCCTATTGGTCCCTGTGGGATACTCAAAGTACTAAAGTTATTGATTTTTAACACAGTGATTAATATAGGCCTTTATGTTAAAAGTTCCTTAGTGAATACTAAAGTACTGCAGACCAATGGAGCAATCAACCGCTATAATGTATGAATAATGTATTAATTCTTTTACTCTGGTGTTTTTTTTTGGCCTACACTTTTTGTGACATTTTTTATGGCCTTATTTGCACACAGTGCTCCAGATTTACTAATCCTAAAGATGGCATAAGCTTAGACAGCTGTGTAGATCTGCACCAAAAATCATATAGGCTCAGGCTGAATGATCTCTCTGACTCCATACCAACCAACTAATAGTTAGCTTACTTTGAGAGAGACTTTTATGCCAGAATTGTGGTGCAAAATACACATCTTAGGCCTGCCCCTTCCCATGATGCCCCACCCCTTTCTGCTAAACCCCACCTCTTTATCGAGCATTTCTGAAAAAAGTTTTGAAACTCTAGATACACTAAATTGCTCCAATTTGTGCCCCTTTTTAGACAGAATTTCGGCACAAACACATTAGTAAATCTGAACCACTGTGTCTGACCACTAGCATTTTCTTCATGGCATTTTTCCCCTTCAAAGAAGGTGTTGGCAAAATGCATGAAAAAAAAAATACAATAAAAAAATGGCAAAAGGTATAGCATGTTGTGTTTTTTGTAAGAAGCAAGAAAGATAAAAATATGCCACCTAAAATCCAGGAGCAAGGAGCAAAAAGAAAAAAAAGATTGTGTGTCCTGGTATTTCATATTTCTCATAGACCTTCAGACCTGGTGTTTTTGAAGCAAAATAAAAGGTTTAAAAACACAAGGGCAAACAAATGTCACAAAAAATGCTAAAGTGCAGAAAAACACCACTTAAAAACCAGGTCCCCTAAATGTGCACTTATTTCATGCATGAATTAGCTATGCAAGGTTCTACTCACTGCTATCCCAGCTGGCCCTTGTTCACCACGATCTCCCTATGAACAGAATTTCAAAGCATCACACATATAAATGAGTTGATCAATGCGTTAGAGACAACTTCACTGCACTAATAATACAGAACCGCTAAACTTCTGCTTCCAATTTATTTTGCAATTAGTTTGCCTAAATTAAATAACCAAGTAATACAATTAATAGAGAAACTTTCCCAAAGATTCTAATTACACAAATTGTACATAATGGTGAGTTAAGAGATAGCTGTAATGTTCTCATCATTATTACAAGATTTGCACATAGACTACTAATGCCCGAACTTCACTACCAAGAAGAGTGATTATTGTCCAAGAGTTAAAGAAATTAAACTAGCTGCAGGAAAAGTTCTAAAATAATAAACTATAAAATAAAATAATACTCATTAAATCCCCTGCCGTCCCAGTGCCAATGTTCCTGTGGACACTGCCAGTCTTACTTTCCTGGAGCGGTGACATGTCAGCCTGGCTGTAGCCATTAATCTTGCTTGTTATAGCATGTAAACCTGAGGCCAGTGATTGGCTGTCAGGGTCAAATGCCGATTTAGCACATCAATGCTCCAGGAAAATTAAGGAAAACATAGTCCGTTGGGGACCACCGGAGCTGTAGCACTGAAGCGGCAGAGGATTTAACAGATGAGTATTGTTTGTGTTTTCATTTTTAAAAACTCTCAGACAACCCCTTAAATACAGAGCTATATCAAAAGATTGGGATTACACGTACATAATTAGTATATAAAATATTCCTGTACATGGTCATTAGACAAGAGATAGCTGTAGTATAATGATTGCCTTGAGTCATAAGGATAAACCATGTATGCAACCTCAAGGTGACTGGCACACACACTAATCTGGTTATAAGGCCAAAAAGTATATTGTATATATTAGTAGTAGTGTGTATTAATCAAATAGTAGGAAATAGAAAACCAATATATAAAACTCAATAAGTTACCATATAATATCACTAGTAGAGTGGGTAAATGACATCAAAACATAAGTAAAAAATATAAATTTGTGGGGTCCTCGCAATAAGAATCAAGATAAAAAGTATCTAAATAGTCTATTAAGGGTACTTTCACACTAGCGTTATTCTTTTCCGGCATAGAGTTCCATCCTAGGGGCTCAATACCAGAAAGAACTGATCAGTTTTAGCCCCATGCATTCTGAATGTAGAGCAATCCGTTCTGGATGTCTTCAGTTCAGGCTTTTTGCCTTTTCACGACGGATATAATACCGCAGCATGCTGTGGTTTTATCTCCGTCCAAAATTACGGAACACTTGCCGGAATGTCGGATCTGGGATTTTTTCCTATTAACATGCATTAATGGCGAATCCGGCCCCCATGTTCCGGCAAAATGGAACCGGCATTGCGGTCTGCGTATGCTCAGACCGCAAAAAATTTGAAAAAAATTAATGCCGTATTCGTTTTTCCAGATGACACCGGAGAGACGGATCCGGCATTTCAATGCATTTGTCATACAGATCAGGATCCTGATCTGTCTGACAAATGCCATCAGTTTGCATGTGATTTGACGGATCCGGCAGGCAGTTCCGGCGACGGAATCCTCTGCCACAAGTGTGAAAGTACCCTAAGAATCCATATAAAATCCAAAAAAGTCCATGCAAAGCTGGGGTTGTATGTTAACAAGATGATGGAATCACATGTATGGATGTGAATATACCAATTAAATATTGCTTACTGCCATATATCAAAGCAGCTGTTTAATTGGAGATATTTGTTGGCACGGTGGACTATAGTTTGCACTCTCCTTATGGCCATTAGATTTACATGTTACGGAAGCCAGTGATGAGACTCAGCAGAACAGTCTTGCTCTGCAAGCGCCCAGGTTGATATGTTAGATATATTTGCTTGCCAGCACTATGGATAAGACGTATTAATATAGTTTTCACTCTCTTTCTGGCTATTATATTCACATATTATGGAAACCAGTGATGTAACTCAGCAGAACAGTCTTGCGATACGAGCGCCTTACTACTGGTTTGCGGGTGTTCGGCGTGCAGCTGGTGAAGTTAGCGTCTGACTCATACATCTTATCCACAGTGTCGGCAAGCAAATCTAATGTATCCACCTAGGAAAGACTGTTTTGCTAAGTCTCACTACTGGCTTCCGTAACATATAAATGTAATGGCCATACGGAGAGTGCAAACTATAGTCCACAGTGCTGGCAGACAAATATCTCAGATTAATCAGCTGTATGGCAATAAGAAATATTGAATTAGTATATTCACATCCATACATGTGATTCAATCATATTGTTAATATACAATCCTTAATAGACTATTTAGCTACTTTTTATCTTGATTCTTAAGGCCCATGCACACAACGGTATTTTCTTTCCGCGTCCGTTCCGTTTTTTGCCGACTGTATACAGAACTATTCATTTCAATGTGTCCGTAAAAAAAGACGGCAGTTACTCTGTGCGCATTCCATTTCCGTATGTCCTAAAAAAATAGAACATGTCCCATTATTTTCCGCATTATGGACAAGCATGTTTTAATAGGGGCCAGCTGTTCCGTTCTGCAAAATACGGAATGCACAGGGACATCATCCGTATTTTTTGCGGATCTGTGTTTTGCGGACTGCAAAATACATATGGTTGTGTGCATGAGCCCTTATTGCGAGGGCCCCACAAATTTATATTTTTTACTTCTGTTTTGATGTAATTTACCAACTCTACTAGTAATATTATATGGTAACTAATTAAGTTTTATACACTGCCTGTCCATCTGGATTTAACTAAGCAAATAGTTATGAGCCTCCTATTAGATAATTACTGCGATTATCATTACAGCTGGCAACAAGTTATTTAACCCCAACTGGTGCAATGAGTTGCTTCTCATTTCTTAAACAACTATGTCGAAAGACACATCTCGTGGTCGTGGAAAAGATATCAGTCTGTTTGAGAAGGGTCAAATCATTGGCATGCATCAAGCAAAGAAAAAATCTAAGGAGGTTGCAGAAACTACTAAAATTGGGTTAAAAACTAGAAGGATAGTGGGGACCCATTGTATTCGAGGAAGAAATGTGGTGGGAAAAAAATCCTGAATGATCGTGATCGGGGATCACTTAAACGTTTGGTAAAATCAAATCGAAGAAAAACAACAGTAGAACTCAGGGCTATGTTTAATAGTGAAAGTAAGAGCATTTCCACAATCACAATGTGAAGGGAACTCAAGGGATTGGGACTGAACAGCTGTGTAGCCGTAATAAAACCACTAATCGGTGAGGCAAACCAGAATTAAGGCTTCAATTTGCTAGGGAGCATAAATATTGGTCTCTGGAGCGATGGAAGAAGGTCATGTGGTCTGATGAGTCCAGATTTACCCTGTTCCAGAGTGATGGGCGCATCAGGGTAAGAAGAGAGGCAGATGAAGTGATGCACCCATCATGCCTAGTGCCTACTGTACAAGCCTGGGGTTGCTGCAGTTGGTCAGGTCTAGGTTCAGCAACAGTATGTGCTCCAAGAATGTGGTCAGCTGACTACCTGAACATACTGAATGACCAGGTTATTCCATCAATGGATTTTTTCTTCCATGATGGCACGGGCATATTCCAGGATGTCAATGCCATGATTTATCAGGCTCAAATTGTGAAAGAGTGGATCAGGGAGCATGAGACATCATTTTCACACATGGATTGGCCACCACAGTGTCCAGACCTTAACCACATTGAGAATCTTTGGAATGTGCTGGAGAAGGCTTTGCGCAGCAGTCAAGACTCTACCATCATCAATGCAAGATCTTGGTGAAAAATTTATGCTACACTGGATGGAAATAAATCTTGTGACATTGCAGAAGCTTATCGAAACAATGCCACAGCGAATGCATGCCGTGATCAAACCTAAAGGCGGTCCAACGAGTGTGTGACCTTTTTTATTGGTGGCGACTTTTTTTTGGGACAGTGTATATATATCAGTGATTTTATTGCTGTTTTTCTATTTTCTGCTATTTGATTAATAAACACTACTACAAATATACACAATATACTTTTTGGCCTTTTTAACCGGACTAGTGTGTGTGCCAGCCATCTTGGCGTTTGAAATAACCTTTTGTATGGTCTCACGGATGACCATTAAGACTGAGCACCTGCTATTATCCACAATATAACAGTTTTATCCATATATTCAATCTTGGCAAAGGGACCAAGTCGATAGGATTGAATTCCATGAAAGGCACTGAGCTAATGAATTACATGGCCCATGATTAATAGGTGCAAGTTAGAGAGACATATACTATTCTTGTATGGGAGTTCTCTGCTGTTCAACCTGCCTCAATCAATATGTCCATGATCAGATAAATCAGAAACTTCCACTTTATAATATATGCCACTATATGGTGTTTAACAATTGATGTTGTACATTTATAGTACCTTTTCTCCTTTTGTTCCAGATGGCCCAGTTGCACCAGGCACCCCCTGTTTCAAAAACAGATTGATTTAGACTTGGGTTAGTCACATATATTGCCATACTACTGGAGAGCTGCACCATGCTCAGCTATGTGTTCTTGAGAGATGCAGCTTGGAGGCTATATCATGCAGGCACAAATGTAGCAGAACTTAATTGGTCGTGTAACTATAGACATTATGCAACATAGTAAAATAGAAATTCACTGAGTTAATAAAGACTCATTGCAGGTAGTTTACCAAGCCATGTATGCTGGTTTTCATAAGGTTTTGGCATGTTCCATTTTTGTGCAAAAATTAGCAATTTTTGAAATTTTTACACTGCCCTTGCCACTTTGAGAAGTGTGAAAGTGAGTGTGGCAAGTGGGTAAGATCTGTAGACAAAAGTGTTATTTTTAAAGTATGCCAAATTTGTCATACAACGTGCGACATTTGCTAATTTTGAGCAAATTACGTCAAGACCTACTCAGCCAAAGCTGACTACAAAAATTCCCGTCCTGATGACTCTCCACCATTATCTTTACCACTTGCATGAAAATAAATGTTGGCAAATTACAAAATTTGCTCTGATATATCTTTGAACAGTATCTAGAAAGGATAGTGAGAGAAAGCTGTCAATCATCCTGTGTGGGCGGGGTAAGGCAGGACTCTCACTGCCTCCTAGGAGTCCTGTCGACATTTACTCTTTACTCAGAAAGCCTACTTCAATTCACATAAACCTGTATATTATGGAGCTTGGCTTCTCTCCTTCTGTCATATCCCTCTCTCAGATAAGGCAGCAGAAATAATCTGACAGGTTCACTTTACAAATAATATAAAGATTTGGTGATGGAAGGCAGGTCTGATTTGAATTTTTAGTTTTGCAATTGAATCTGATTGTAAGTTATTCATGATCATTATAGTGATTTATGAGATAGCATTAACCCTCTGTAGGAATATTACATTACTCATTTTCCAAACAGTCATGTAGACAGCTACCTTTTTTTCTGTTTTCAAACTGTCTATCAGTGATGGTTTAACGTCTTTTTCATTTCACAAATGCAGTATAACCAACCAAAGAAGATCATCTCTTTGGTTGAGTCTGCATTCTAACTCGCCAACTTAAGAATAATTTATTAATGGAAATGTGTCACCAGGATCTTGGACTACTATCTGCAGTAGTACATGAGTACTGCAGATAAGGAGTCCATATTGCTATTTTTTTTTTCTACTGCCCCATTTCCCTGATGTCAGTGTTTAAAGCTGTGTTGAAATACACTGTTGGGACTGCTGTGCATGCGCACAAGAGTCCTCTACATTGTGTTAGCACAACAGTCCAGACTGTGCATTTCAGCGCAGCTTTGAGTGCTGACAGTGGAGTAACAGGGGGCAAAAAAATAATAATGGAAAGTGTAGATCTGGACTCCTTATGTGCACTCCTACTCATAATACTTCAGATAATAGTCCAGAATTGTTGTGACAGATTCCCTTTAAGAATGCAATCAAAATGTGTTCACATTAAAAATACAAAAAGAGTTACAAACCGGTAGACCAGTTAGACCAGATATGCCACTTTGTATACCATGTGGGTTTGAAATTGCTGGGCAATTGGTACATGACTCCCCCTGAAACAGAAAGATAAGAGTGCAAACTGTTTGAGATCGTGGAGATATAAAGCAAAAGCATAGAAAGACTGAACTTGAAAGGGATGTTCTATAAGAAGACTAGATAAGATAATTATTTTAACTTATATTTCAACTTAGCTCTATAATGTAATATACACATGTAGAAGGGAACTGCATTTTTATGTGGCTGCCATAAATAGGCCCACATTATCTTTCTTCATAGTTGGTATAGTTAGTACAGCAGGATTTGTATACCCTATGGATGCTGCAATAAATGGAAAATTAAAGTAATATTCCAGTGAGAAACATTTATCACCTACCCCCCCCCCCTTCCATATACTTCACATGTATCATGTATGTGGTACAGAGGATTTTTTACCAAGTAGCAGTCATGCATATACACTGCTGCTCCATGCAATCTGTATGGGAGTTACATAAACAGCTGACTCTCACAGAGTTTGTTTGGCATGGCAGTGCGTCCACTTGACTGTCACTTCACACAAACTTCAGGGTCATAAGGCTGGAAGGGATAGGGATCCAAAAGATTGATAAGAGATACCAGCGATCGGCTCACCACTAATTCATTGCACATCCAGTGGATAGTTGATAAATACCCCTTTAATGAAAATGGAGAAATGACTCCGGGAAATAACTGACAAAAGCACTTTCTCCCAGGAACAAGAGAGTGACAGGAGGATGCACACAGAGCCTGTATGCACTATATAGTGTACTAACATTAAATCCCCTGCCCTCTGCTCACTCTGCCTCAGTCTACACAGCAAAGCTGACAAGTAAGCTGCTGGAAGTAGATCGGTGTGTGTTGCTACAGTTAAATTCTTAAAAATATATTTAAAATAAAATAAAATATGATGATTTAAATAATACAGAATTTCATTGTTTCTTGATACATTTCCATTTATAGGCGTTGTTTCATCTGTGCAATCCTCATTTAATTTTCAGCTTCCACCACGACAGGCTGATTGGGTGGGAGGGGGTTTCTCTTGATAGAAGTAGTGTACAGCTGGCAAACTTGTGCATGTACAATACAATAGACTGCTAAGCTGTAACAGGAGCTGAGATCTTAGTAATGTCAGTGAGCTCCATTATTTGGAACAGCTTACATTTGGCTCTTAATCTTGCATCTAATCCTCAGCCAGTTAGTCCTCAGCCAGGCTTAGTTTAACTGACCACAAATTTCTAGCCAAAAAGAAAATCATTCAATGCATTTTGACCAAACCTGTAATTTTTTGTAATGTAACATACTGTACTATTTAGTTGGGCTCTTTGTGTTCTCACGAGTCAACAAAGATTGCATAGCACAGTCGCTTAGTTACTTTTATGCTGACAGAATCACATTTTTCATTCATTTTTGTAACCCAATTGATATAAGACAATATTTAACATCTTACCTTTTCACCCTTCAATCCATTCATTCCTGGGGTTCCCTGTATTCAAACAAGATGGAAAGACTTAATGTATTATGCTGATTGTTTACATTATTAAAAATAGTCTCATAAAATAGCTAAACTTTTTGTGCACATTTGAAGAGATTAAAGAATAGGACCCTTTCAAATGCCGTAAAAAATCATTATTGCAAGTGCTAATTTCTAAGAATAGGCCCAAATAGGGTACAATAGCTAGTGGGTGAAGTGGACATGTCTCCAAAGTCCTGTATATATCTGGTGGTGTCTGACATCATAGAGCAGAACCGGTCATATATCAGTACCAGCACTTCCACACGTTGTATTTAACATGGGAATACTGTATATTCAAGTGCATCCAATGAACCAGATTCACTATTGACACTGTGCCTCGATTTAATATCTACAACTTTGACAAGGGGGTTTGGCAGTAGCGGGGAAGGGAGTGTGGCCTAAAATGTAACTTTGTGTGTCAAAATGTGCCAAAATTTCTGTCAGAAAAATCTAAAAGAAGCTCAGACCTTTAGACAGTCTATAGCTGATCAGTTTCATCATACAACCTGTGCCATTGTTATAATTCTAGCATATTTAAAGACTTGGCAGGGGGAATATATAATTGTGGTATGCCAGAAGACGTAGAATAGTCACAATTTTTGGTGCAAGTGACTTTTTTGTCAAAATCTGTGACTCTTTACCTTTTCTATCACCCTTGTCACTTTTACAAAAAGTAGATGGGGCCTCCATGGGCCACATTAAAAAATGTGTGCACCAGAAAACTGGCACACATTACATCTGAAATCTACTCCAGCTCCTTGTTGGTGTAGAGTTCATTTTCTGGTGCATGAACTTCCCAAGGATGCATGAAATTTATTAAGAGACGTACCACTTAAGTTTATTTCACTGTATGCCAACAACATTTCTTATTAATGGGGTTGTCCGGATTCCTACAATGATGACCTATCCTGAGGATACGGCATCAATATTTGAAACCAGACAACCCATTTAAAAAGTCCTTTAAATTAGCATGTATTTTTGTTAAATCTACAACAGGGTAAGATCAGCTACTCTAGCTCCCGGCTAAATGACTCAAGGTTTGTGTATCTATCTCACCTAACTATATTTTACTTGCATTTTTTTTCAGATGCTTTTTTTTGTATAGAAAAGTCTGTGGGAAAAGACCTGAAAAAATGCCACATCTAGAACATGCTGTGATTTAAAAAAAAAAAAAAAACACGGAAGGACAAAAAAAATCACTGCCAGGTCTTAAAATGTCATTCCAAAAAGGCTGCTTGTAGGATGCTTTATAATTTCCTAATGGCCAGCATGTAACATCTGGTTGCAGCGTTTTTACTCCAGATATTACATTATAAGAATAATTTTGTGACAGTGTAGCGCCATTACAGTATGACACCATAACTATGAAGGTCTACTTGCACAATAGAAAATATGCAAGACTGAATTGATTGTTAGTCCTTCTCTAAGTCATGCCAGGTATACCTGTTCACCTTTTGGTCCTGATTCACCTTCCGGTCCCTGCAGAAAGAAAAATATGTCAGACGTATGATGGGCTATTTAAACCTCTATGAGTCCCTAAACATTTACAGAATTATGTAACTGGTCTTTCGTTTAATTTTTGACATCTTGGTCTACACCTGTCATCGACTACTTCAACCAAAACTTCAAGATTGCTCCCATTGCTCCTAGAGGCTCATTTGCATATATTAAAACTTCATTTTTCCCAGCAATGTGGGCACATATGAATATGGGACTGCCTGCCCAATTTGCTATAATTTATGCCAGGATCTAGCTGGCATAGATTTGGCTTTCTAGCGTGTGGTGGGCCAGAGATGCACCTAATTTATTAAGAGGCACCTCTTAGATAAAAGCTAAAAATCATCATATCTTGGGAACGTTGTAACCTACAAAGATAAATAAGGTATCTTTTAACTCAGCACGATCAACCCTACCTGGTTTAATAGGATTGGTCCTGCTGACAGAGACTCCTTACGCCCAATGATCAGCAATGGATGTTCATTAAACATTACTATATGAATTAGCCATTCTGTATTCATTACTCACTGGTTTTCCTGGCTCTCCAATTCCAGGGCTACCCTTCTGCCCTTTAATACCTGGCACATTGATAACCTGTGTGCCATCAGATTTGATCGTTGGACAAATTTCACATTGATCACCCTGCAACAAACAAAACATATCAGTTCTCACTTTGTATTCTTACTGCAATAAAATAACTAGAGGTAAGGCAGATGCCAGCTCACCTTTTCTCCCTTCAGTCCAGGGATTCCTGGTTTTCCCTGTAAAAAATAAAAAAATAACACTACAGACAAATTCAACTTTTGTTTTTATAAAAAACAAAAAAAAGTTAAAACAAAACATATACATAGACATCCGTTTGTAGCAAATCTAAAAGTATACATCTGTCTCAGTGAATGAAATGGGAGAAAGGTACAGTCCTGAGACTATACAGAACTATTTGATATATGGATACAAATTTAGAGTACATAAAAATAATATGCTGTGTGCAATTCTATACAGTTTTTTACACACATACTTCAAGACACTTTATTACTCTCAATGGCCAAAAAACTGTCACCTATACACTGCCAAACATAAAAACAGAATACACACAGCCATAAAACACCTTCTAGAAAAAGCTGCGAGTCTACTGTGTCCTGCCTTAAACCATAGTTCACTATTACATTTTAGTTTATTTACAACCTTGTGTATATTTTGCTTTATGCCTTATTCAGCTGGCTGTACTAGAGCCTTATGTGTATTTAGTTCTGAAGATAGGATTTATTATTGCCCGGACAATGCTGGTCAACCTTTCCCTCCATTCTTCTCTCTTCTTCCCTTAAGTATTTTTGTGTGAAATTTGATCATCAGAATATGTTACTATGTTTAATTGTTTTCATATTTTTTATATTATTTTTATATTTTTTTATGTTTTTTAATGTCAAGGACACAAGTCTAGCTTGTCTTTTTTTTTTCTTTTTTTGGTCTCAGTATTTCAAAAGCCAAAACCTTTCTTTATTTTTCTGATTACATAACATATGCAGGACAAATTTTTCTTTTGATGGCACCATTTTGGGGTACATCAGGTGAATTGTGTAACTTTTCAAACATTTTTAGGTCGACTGTGTGAAAAAGAAAAACAATGCAATTCCCATTGTTTTTATGGTTTCATTTTTTAGGATGTTTAGTGCATGGTAATAATGACATTTAATTTTTTTTCTATAGGTTAGTAATGGAGATATCACTTTTAAATGGTTGTGTTATGTTTAAAAAAAATAAAAAATATTGTGAAACCAATATTTTTTTTAGTTTTCTGATAACCTAGCTGTGTGAGGCCTAATTTTTTTTAGCAGGGTGAACTAATGTTTTTATTGATACCATATTTTGGGATACATTGGGTCTTTTTTTTTTTAGCATTTTTGGGGGAGGGAGGGAAAATACAGTTTCATTAAACTGGCACATGAAACATATACAGCAGACAAATTAGGCTGGGACAACACACTGGCGGATAAATTTTGTAAACTGGATTCTTTAAAACATAACCTTTACTTGGTCATTTAAAATATATTTCACACTGGGTGAGAGACAAAAATAACAAAAACAACCTCCACTATATCACATAAAACCAATGAATACGTGAAAAAATGGGTGGATCTCACCTCATCCGAGCAGGATCCACAATCGCAGAGGGTGGTCCTGGCAGTTGGTGGTGCCTGTGACCGGTGTGACCAGGGTGCTGAATTCGTTATGGCAGTATTAAGCCTCCTACTCAACCCTATTCTGGCTTTCCTGCGTACCTAGGGGTAGGGGGCTGTTCTTATCACCTGCCTACCACACATGGAGCACCCGCCCCGATAGGGGCGACCCCACACCGAACCTTACCCTCGGTATGGGTCTAGTGTTCTATATAACCCTATTACAATGCCCTACATGCCAAGTTTCCATCTTTTATTACAGACATCATCAGGGGACTTCACATGTATTCAAGGGTGATCAGAGATCAGGGTGGTTTTAGCCTCCAATCAATCAGAGATCAGGGTGGTTTTCGCCTCCAATCAGTAGGATAGTTGGTGACTCTTATCCTCTCTGGAACATGGGAAGTGTCCCATGTCAGTACATGTCTCACCCAAACTAACAATGATCTCACATGGCTCACCCAGATCATTGTTAGTTTGGGTGAGACATGTACTGACATGGGACACTTCCCATGTTCCAGAGAGGATAAGAGTCACCAACTATCCTACTGATTGGAGGCGAAAACCACCCTGATCTCTGATTGATTGGAGGCTAAAACCACCCTGATCTCTGATCACCCTTGAATACATGTGAAGTCCCCTGATGATGTCTGTAATAAAAGATGGAAACATGGCATGTAGGGCATTGTAATAGGGTTATATAGAACACTAGACCCATACCGAGGGTAAGGTTCGGTGTGGGGTCGCCCCTGTCGGGGCGGGTGCTCCATGTGTGGTAGGCAGGTGATAAGAACAGCCCCCTACCCCTAGGTAGGCAGGAAAGCCAGAATAGGGTTGAGTAGGAGGCTTAATACTGCCATCACGAATTCAGCACCCTGGTCACACCGGTCACAGGCACCACCAACTGCCAGGACCACCCTCTGCGATTGTGGATCCTGCTCGGATGAGGTGAGATCCACCCATTTTTTCACGTATTCATTGGTTTTATGTGATATAGTGGAGGTTGTTTTTGTTATTTTTGTCTCTCACCCAGTGTGAAATATATTTTAAATGACCAAGTAAAGGTTATGTTTTAAAGAATCCAGTTTACAAAATGTATCCGTATATTTTGGGTGTAAATAGATACCACCACATTTGTACTGTAAGTGGCGGTATAATATAATTTTTGGTACAAAGGGACAACACACTGACTAGCCTATCTGTATAAGTCATATTTTTACTGCAACTCTGAAAATAAAATCAATCAATTGCTATGGATGGAATCCCTTATTTGTCTTTTGCACCTCTTTTTAATGATGGTAAAATTGAAACATTAACTTTTAGTGGCGGATGGTTGCGATAACATGTATTCTCCTTAGCAATTGTATCAGTTGTAAATTATTTATAAGTGCATCATAGTATAAATGGCATTAGGCATACTGACTGGTTTTCCCACAGATCCATCTTTGCCTGGAGTTCCTGGTTGACCCTGGGGGTGGAAAAGAAAATGATTGGTGTTAAAATACCAATATGAGCTATATAAGTCACCATTCTGTAATTACTTTGTTCAAAATGGCCCAGGGAGTCCTCCTTCCTCCCCTCCCTTCTGCTGGTGCTACTTTATGCTACTGCACCTTTCACTACTTGGACCGAAGTTTACTGTCCAAGACCTCATAACAACCTTTGTCTGGCCCTATGGCTGTTACCTTGTTTGGGGAACCGTGGTCAGTGTATTGTAGAATTAAGCTAAGATTTTAAGAACCTGTATTGACTGTCTCTATGAAAATGTACCCCATGTCTTACATTTAGAGTATATCACCTATCTAGATCCTATCTATCTATCTATCTATCTATCTATCTATCTATCTATCTATCTATCTATCTATCTATCTATCTATCTATCTATCTATCTATCTATCTATCTTATATCTATCTATCTATCTATCTATCTATCTATCTATCTATCTATCTTATATCTATCTATCTATCTCATATCTATCTATCTATCTCTCTCTATCTATCTTATATCTATCTATCTATCTATCTATCTATCATCCGTCTGTCACTTTACAAATGTTGCAGGCTCTTACGTTCTCTCCTGAAAGACCAGGTGGACCACCAGGATTACCCTAAAATGATAAAAATAAGGATAAACAAGTTTACTAGTAAGATAAAATGTGAATATTTAAGTTTTTACATTTCAGAACATGTGCAAATGTAAGGCTTGTATTTCCTGTTCTCTCATAGGAACTGAAAGACAAAAATCCCAGCAGGGCTGGATCCGTAACATAACAGATACCAGCACCAGACAGAGTCCATTGAATATAATTGGGACCATCAGGTTTCTCTAATGGTGTCTTTTTTACACGATCTGAAAAAAAATACTGTAACTATTGTAGTACTGAATTTACCAGAAAATCCACGCGCATGTAGTTTTATATTATTTAGTTCAGACAATGTTCACATCTGAGTTTCAGTTCTGTGATTTGGTCAGTGTTTATATAACTTATGATGGCAAGAACAGTGCAGCATGTGGCATTAGGCCTCATTCACACGTCCATGACAACATCAGTGACAAGATGGTCAGTGTTTCATGTCTGTGAAGAATCCATGTTTTGTCCGCATGTCTGTTTTATGCCCTCTGTGTGTCATTTCCAAGCAACAATCCATGGAATAGAGATGCAACACGGATGCCATCCATGTTTTGTCACTGACCCATAGACTATACTGGGGGTGAGGGATTCATGATTACAGACAAAAATAGAGCATGCATCTGTGACGTAACCCCGACTCCATGGATGGTGAAAATTCATAGATGTGTGAATTAACACATTAAAATCAGTGGGTACTTGTGCTGTCTGTGGAGAACAAGGTCTTGAATAGAAACTATAGCAAATGCATGAATAGAACCTTTGCCTTCTACAAATATAGTATGGGAATAGATTACTTGCTTTTATTAAACAACATATTGATCAACTCTAATATTTGCACAATTAAACTTTTTACTTATTTTAGAAACCCCATAGATCTCAGAATTATCAGGTCTTCAAAGACCAAATGGCACTCTTGATCAAGACATGCAGACTACAATCCTATCTGTCAACACTGAAGGATTGGGTGGATTATACCATGGCTTGATATCAACAGAGGATTGTCTTCAGCTTCCAGAAGTATTAAAAAACTCACCGGTTTGCCTGGTATTCCAACTCCTGGAAGTCCAGGTTTTCCTGGAGGTCCTGGTTCTCCTGCAAGGCCTTCAGGACCTACTATTCCAGATTCTCCCTACAACAAAACAATCAAATAACAAACTTCATGATTTAAGAAATGGCTAACAAGTTTCAACTAACTTACAATATCTATATAAAAAAACAAATAAATGGAAAATATAATATATATATATATATATATATATATATATATATATATAGTGAAATTCGCTCTGGTAGGCAGGTTAGTGGACGCAGTATAGAGGCAACAAAGTCTTTGAATTAAACAGTTCAGTGTTTATTCACACATTAAGTAAATGACAAAATAAAAAGTCAGTTTTAAGGAAAACAGTCACCTTGTGATTCTGGTGTTTGTTCACACCATGCAGCAAAGAATAAGTCCTTGGACAAAGCAGAATCCACCTGCTTTCACACCAATAAGGTAGCAGGCTTTAATCCAGGCCCAAACTCCCAGGTCCCAACACAGAGACTGACAGAGCTCAACTGTCAGAGAGGAGTAATCCACACCACCTGACAGTGCTGCCTGTGTTTTATAGCCCAAAACCAAGACCCAGCCTGGAACGTGGGTAGTAGTCACCCACCCAGCACTTTGACTGCTCCCAGTAAGAGCCGTTACGGATCACCTATTACAGCCATACTAAACAGCAACTGCTCTTACTTCGCCAAAGCCAGGAACCTCGGTGACACATATTCATCATCCACAATCATCCCTTGAACCCCCCTACAAAATATATATATATATATATATATATATATATATATATATTATATATACACAATATTGCATTCATGTATTTCTTTTCAATTTTCCCCATTTATTATGTTGTACAATTGGAACAGTTATATATGGATGTAATCAGTAACCAAGAAAAAATTTAACATTAAAGCCAACTTAATGATCGTGTCTATAAATTATAGACACCCCCCCCCCCAATGTTCATGAAGTGAAAGGTGAATGACAACCACGAGTCATAGAAAAAGACTTATAGCTAAGCTTTCATTCACTGTATTAATGATTATGGGGCAGAATTATGTAGAATGTTTAAAAGAAATGCTACCTTTGCTGTCTATATATCAAAATAATTACATGGCCATGATCCAGTGCATGTCTGTTTTAGGAGGGTTGCTATTCCACCCTGCCAAGCCCAAGCTGGTCAATCTGTCTGTGGACTGGATGCCATCACTGAGCAAATCAGGTTTCTGGCTCAGTGTCTAATTCTAGAGTTAGGCGTGGGACTTAAGCCCTGTGCTCAATGTTTTCCTTGCCTGTGATTTTTTCCTGGCTTCTGTGAGATTTGTGCTCAGAATAGTTCTGCATTTCTGTTGGACTTTCCTGTGTATTGACCTCCACTAGATTTTGGATTTACCCACTGACTACTGATTAGGCTGTAACTGTTTCTCCTGGCTTTAACTTCTTAGATTGTTTCTGGTTTAAAGGGTAACTGTCATATATATATTTATTTGCTAGTTTATTAGAGCTAGGCATGTATACCTGAGTTAGTCTGTCAATGATTGTCAAAAGATCTGTAATTACCTTATAATAACAGCTTTCATTAATGTCCTCTGTCCCTTTCCACTGCTCCCTTAACCACTTCAACCCCGCTAGCTGAAACCCCCTTAATGACCAGGCCACTTTTTACACTTCTGCACTACACTACTTTCACCGTTTATTGCTCGGTCATGCAACTTACCACCCAAATGAATTTTACCTCCTTTTCTTCTCACTAATAGAGCTTTCATTTGGTGGTATTTCATTGCTGCTGACATTTTTCCTTTTTTTGTTATTAATCGAAATTTAACGATTTTTTTGCAAAAAAATGACATTTTTCACTTTCAGCTGTAAAATTTTGCAAAAAACCCGACATCCATATATACATTTTTTGCTAAATTTATTGTTCTACATGTCTTTGATTAAAAAAAAATGTTTGGGCAAAAAAAAAATAATGGTTTGGGTAAAAGTTATAGCGTTTACAAACTATGGTACAAAAATGTGAATTTCCGCTTTTTGAAGCAGCTCTGACTTTCTGAGCACCTGTCATGTTTCCTGAGGTTCTACAATGCCCAGACAGTAGAAACCCCCCACAAATGACCCCATTTCGGAAAGTAGACACCCTAAGGTATTCACTGATGGGCATAGTGAGTTCATAGAACTTTTTATTTTTTGTCACAAGTTAGCGGAAAATGATGATTTTTTTTTTTCTTACAAAGTCTCATATTCCACTAACTTGTGACAAAAAATAAAAACTTCCATGAACTCACTATGCCCATCAAAAAATACTTTGGGGTGTCTTCTTTCCAAAATGGGGTCACTTGTGGCGTAGTTATACTGCCCTGGCAATTTAGGGGCCCATATGTGTGAGAAGTAGTTTGCAATCAAAATCTGTAAAAAATGACCGGTGAAATACGAAAGGTGCACTTTGGAATGTGGGTCCCTTTGCCCACCTAGGCTGCAAAAAAGTGTCACACATCTGGTATCGCCGTACTCAGGAGAAGTTGGGGAATGTGTTTTGGCGTGTCATTTTACATATACCCATGCTGGGTGAGAGAAATATCTTGGCAAAAGACAACTTTTCCCATTTTTTTTATACAAAGTTGGCATTTGACCAAGATATTTATCTCACCCAGCATGGTTATATGTAAAATGACACCCCAAAACACATTCCCCAACTTCTCCTGAGTACGGCGATACCAGATGTGTGACACTTTTTTGCAGCCAAGGTGGGCAAAGGGGCACATATTCCAAAGTGCACCTTTAGGATTTCGCAGGCCATTTTTTACACATTTTGATTTCAAGCTACTTCTCACACATATGGGCCCCTAAATTGCCAGGGCAGTATAACTACGCCACAAGTGACCCCATTTTGGAAAGAAGACACCCCAAGCTATTCCGTGAGGGGCATGGCGAGTTCCTAGAATTTTTTATTTTTTGTCACAAGTTAGCGGAAAATGATGATTTTTTTAATTTATTTTTTCCTTAGAAAGTCTCATATTCCACTAACTTGCGACAAAAAATAAAAAATTCTAGGAACTCGCCATGCGCCTCACGGAATACCTTGGGGTGTCTTCTTTCCAAAATGGGGTCACTTGTGGCGTAGTTATACTGCCCTGGCAATTTAGGGGCCCTAATGTGTGAGAAGTAGTTTGCAATCAAAATGTGTAAAAAATGGCCTGCGAAATCCGAAAGGTGCTCTTTGGAATGTGTGCCCCTTTTCCCACCTAGGCTGCAATAAAGTGTCACACATCTGGTATCGCCGTACTCAGGAGAAGTTGGGGAATGTGTTTTGGGGTGTCATTTTACATATACCCATGCTGGGTCAGAGAAATATCTTGGCAAAAGACAACTTTTCCCATTTTTTTATACAAAGTTGGCATTTGACCAAGATATTTATCTCACCCAGCATGGGTATATGTAAAATGACACCCCAAAACACATTTGCCAACTTCTCCTGAGTACGGCGATACCACATGTGTGACACTTTTTTGCAGCCTAGATGCGGGTGAGAGAAATATCTTGGCAAAAGACAACTTTTCCCATTTTTTTATACAAAGTTGGCATTTGACACTTTTTTGCAGCCTAGATGCGGGTGAGAGAAATATCTTGGCAAAAGACAACTTTTTTGCAGCCTAGATGCGTAAAGCGGCCCAAATTCCTTTTAGGAGGGCATTTTTAGACATTTGGATCCCAGACTTCTTCTCGCGCTTTCGGGCCCCTAAAAAGCCGGGGCAGTATAAATACCCCACATGTGACCCCATTTTGGAAAGAAGACACCCCAAGGTATTCAATGAGGGGCATGGCGAGTTCATATAATTATTATTTTTTGGCACAAGTTAGCGGAAATAGTTTTTTTTTTTTTTGTATTTTCTCACAAAGTCTCCCTTTCCGCTAACTTGGGACAAAAATTTAAATCTTTCATGGACTCAATATGCCCCTCACGGAATACCTTGGGGTGTCTTCTTTCCGAAATGGGGTAACATGTGGGGTATTTATACTGCCCTGGCATTTTAGGGGCCCTAAAGCGTGAGAAGAAAACTGGAATATAAATGTCTAAAAATTTTTACGCATTTGGATTCCGTGAGGGGTATGGTGAGTTCATGTGAGATTTTATTTTTTGACACAAGTTAGTGGAATATGAGACTTAGTAAGAAAAAAAAACAAAACAAAAAAAAAATTTCCGCTAACTTGGGCCCAAAAAATGTCTGAATGGAGCCTTACAGGGGGTGATCAATGACAGGGGGGTGATCAGGGAGTCTATATGGGGTGATCACCCCCTGTCACCCCCCTGTCATTGATCACCCCCCCTGTAAGGCTCCATTCAGACGTCTGTATGATTTTTACGGATCCACGGATACATGGATCGGATCCGCAAAACGCATACGGACGTCTGAATGGAGCCTTACAGGGGGGTGATCAATGACAGGGGGGTGATCAGGGAGTCTATATGGGTGATCACCCCCCTGTCATTGATCACCCCCCTGTAAGGCTCCATTTAGACGTCCGTATGTGTTTTGCGGATCCGTTCCATGTATCCGTGGATCCATAAAAATCATACGGACATCTGAATGGAGCCTTTACAGGGGGGTGATCAATGACAAGGGGGTGATCAATGACAGGGGGGTGATTAGGGAATCTATATGGGTGATCACCCGCCTGTCATTGATCACCCCCCTGTAAGGCTCCATTCAGACGTCCGTATGTGTTTTGCGGATCCGATCCATGTATCCGTGGATCCGTAAAAATCATACGGACGTCTGAACGGAGCCTGACAGGGGGGTGATCAATGACAGGGGGGTGATCAATGACAGGGGGGTGATCAGGGAGTCTATATGGGGTGATCAGGGGTTCATAAGAGGTTAATAAGTGACAGGGGGGTGTAGTGTAGTGTAGTGTTTTGTGGTACTTTACACAGCTACCTGTGTCCTCTGGTGGTCGATCCAAACAAAAGGGACCACCAGAGGACCAGGTAGCAGGTATATTAGACGCTGTTATCAAAACAGCGTCTAATATACCTGTTAGGGGTTAAAAAAAATCGCATCTCCAGCCTGCCAGCGAACGATCGCCGCTGGCAGGCTGGAGATCCTGTCTCTTACTTTCAGTTCCTGTGAACGCGCGCGCCTGTGTGCGCGCGTTCACAGGAAGTCTCGGCTCTCGCGAGATGACGTGCCGGCACGTCACTCTGCGCAGAGCTGCCGCCTCCGGACCGCAGATCTGCCTTAGGCGGTCCAGAGGCGGTTAAAAGACTGTTGCTATGGCTTGTCTGTCTTCCAACTTGATGTAAACAGAAGACAGAGGGGCGGTCCTTCACACTGCATGGCTGCATTAAGCTTCAGAGTGAGGAGGCATGTCACTCAGTAATCCAATCCGATTGGCTGGCAGGGAGCTGCTGGTTACAGCAAGTGTGTATGGGAAGTGAGGGAAAGCAGTTTTGGCCTCACAAAAGCCA
Source organism: Bufo gargarizans (assembly GCF_014858855.1). Classification (NCBI taxonomy): domain Eukaryota; kingdom Metazoa; phylum Chordata; class Amphibia; order Anura; family Bufonidae; genus Bufo; species Bufo gargarizans. Next base: position 299,553,958 of record NC_058082.1, on the reverse strand, counting down.
TCTTGAGAAGGTCCTCATATTGTAAATGTTTAAACAACCGTAACTAAAGGAAAAACTCAAGGAAAACAGTGGTATGTGAAGAAACTAAAGATTGCTTTATGCATAATGCTGCTCCAGCAGTAACATATTCTGAAATGTATTTTTTGATGAAAAAATGACAGTTACCCTTTAACCCATTGTTTGCAATTTTGGCTTCTATGACCTCCTGGCTCTGACCAGTTTAACATTTCTGCTACCTGTCAACTCGCACCTGCTTTCTGTCACATTAGGGCTGTTTTACATGAGTGAGTCCATTGAGGGAATCAAACTCTGTTGTAAGTGCGATCCTCCATTCTGGACTTGCAGGAGCGCATGGTCACTATGATTTTGAAGAAGTAAGGTCAAGCAGAGGAACATAGCATTATAAATAATGATAATGCTGTGCACTCCTTCAAGTCCAGAATGGAGGATCACAACACACAGAGCATGGTTCCGGCAATGACTCGCTCATGTGAAAAAGTTTTTAATCTACAGACATATAATGGGTTGCTAGCAGCCAAGTCTGTTCAGCCTTGTGGCAGGCTCCAGTAAAAAACTTGGAGTAGCCTTAGATCTACTAACCAGAGTAGTAAAGAAAGATAGGTCACAGATTTTTTCGTAAAAATTTGCTTAGATCCGAATTTGTTTGCGGTGAATCGCGCTATAAAACGTCTATTTCCGGGCTGCAGAGAGCCTTTAGAGGGGTATAGAACACTGTGCCTTGCAATAACACGCATAGGGAGTCTGCTGTCGTAGTGAAATAATACTGTAAGTCAGTATGACATGCAGATGACAGGGCAGTCACAGGGCCAAAACTGACCAAATAACTGAAGTATCAACTCAGCCTTACAGGTAGATGTTAGCGTCAAGAAGAAATGCACTCCTTTTACACCCCCGTCAGCTGATTCCACATAGATGTCTACAGAACCTGTTCTATTAAACACTTACACAAGTAGAGCTCACTGAAAGAGTGGAGAGGGTGTCAGCAGTAAGTTTGTGTTGACATCACTGATTAATTTTCCCCATTCTCTGATCCGTCAGAACAATCACCCACAAAAAATGGATCCTGTCTGTGGAGCATTTGCTTAATAATCCATCAGTATTGCTAATGCCCCCAAAACAGGAGTGGATTTAAAACATAGATGACACATGAATGGAAAATTTGCATGTCTTCTTTGTTTTCTACCCACTCTGCTTTTGGCTAACAAATCATAAACCTATTCTGATGGGACCATACAGGCCTTACAGCTGCTACACAGACAGGATCTGTTGTGCGTCTCATTTTTCCTTCCTTCTGACAGATCAGAAAAAAGGTCAAATAAATGATGATGTCAGTCAGACCAAAAGCCATCAGTCATGAAGTGGGGAGGGTGGAAACAGCATGAGAAGTCAACAGAGTGGACCTATGACATAGTGGTGAGGTGAAATCAGCATGAGGAGACCACAGAGCGGCCCAATGACAGGGTCTGGAGGTGGAAGCAGTATGAGGAGGCCACCGAGTGACACAATGACAGATTCTGTAGGTGGCGGCAGCAGCATCAGCAGCAGTAGAAGGCGACCGAGTGGCACAATGACCGAGTCTGGAGTTGGCAGCAGCATGAGGAAGCCTCAGAATGGCACAATGACAGAGTGGGGAGGTGGCAGCTGCATGAGTATGCCACAGAGTGGCACAATTACAGAGTCTGGAGGTGTCGGCAGCAGCAGCATCAGGAGGAGGCCACAGAGTGGCACAATGACAGAGTCTGGAGGTGGCAGCAGCATGAGTAGGTCACAGAGAAGCACAAAGACAGTCTAGAGGTGTCGGCAGCAGCAGCATCAAGAGGAGGCCACAGAGTGGCACAATTACAGAGTCTGAATGTGACAGCAGCATGAGAAGGCCACAGAGTGGCACAATGACAGAGTCTAGAGGTGGCAGCAGCAGCATCAGGCTACAGAGTGGCACATTGACAGAGTCTGTAGTTGGCAGCAGCATGAGGAAGCCACAGAGTGGCACAATGACAGAGTCTGGAGGTGGCAGCTACATGAGTAGGCCACAGAGTGGCACAAAGACAGTCTAGAGGTGTCATCAGCAGCATCAAGAGGAGGCCACAGAGTGGCACAGAGGTGGCCACAGAGTCTGGAGGTGGCAGCAGCATGAGTAGGCTACAGAGTGGCACAATGAAAGAGTCTGAATGTGGCAGCAGCATGAGAAGGCCACAGAGTGGCACAATGACAGAGTCTGGAGGTGGCAGCAGCATTAGTAGGCTACAGAGTGGCACAATGAAAGAGTCTGAATGTGGCAGCAGCATGAGAAGGCCACAGAGTGGCACAATGACAGAGTCGAGAGGTGGCAGCAGCAGCATCAGGCTACAGAGTGGCACCTTGACAGAGTCTGTAGTTGGCAGCAGCATGAGGAAGCCACAGAGTGGCACAATGACAGAGTCTGGAGGTGGCAGCTGCATGAGTAGGCCACAGAGTGTCATCAGCAGCAGCATCAAGAGGAGGCCACAGAGTGGCACAATGAAAGAGTCTGAATGTGACAGCAGCATGAGAAGGCCACAGAGTGGCACTCTGAGAGTATAGAGGTGTCAGCAGCAGCAGCAGCATCAGGAGAAGGCCACAGAGTGGCACAATGACAGAGTCTGGAGGTGGCAGCAGCATGAGTAGGCCACAGAGTGGCACACTGAGAGTGTAGAGGTGTCAGCAGCAGCAGCATCAGGAGGAGGCCACAGAGTGGCACAATGACATTGTCTGGAGGTGCCGGCAGCAGCAGCATCAGGAGGAGGCCACAGAGTGGCACAATGACAGAGTCTGGAGGTGTCTGCAGCATCAGGAGGAGGCCACAGAGTGGCACAATTACAGAGTCTGGAGTTTGCAGCAGCATGAGGAAGCCACAGAGTGGCACAATGACAGAGTCTGGAGGTGGCAGCAGCAGCAGCAGCAGCAGCAGCATCAGGAGGAGGCCACAAAGTGGCATAATGACAGAGTCTGGAGGTGGCAGCAGCAGCATCAGGCCACAAAGTTGCACAATAACAGAGTCTGGAGGTGACTGCAGCATGAGTAGGCTACAGAGTGGCACAATTAAAGAGTCTGAATGTGGCAGCAGCATGAGAAGGCCACAGAGTGGCACAATGACAGAGTCTAGAGGTGGCAGCAGCAGCATGAGAAGGCCACAGAGTGGCACAATGACAGAGTCTAGAGGTGGCAGCAGCAGCATCAGGCCACAGAGTGGCACATTGACAGAGTCTGTAGTTGGCAGCAGCATGAGGAAGCCACAAAGTGGCACAATGACAGAGTCTGGAGGTGGTAGCAGCATGAATAGGCCACAGAGTGGCACAAAGACAGTCTAGAGGTTTCGGCAGCAGCAGCATCAAGAGGAGGCCACAGAGTGGCACAATGAAAGAGTCTGAATGTGACAGCAGCATGAGAAGGCCACAGAATGGCACAATGACAGAGTCTAGAGGTGGAAGCAGCAGCATCAGGCCACAGAGTGGCACATTGACAGAGTCTGGAGTTGGCAGCAGCATAAGGAAGCCACAGAGTGGCACAATGACAGAGTCTGGAGGTGGCAGCAGCATGAGTAGGCCACAGAGTGGCACAATGACAAAATCTTGAGGTGGCAGCAGCATGAGTAGGCCACAGAGTGGCACAATGACAGAGTGTGGAGGTGGCAGCAGCATGAGGAGGCCACAGAATTGTACAATGACAGAGTCCGAAAGTGTCGGCAGCAGCAGCATCAGGAAGAGGCCACAGTGTTGAACAATGACAGAGTCTGGAGGTTGCAGCAGCATGAGGAAGCCACAGAATGGCACAATGATAGAGTATTGATCGACCAAGATACTTCTGGGGGAGCCTGCCTGGCATGAACAGGCCTCTAGTAGCTACAGACAATGAGAAGACAAAGCGTCAAGATAGCTTTGAGCTCATAAGAGTCGCAAAGTTCATCAAGATACGTCACTAAAGATTTTACCGCATTTTCTTTTTTTCTGATGCCAGAGCTACTGCAGACAACTGATTGGCAGGGTGCATAGTGTCGGTCCCTTACCAATCAGATCAGAAGTGTAGGCCATCCTGGAAAACTCCTTTAAAGTTGTTGTCTCACAAGGATGGCTAGTGTCTCCAGCTGTTGTAAAGCTACAATTCCCACCATGCCCTGCTGTAGGCTGATAGCTGTAGGCAGTCTGGACATGCTGGGAGTTGTGATTTTGCAGCGACTGGAGAGCCACAGGATGGCCTTCTTTACCCTATTAGGGAAAAAAAAATAATATGATTTTACCGCATATAACCATAGCGCTAACCACTGAATTAATTTTGTTTTCGACCGACATACTTTAATAAAGATTTTACTGCATATAACCGCAGCGCTGACCAGTAAATTCATTTTATTTTTCAACCAAAATACTTCACTAAAGATTTGACCACATATAACTGCAGCGCTGAACGTTGTATACAATTAGTTTTTCCACCGAAATACGTCAATAAAGAGTTTACCACATATAACTACAGCGCTGAACGCTGACTAAGATTTGTTTTTCCACTGAAATACATCACAAAAGATTTTACCCCATATAACTGCAGCGCTGAACGCTGAATACAATTAGTTTTTTGACCCAAATAAGTCACAAAATATTTTACCGCATTTTACTACAGAGCTGAACGCTGAGTACAATTTGTTTTTCGACCGAAATCCTTCCATAAAGATTTTACAACATATAACTACAGCACTGAACACTGAATACAATTTGTTTTTCCACCTAAATACCTCAATAAAGATTTTCCCACATATAACTGCAGAGTTGAACACTGAGTACAATTTGTTTTTCCACCGAAATACGTCACAAAAGATTTTACCACATATAACTGCAGCCCTGAACTCTGAATAAAGCCATGCTTTCAACACACATAACTGCAGAAATAAATGCACCAGTGAAGTGCCCATATATTTTTCAGATCTGTATAATAGCTATTTAGAACCCCAAATAATCTTTATCTGCACTTGTAAATCGCTTTTCTATCCCTGTCCCTAGCGCCTTCTGACGTCTCTCCCTGCACTAAGATGCTTTGGAATGATCCTCCCCATCCTTTCCCTGCACTTGTAAATCGCTTTTATGGCACTGTTCTTAGCGCTTTCTGACGTCTCTCCCTGCACTAAGATGCTGTGGAATGATTCCTCCCTATCCTTTCCCTGCACTTATAAATCACTTTTATGGCACTGTTCTTAGCGCTTTCTGACGTCTCTCCCTGCACTAAGATGCTGTGAAATGATTCCTCCCTATTCTTTCCCTGCACTATGAGGTTTTTCCAATTACTTTCCCTAGCGCCTTCTCACATCTGTCCCTGCACTCAGAACGCTTGAAAATGTCTCACTCTAAGAAGACTGCCTTATTTATACATTACAGGGCTGGCTGCATGCATGGAATTATGGGTCAGCCCGCCTTCCCAGAGTTCCTTGCCCCATGTCCTCACATGTGTAGCCTCCATTTTAGGAAAAATTTTGATTCGTTACCACGAAGCGCGAGGAAATTCGCATTAGTTGTGAATCAAATTTTTCTGAAATTCAGATCGAATTCCACTTTGTCTGATTCAATTCGCTCATCTCTAGTCACAGATTTGGAATTTTGTGCCGGACGGTGACCCTGTACCATAGCGATAATTTTTCAAAAGCGGAAAACTAAATGAAGCTGTGCTTTGATTAGTATCTACCGTATGCCTCCCACCCCCCAGCTATTCCCCATATGGATTAAGGATTACTTACAGTACATGTGACATTCTGTCATAATGACATGTACTTCTACATATGACCACCTCTACAATCAGTAGTTATGGCCAGAACATATACAGTATACTTTACAATCAGTATGTAAGTGTATAGTATGTGACATGTATCACATATTATCTTCGCCATATAGATTCACAAATTCTTAGCACATGAGCATCACAAATTTAACTAACACTTACCTTTTGCCCTTTTGGTCCCACCACACAGATTTCACCTGGTTTTCCCTAGATTAATAAGAATAAAAGTTCAATATGTACTGTCATTTTAGCATATGCACTATGTTATGGTATTGTTTAAAGGGAACCTTTAGCAGGTCTGCCTATTATATTTGATTACCTTAGTAGATAATCCATATACTGTACAATGCAAAGATTAGATTTCTATAAAACCCGATTCTCCTGAGATGGAGCATATCTGTAAAATATGTCCTTGACTTCACTCTAATGTCATGACATAACATGTCTCTGTTTATGCATTATTTCTCTTACTAATGTTTTAAATATTTTTATTCCCTGCTGAACTTGTACTTTCCAGCACCTGCCTCTTGTACCAAGACTGTGCCCAATGCTGCCCAAGACTGGCAAAGTAATGACAGTTCTGTTGAAATCCTCTGCCCTGACAGTGCCCTCACAAAGTTGTTTTAGTTACTAATGCAACATTTCCCAACAAAAACGCTTCAAAATGTAATATTTTCAAATATAAGTGTGCTGGATGGAGATGATTAATAAGAAAAAAGTGTAAAAAAGATGCATGATACTTACATCTCGTCCTGGATAACCAGCTGTTCCTTTCAGTCCAGTGTCTCCTATTTCACCCTTTTGTCCCTAAGTGGCATTAGAACAGTTATTATTTTACCGGCTGGAAGCTGACATACTGTATAATATATCTGTATGGCGATAAATGCAGCTTACTTTTTCCCCGTGTGGCCCAGATGGTCCTTCATATCCTCTCGGACCCTGTTTGCAATAAGATAATTAATGCCACGTGATAGCAAACACTAGATGTTATCCTGCTCTTTAGACAACCAAAAATTTGTCATTTAAAAATCAATATTTATGGATTCCACCCCAAGGCTATCACTGACTGTAAGTCTCCAGGATAATTTCTGTGATCAGAGGTAGTAGTCATCACTGTCATTGATAGTGATAAATGTAGAAAGTCATGGTCAAGAGATTGTGACATCTTTAGTCAGAGAGAATTTCAACCACTATAACATTTTATATTTGAAAAGGGCACTAAGAGGCAAGGGTTACAAGATGTTCAAGTTTATCTATGCGTAAAGATGACTTTCAGGAATAGAAAACGTATTTACGTATGATAGTGCCAACCTGGCCCAGAGAATGAGATGCGAGATACGACTGACTTAGACACATGGCATTATCTTATAAATGTGTCTTATTTATTAATAAGACATTTCAGAAATATAGCGCCCATAATGCTAAAAATGTTTTAATAGTACCAAAAACAGCATGAACTCCATCATTAAAGGGTTGATGCTATATTAACAGAATATGCCATAAATGTGTAAAAGGTGCTTCTGAGACACATATCGAGAGTTCCCATGGCCATCATCACTAATTTGCACCAGCCATTTTTCTCTCCCCTGTGGATGGGGAAAGCATCCATTGTGAATCAATGAACAATGGTTAGCCAAACGTTCATGTGTTCTGAATAGGAAGATGGGAATGAGGTGTCTGGCAGTGGTTTATTGCCCTTGGGAACAAAAGTGTTGGACATTTTGAAATTGTATGATCCTTCTTTCCCCTTAAATCTGCAGCACGCAAAAGCTGAGACACACCCATACACACTGGGCTGTCTGAAAATCAGATCATCTGGGGTTTTAGCTCATGGTCAGCTGGTCACAAATTAGAATATGGGTCCATATGCTATGGATGTAAAGTACTGAGCATATGAATTAGTGTTGCAAAAATGCCATGAGTATGCACTGTGCAGATATGAAGATATGCAATGGCTTTTCTAATTTGCAACAAGCCCAGAATTTCTGGATAGGCCACAAATTCTCAACAGTATTGTTCTTACAACTAAAAGGAAAGATGCCAATAGTAATTTTTTTTGCGCCTATTATTACAGTAAATATCTAATACATGTGCACCTTCTAAGTTAACCTAGACTTTAAAGTCATTGTACTTTCACACAATTTCATTTCATTTGAAGCTAGCTGAGATACTGAGCCTGATAAAACAGTGTGATTTTCACCTCCTTATCTGTTCTGTGAGCTCTAGAGCTGAAAACTAACATAGTCGGACGTAAGGGAACGAAGATCACAGCAGCACAGTGCTCTCAGATTACACAGAAGGGAGACGCCCACTACTTGTGAGAGAAGTGCATCTAGCTGTGCAGCTGAAACAGTGAACGGCTGAAAAGAACATTAGGGAAGCCCAAAAAGAAACATCATTTCACAGTTATGATTGTTTAAAGAATCACAGCCTTTATGTAAACCTTTTTGAAAACTCAGATACGCTGTAAGTACAATGCAAGAATAATCATTTGCTGAATGCCTTCGCTATTTTATTCTCTGTGTGAATATCTATTGTGGCTCTTTCAGCTTGATGCTTGCTATGCATGTACAGTGGCTGACTGCATAATTGATCTCATAATTGATGAAATTCTCCATCGTAAGATTTTCTGTTCATTTAGCACAGTTTAATACTAGAGACATCCTTCAACCATGAGTAGACCCTTAAATGTATTGTCCCTAGCTTGTGTCTTGTATAATTCTCTGCATGTGTTACTTTTAAATTTTGATATGGAGTTTCCCTAGAGCTTACCCTTTGCATTGCAAAGGGTGAAATCTGCACTGAAAATCTGCAAACAAGTAACATGCTGCAGATTTCGAAATCCATGCTGCAGGTCAATTTCTGAGCAGAAAATCTCTGCACCATGTAGATGAGATGTTGAAAATCTCATCAACTCAGTTGGTACTGTATTACACTGTGGATTCTCTGCAGGAAAGTCTGCATGGAAAATCAGTGTGTAATATGGACCACGTGCATGTAGCCTAGGAACTCTTCCATTGAAATAATAAAGCACAGTTTTCTTCTCCATTTCACTATTTGCTCTCATCTATGTCGGCTACGCCATTTTACAGCAAAAGAAAACTGTGTGGCATCTATTTTTTTTTCTGTAAAAACGACATGGAGAGAACAAAGCCAGTCTGCAGGTCGCCCTAAAACGGACTTATATGGAGTCAATTGTAATTTCCAGGAGCCGGAAAAGCTTGTTAAATGCAATGCACACTAGACTGAGAAAAGGCTACATTTCAGGTCCCTAGGATATGATCATAGTGTAGATAAATGCTATTTCAAAGAATGCTGCTTTTAAGAAAAGTTTGTACTGAAAATGCATTCAGGAGACATTGTTACAGAATCTTTATTCTGCAATTTGAGAAGAATATAACTTCCAGAAAAGCAGAACTGGCTTAGCCGAAAATTGCAGAAAGTGAATGACCACTTTAGGGTTAATGTGACAGGCTCACCTCCATTCCTCGTTCGCCCTTTTCCCCCTTTACACCTTCGGCACACTGAGAAGAAAAAATTGGTTACATTTACACTGTTCTGATATTAAGAAGAAGCCATTACACTATTCCATTGTCCGCTTATAGAACTTATTTCTTATGTGACTGACACTGGGATGAGATTGCTTCTCCTAAAATCTCCACAGTGTATCTCTATAGTGTATCTGCAGATTTGTACCTTGTCTCGTACCTACCTGTAGAGGTCCATCCGCTGATGTCCGGATGCAATCTGCTCCCTATAATGAAAAAAGAGGTTTACGAATAAAATAAGGAATAAAATGTTGTCTCTAGAATTAGGCTCTGTTCAGATCTGGGTGCATGGAGCCCTTCTGGTACACTGAACATATCAGTAAGTGTGCTTTTGGCATACACCGGGCCGCTATATAATAACAACCCCATTTTCACTGCGTAGAAGAAGAATCTGCTGCACTTTTCTATACAGAGGGATTCAGCAAATAATGTATACATCTCGGTATATAATTATTTTTTGTTATTGGCAACATATGCCTCTGTATACCTACAGTATATGATACATTCTGTCGGTGGTATATGTCGAAGGATACTACTAGTGTATACCTCCACAGAAAGAAAAAAGTGAAGTCTGAACAGGCCATTGAGACATTTGTCATGACTCATGAGAGAGATCAAAAATACGTTGCAAACATACATAGTCCAAAAAACAGACCCAGAAATAGCCACAGCAACCAACATTATTGATATTAGTTCTTGGTGGATAGGTGCATTTATACATACACAGACTTGTTAGTGAAAAAAGAAGGATGGAACCAGCTTCCCATAAAAAAACTTTTTCTTTATTCTTGTTGCGGTAAAATGACATACATGGACACCAAATAAATCTTAGTCCTTATTCATGTCAGAGCAATGTGTAATTGAAAATCTTTTCTTTTTAAAGCAAAAAGACCCAACCCCCATGCTGATTACCTATTCCCGACACCTGAGTGAAGGGAGGAGGAAAAAAGACTTGTTAGTGTACGGTACAATAATTATGAGCAAGGAATAAAATCTGTCTGACTGCTACTCACCCGTACTCCTTTCTCTCCTTTTGGTCCATAGGCCCCAGTCTGTCCACTTTCCCCTTTAAGACCCTGTGATGAAGCAACAGTTATCATGAGTGCTAAGATTCAAGATATTTATATAAACGGCATTTCAAGCCCTGTGTTATGGGAATTTATGTTGCCTTTCAACTGCAAAATGAATGGTAGATATTTTTTGAGTTTATTGGTGCACACCCACTGTACCAGCCAACCAGTTTGGCTTAGGGCTAATTCTAAGGGTGTTCCCCTGGAAGTCCTCCAGTATTCACCAGTTAACCCCTATACAGGGATCTGGACTTTGCTGCAGGGAAGCCACCAGGCAGCTATCTCTTGAGATAGATCTGGTGTGGTTGGCGGCTGACCCACGGGGTCAGAGACACCAGTGAGAAGCACTAAGGGGTCAGGCAATATGCATAGTCTGGAGACAGGCCAAGGTCAGGGCAGGCAACATACAAGCATATGGCTGCTTTCAGACGAGCAAGTTGCACACTCCGGACACGGAGCGTGAGTATGCAGCATCTTCTGAACTCAAAGTACTGCCGGGGTCGCATAGCATTATATTGTGTTATGATGCTATGTAACCCTTAAAGTTCTGGAACATATTGGACAATACTGACATAATGCTGTCAGTTTTATCCAATACATTCTAAACCCTGGCAGTGCTGGAAGGTCAGGACGGGATAGGCTGCATACTCACGCTCTGAGTCCGGAGTGTACAACTGGCTCGTGTGAAAGCAGCCTATCTGTGTGACAAGTCCAAGGTCAAAGCAGGCAGCAATAGGGCAAGGTCAGGGCAGGCAGCTAGAAGTCAAATTTGGTAGTCAAGCAGGAGTACGGTACATGGGCAGTCAAACAGAGAAGCCACCTTTGCTGTTTACTAGAGCCTAGGAAACCTAAAGTGTAGACACCCTCCCACTGGGGAGAAGGTGCCTTTAGTATCCAGGGACTGCCAGCCATAGGCTGGGGAAGAAATTGGTCGTTTTCACTGGCCAGGAGTGAGCACATGCTCTAAGGAACAGGTCGGAAGGCCTATACAATAGGATGCAGGCCGCAGCCTGCAGCATTCACTGAAGATGCTGGTGGAACGAACCAGCAACGGCTGGGGAGGACAAGAGAACAGACCCTGACTGGTGGATGAGAGGGGAAACTGGCTGGGTGAGTAGCGCACTGCTTGTGCCCGTAGGGAGAAGCGGTACAGGACACCAACGCAACAGTGCCTATGCACTACACCTGAGCACTACCCTGGATACAGCAAGTTTATATTCAGAGATCTTAATATTTACCTTACTTACAGGCATAGGTGAAAACAGATGAACAGATACTGGGGGACATTACTGGGGAACATTTATCAATAATGGCATATTTTGCGGTAGAAGGTGGTGATTTGTTTATCAAATGGTGAATGCTATTTTTAAAATGTGTCTTTTGTAATTGCAGGCTAATAATCATTTTATAAACAAATGCAATTTTTTTTTACGAAAAAGTGTTAAAATGCGACAATGCATCTGTGCTCAACTGATTTTGAACATTCGACTACTTTAATGCCGATATGAGACATTTAATTGGTAAAATTGCAACTTTTTGAATAAAAGTCGCATCTATTTCATCTTCTGTGCGCCTTTTTAACAATTAACACTACCACAGAAGCAAGCTTAATCTACCACTACAGTTTGCACCTTTTAAGTCAAACATAACGTAAGTTAATAAATGAGGTATAATATACCCCTATTTTGTAGACCAGTCTACTTTGACATTCAGAAACACTTTTCTGGCGTGTTTCATTGTTTCTGGTGAAAAATACGGAGGAAACAGTTGATATATTTGGTGTTATTTAATAATGCCATTATTTTTTATGCATCTTACACCATAATTCTGGCACAGCATGTAATGTAAATGTCCCCTATTGTGTTGGCCAGCTTACCAATGCCAAATTGCAATGTATGATCCACTGTGTTGGACTGGAGCAGGTTACATAGTGCTAGCTGGTGGTCTTCTGGAGGCAAGCACAAAGCCTTAGTTAACTGTGGTCATGTCTTCTGCAGGCAAGCAGAAAGTCTAGGGAAGAGTGGCCACCCCTCTCAGGGCCGTCTTTAATATTGATTGGACCCTGGGCAAAAATTTACTTGGGCCCCCTGGATCCCGCCTTCCCACACTTTAGCAGGCAATCACGCCCTCCACCACAACACACACACACACAAAATCCACACATCTGGTAGAGTACAGTGAATGACTGTAAATACTTCCAGTTCTGAAGACTCCAGCGGCTCAGGATCAGTGCTCTGGGCAGCTGGGCTCAGGCTGGAAGTGGGCACCGCTCTGCAGGAAGGAGACCAGGGCTCGGCTCACACTAGTGTTACAATGCACCCCAGCACCCCACAGTATGCAGTATAGCACCCTATAGTATACAGCACCACACAGTATGCAGTATAGCACCCCACACTATACAGTACCCCACAGTATATAGTAGAGCAGTATAGCAGCCCACAGTATACAGCACCCCACAGTATACAACACCTCACAGTATACAACACCTCACAGTATAGCACCTCACCGTATACAGCACCCCAAACTATACACGATACAGCCCCCCACTCTATACAGTACAGCAGTATAGCACTCCACACTCTACAGCACCGACAGTATACAGTACAAAGACCCCCACAGTATACAGTACAGCAGTATAGCACTCTACAATATACAGCCCCCCACACTATACAGGCCCCCCACACTATACAGGCCCCCCCCACAGTATACAGGCCCCCCCCCACAGTATACAGGCCCCCACAGTATACAGCCCCCCACACAGTATAAAGCCCCCCACACAGTATAAAGCCCCCTACACAGTATACAGACCCCCACACAGTATACAGCCTCCCACACTATACAGGCCCCCCCACTATACAGCCCTCCCAGTATACAGGCCCCCCACAGTATACAGCCCCCCCACACTATACAGGCCCCCCCACAGTATACAGGCCCCCCACAGTATACAGCCCCCCCACAGTATACAGGCCCCCACAGTATACAGGCCCCCACACAGTATACAGACCCCCACAGTATACAGCTCCCCACACAGTATACAGCCCACCACACAGTATACAGCCCCCCCACAGTATACAGACCCCCCACAGTATACAGGCCCCCCACAGTATACAGCCCCCCACAGTATACAGGCCCCCACACAGTATACATCACCCCACTATACAGTAATTTACAGTATATTAACATAACAGCCCCAGTCACCTTTTTCTGATGTAATCTTCACACAAAAAAGCTCCACAGTTAACTTCTGCAACACTCCTGGTAGGGCCTGTGATGACCTCATAGCCATGTGACCAGTAATATTGCTAGGTTACTGGTCACATGGTGATGATGTCATCTAAGGTCCTAGATCAGAGCTCTAACACAGTACGATGCCTGGACTCAGTGCCGGCAGGCATGGCATGGCAGCACCCCCTGTGTAGCTGACAGCATGACACCCGGGGCAGTGGCTAGCAGGGCTCAAGAGGCAGCTGCCTTGGGCCCCCCAGGAGCAACTGGGCCCGGGGCAGCTGCCCCTTTTGCCCCTTGGTAAAGACGGCCCTGACCCCTCTGTGATGTGTCTAACAATTTATGGAGAGCATGCAGCATGGATACTGAAAGTTCTTGCTGCTATATAATTTTTTCAGGAGAAGATAACACATTAGATTAACTACATTGCATCTGCTTCTTTATTTTATTTTTAAATGAAGCTAGGATAAACTTTAGCTAGAGAGATTTTGGGCTTGCTAGGGATGAGCGAACCCATGGAAGTTATGGTTCGCCGGGTTCGGCCGAACTTCAGGTCAAAGTTCGGGGTCAGGACCTGAACTTGGCCCGAACTTGACTCCGAACCCGGAACCCATTAAAGTCAGTAGGGACCCGAACTTCACTTTATTATTTTCCGTAATAACATGATTTTCCGTAATAACATGGTTATAACAGAAAATAATAGCATTCTTAAAGGGACACTGACAGGCCCAATAACCATAATTAGCTGTATATATGTATGTACAGGTCTTCTAATGTGCATTAAAAACATATAAGTATCCCCCCTGTCCACATTATGTATACAGTTAACTCACGTTTTATAACCTGAACTAATCGCTGTTCTTTCTGCCCAAGGGGCGGGTTTTCAGCTTCTCTTGCGCCCAGCCAGCATCAGCCCAACAGCCGTTTTTGAAGCGCCGCCCAGCTGATAAATATTCACTTAGCTGGCCGGCTTCTGCAGTCCCCGACCATCCGAGATCCGGCGCATGCCCAATAGAAAGCTATGGGTGCCGGGCGCATGCGCAGAAGCGCGCCCGGCACCCATAGCTTTCTATTGAGCATGCGCCGGATCTCGGAAGGTCAGGGACAGCAGAAGCCGCCCAGCGAAGTGAATATTGATGAGCTGGGCAGCGCTTCAAAAACGTCTGTTGGGCTGATGCTGGCTGGGCGCAAGAGAAGCTGAAAACCCGCCCCTTGGGCAGAAAGAACAGCGATTAGTTCAGGTTATAAAACGTGAGTTAACTGTATACATAATGTGGACAGGGGGGATACTTATATGTTTTTAATGCACATTAGAAAGAACAGCGATTAGTTCAGGTTATAAAACGTGAGTTAACTGTATACATAATGTGGACAGGGGGATACTTATATGTTTTTAATGCACATTAGAAGACCTGTACATACATATATACAGCTAATTATGGTTATTGGGCCTGTCAGTGTCCCTTTAAGACAGAATGCTAAATAAAATGGCCATTGAGGGGTTACACCCCTATCATTCTCTAAGGCTACTTTCACACTAGCGGCACGGACCTCCGGCAGGCTGTTCCGTCGGGTGAACTGCCTGCCGGATCTGTCCTGCCACTAGTGACAGTGCGCGCTCCGTCCCCACTGACTATAATGGGGGCGGTGCGGAGTTCCGGCGAGGCACGGCAGCGCACGACGAGAGGCTGCCGGAATAAATGTCGGACATGTCGTAGTTTTATTCCGGCAGCCTCTCGCCGTGCGCTGCCGTGCCTCGCCAGAACTCCGCCCCCATTATAGTCAATGGGGACGGAGCAGCAGTCCGGAGGCACACGGTCACTAGCGGCAGGACGGATCCGGCAGGCTGTTCATCCGACGGAACAGCCTGCCGGAGGTCCGTGCCGCTAGTGTGAAAGTAGCCTAAATATAAAAGTTAGGAGCACTATGAGCCAGTCTCCAGTGAGCGCTGCTTGCTCCTTGCTTTAGCAGCTGGTGGGGTCTCAGGACTTGAACCTACACTGATCAAAACCTTTGATATACCACTATGATAAATCAAGCACAGTTATTCTTTAACTGGTGATTCCCTACTATGATGCTATCATTGTAATAAACTATTGTGAACTATAAGACGCACTTTTTTACAAGAAAAAAAATCTGCAGTCAGGGTGGTTCAGCAGTGGCATACCTCCCTGACATCGGCAGAGCGCTCATACAGGGCTTTGCTTGATTAAAGAGAGAGCTTTCTCTCTCTCCTGCCTGACACTGATCGCAGTGTGGCAGGTAAAAAGGTTGAATGGTCATCAAGCATGTGGAAGGTACTGTTGGAAACACAGCCCTCTCTCTCTTGCAGGTTTTCACAATGCAGTAAAGAAGCCAACAGCTCTGATTGATTACAGCTGAAGGACTGTGTAGCAAAGCTGGGTTTTTCATGTGTGTATGCAGCAGAGCTGTGTGGGTGTATAATGTGCATACTGTGGAGCTGTGTGTGTGTATAATGTGCGTCCTGCAGAGCTGTGTGTATGTATTATGTGCATATTGCAGAACTGTCTGTGTGTACTTGTATAATGTCATGATGATGGAGAGTAAAAAAAATACCTAAAAAAATGTATACTTTAGCAGAACAAGCATGATGGGACACTACACAGCAATAACAGGAAGCACATGTACTTGGATAGCTACATTTAATGAGATGACCACATGCACCATTGCTGTTTCTTTCAGTGATCAGCAGATGTCACCCTAAGGCCTCATGCACACGACCGTTGTTTTATTCCGTGCCCGTTGTTCAGTTTTTCGTGATTTTCTGCTGACCCGTTGACTTTCAATGGGTCAGTTTAAAACTCGGCTAATGCACTGCTTGTCATCCGCGTCCGTGATCCGTGGTTCCAGTCCGTCAAAAAAATATAACCTGTCCTATTTTTTTCACGGAAAACGGTTCGCGGACCCACTCAAGTCAATGGGACCGCTAAAAAACACGGAGGCACACAAGATTGTCATCCGCGTCCGTGCATCCGTGTCCGTTTTTTTCCTATCATTTGCATGGCAAACCTGTCTTAGATTTTTTTTAACTTTCCTTCATGTCTGGTGATCCTCCAAAAATAAAGGAAGACACACGGAAACAAAAACTGAAACGGATCACGGAACAACGGAACCCCATTTTGCGGAACGGAACACAACAACGGTCGTGTGCATGAGGCCTTAGGCTAACAGTAGCTGACCAAAATGTTTAACCTCTTCTAATCTAGACTCCAAGGTTAGTCACCTTGACCCCTCTACTTTATTTAACCATCAGGGAAGGTTGAATAAGTAGAAAATTATTTTTTTCTAATTTCCTGTTGTCTAATCCTGGGCTGCATCTTAAGAGTCTGAAAAAGATGGTAAATAATTAAGGTTAGGTCCACATGGGATGGAAACGCTATGGATTTAACTGTAGGTTTGCACAGGTAAAATCCACATTGGATTACAAAACCATGTTAACAAACCTCATCCACATTCTGGAATTTTTCCACATGAAAATTGACCTGTAGCAATGATTTTTAAATCACCAACTTCTCTGTTTTCAATTTCACTCCTCTTAGGGTACTTTTACACTTGCGTTTTTTCTTTTCCGGCACTGAGTTCTGTCCTAGGGGCTCAATACCGGAAAATAACTGATCAGTTTTATCCCCATGCATTCTGAATGTAGAGCAATCCGTTCAGGATGCATCAGGATGTCTTCAGTTCAGTCTTTTTGACTGATCAGGACGGAGATAAAACCGCAGCATGCTATGGTTTTATCTCCGGCCAAAAAAACGGAACACTTGCCTGATTGCCAGATCCGGCATTTTTTTTCCAAAGGAATGTATTAGTGCCGGATCCGTCCTTCAAAATACCACAATGACAGATCCGACCTTCCGGTCTGTGCATTTCAATGAATTTGTAAGATGGATCAATATCCTGATCAGTCTTACAAATGCCATCAGTTGGCATACGTTTTGCCGGAACTGCTTGCCGGATCACTCTGCCGCAAGTGTGAAAGTAGCCTTAATCTAGTGGGGGGAAATCTAAAGTGAAAACACAGCATGTGGATTTGTTATGGATTTGTGGTGAAATTGGCAAGCTGATTTGCAGCTGAAAAATCCACTGCATGTGGACCCTACTGTAAGGGTTCCCAATGGAACCAGCAGTTCCTCTTGGCCTGACCACCAAATCAGTTATGTTCTCTAAGATGTCCTATTTACTATTACCTTTCATGAAAATCACAGTTGGAACCCCTGATACAGCACACAACATACAGTAATTGCCATCATAGATGATAATTATAAGCAGGAGCTAAACTAGTACAAGGTGGGGCTCCATAGCTAACTTTTGATTGCTCCACTCCCTTGGCTGATCCTTTTGCCGCTGCTTGTTTACAAGCAGCAGAGGTACACAAGTGTATAGTGTGTATGTGTATAGTGTCTCCTTTGTACCCTGTGAATAGTGTCTCCTGCTTGCTGTGTCCCCTCTATATAGTTCCTCCTACCTCCTGTACCCCCTGTATACAGTGTCTCCTGCCTGCTGTGCCCCCTGTGTATAGTACCTCCTGCCAGTTGTGCCCTCCTGTACCTCCTGTATATAGTGTCTACTGACTCCTGGGTCACCTGTATATACTGCATTCTGCTCTCTTTCCTGTGCCCCCTGTATATGGTACATACTGCCTGCTGTGCCTCTCCCTGTGCCCCATGTTATATAGTGATTCTTGCCTGATGTGCCCCCTCTATGGAATGCCTCCTGCCTGCTGTGCCCACAAGGATGTAGTGTCTCCTGCCTGCTCTTACCCCTGTAGATAGTGCTTCTCGTCTGCTCTGCCACACACACACACACTTGATTACTGTACATACTGACCTGTCCCCAGTATCATGATGATCATCAATGATGCAGGCCTGATCTTTTCTGGCCAGGTCTGCTCCTGCACAACTTATCAGGTGGTGTGATAACATCATTACACCACCTTCATTGCAGAAGAGTGTTGAATCAATGGTTCCCATGTCCCTCCAGTGCTGCCAGCTGAGGACGCAGATACAACTGAGTTTAGGGGCCCCGGAAACAAGATGAATAGATCTGGTGACCAGGTGCCTCCGAGAGGGGGCCCAAAACACTTGGCTCCTTCCCTCCTTGCGCTATCCCATGGCCAGCCCCTGCTGACTCCCCTCTCCTGATCACAGGTCAGGAGATCAGTCACTACCTCTGGGCCCAGGGTAACCTACCTGTGGCAGGTACTAATGTCACCAATAAGTGACAAGGAGCAGCAGGACTGTGGGAGGCACAAATTATTTTCTGTGGGGCCTGGGTTGTTGTACGGTAGTTCTGCCACTGTTAAGTTGAGTGGAGAATGTTGGCCAACCAGGGTTCCATGGAAAGATGTGGTCCCCCATTGCCCAGTTAGGGATTTCTTAGCTCCACTTTAAATTCTGAGAATAAAGTGTTGGCCTTCAGCTTGTTCAATTACTCTTGGCATGGTAGGGGCAACATGTCTGAGCAATTTCATGCTTTCTCTACCTTCACACTGTCTCTGATCATAGAGTGGTGCAAAATAAACATTGAGCTAAATCTGTTTAGCAATCTGAAAATCCCGGATATAGCTGCAGATTGAGTTTAGATTCTGAGCATTCACAGAATTGGTTGAATTTAGAACAAAATGATGCAATGATAAAAAATAATCTGATATAATCACTGCTGGATTTTACCATAGCTACTGCATTTCAGAGCAAAAGTATCCAGCCAAAGCATTCATCTTTAACCCTTCATACAAGGTTTTAGTGCATAATGCAGTCTGACATGATTGGATATTGAGCTGGCTTCAGATACGAGAAGAAGACTGTACAAGACTAGACAGACATAACTCATCGACTGGATGGTCACCTGACATGCTGACACTTGGGACAAGAGTTGGCAGTCGTGGAAACAACTTATCCTCAAGATATAATTTTGTTGGCAGTCGCGGCAATAACTTATCTCCAACATATAATTCACATGTGGCTTGGTTTTGCTCCTGATGGAAACTCTTAGCAATAAAATGTCATAATGAATTGAATAAACATAGGCGAATATTCTCCTTAATCAGGCACAGATTTGATTAAGTTTTAGGTTTGAACTTGCTTTAAAAAAAAGAAAAAAGTCCCCTTGCTTAAAGGGAGTCTGTCACCTACTTTGAGCGTTTAACACTACTCATATTACGTTATAGCACAAATAGTACCTATTTGTGTCTTTCCACAAGATGAAAAAAAAAAAACACTTTATAAAGATATGCAGATTAGGTTCCGCAAGTGCTCAGGCCCCTTTCTGATGTGTCGGCATAACCTCACCCCTTAGAGACCTCTCTGCCCTGCTCTCCTCTCTTAATTCATCCTCATTCTCTGGCTCAGATCTCATTTGAGTGCCGGTCACCACTGGGCCCGCGCATGTGCACTGTTAAGATCAGTGCCTCTGCCCATATTGGGCCGAGCAGTGCGCATGCGCGGGCCCAGTGGTGACTGGCGCACGCATGAAATCTAAGCCAGAGGAGGAGGATGAATTAGGAGAGGAGGGCGGGCCAGAGGACTCCAAGGGGAGCGGTTATGCCGACACATCAGAGAGGGGGCTGGGCACTTGCAGCCATAATGCTGCCCTTGGGCACTTGCGGGATCTAATCTGCATATCTTTATAAAGTGTTTTTTTCAGCTTGTAGACGTTTGAAAGACACAATACAGGAACTATTTTTATGTTGGGCAACTGTGCTATAATGTGATATGAGCGGTGTAAAATGCTCAAAGTATGTGACAGACCCCCTTTAATGTTTCAATACTATTCCTTTGAACCCATTGAGTTAATATAAGGTTACTAGATTTTATCACAATTCTTCTTTTATATCAGAGTTAGGCCTCACATGTCCTTGTCTGTGATGACAAGATAGTCAGTGGTACATGTCTGTGAAGGATCCGAATTTGGCCTGTGAGTCATTTTTTGCCCTCTGTGTGTTATCTGTATTCCACTGCTAGGCTGAAAATTACTTTCCAGAGCATCTCCTACCAATGCAGGTTGGACAGGCCCACCAGGCACCAGAGTACCAGAAGATCTTCCGGTGGGCCCAAGCTCTCTCAATAATAAAACAAGGCTGTTAAAGTCCTATTTACACAGAGGGTGGGCCCTCAGAATCATTTCCTCTGGTGGGCCCAAAGGACTTCAGTCTGACACTGCACCAATGGTTCATGAAAACCACTGACCCATAGACTATAATGTACGTAAGGGATCGGTAATCACAGACAAAATAGGGCATGCTTCCTTGTCCATGCTTCACCATGTACCTGTGGCCTGTGGAAAACCACTGTTGTGTGAATACACACATTAAAGTCAATGGATATATGAGTGATCAATATAGACCATGGACAGCACCAGTATGCGATTCAGTGACAAGTGAAAGAGACCTTATGTGTTTTCTCCCATTTGGGCACCTGGTATTTTTATTAAGACATATTAGTTATAAAGGTCACATTTCATCAAAAGAAAAATGTTTCATTACTTTGACCCCATTACACAATGTTCATCAACTGAGAATCTGGGGATCGCTTCATTTATAATATTGGATGAAAATGTGTACAATGTAATGATTGTAGCAAAAAGTTGTCTCTCACATCCAAGTATATACATGGGTAAACTGCACATACAGTTAGGTCTATATATATATATATTTGGACAGAGATAACATTTTTCTAATTTTTGTTAGAAATGGATTTTGAACAAAACAATTCAGACGCAGTTGAAGTTCAAACTTTCAGCTTTAATTCAGTGGGTTGAACAAAATGATTGCATAAAAATGTGAGGAACTAAAGCCTTTTTTAAACGCAATCCCTTCATTTTGTGGGCTCAAAAGTAATTGGACAAATTAAATAATTGTAAATTAAATGTTAATTTCTAATGGTTGAAAACCCTTTGCTGGCAATGACTGCCTGAAGTCTTGAGCTCATGGACATCACCAGACGCTGTGTTTCCTCCTTTTTAATGCTCTGCCAGGCCTTTACTGCAGCGGTTTTCAGTTGCTGTTTGTTTGTGGGTGTTTCTATCTGAAGTTTAGTCTTTAACAAGTGAAATGCATGCTCTAGAGGGTTCAGATCAGGTGACTGACTCGGACATTCAAGAACATTCCACTTTTTTGCTTTAACCCCTTCAAGACACAGCCTTATTTCACCTTAAGGACCAGGTCATTTTTTGCAAATCTGACCAGTGTCACTTTAAGTGCTGATAACGTTAAAACACTTTGACTTATCCAGGCCGTTCTGAGATTGTTTTTTCGTCACATATTGTACTTCATGACACTGGAAAAATTAAGTCCCAAAATTAATTTTTTTTGCATAAAAAAATACCAAATTTACCCCAAATTTGGAAAAATTTGCAAATTTCAAAGTTTCAGTTTCTCTACTTCTGTAATACATAGTAATACCCCCAAAAATTGTGATGACTTTACATTCCCCATATGTGTACTTCATGTTTGAATTATTTTGGGAATGATATTTTATTTTTTGGGGATGTTACAAGGCTTAGAAGTTTAGAAGCAAATCTTGAAATTTTTCAGAAATCCAATTTTTAGGGACCACTACAGGTCTGAAGTCACTTTGCGAGGCTTACATAATAGAAACCACCCAAAAATGACCCTATTCTATAAACTACACCCCTCAAGGTATTCAAAACTGATTTTACAAACTTTGTTAACCCTTTAGGTTTTGCACAGGAGTTATTGGCAAATGGGGATGAAATTTGAGAATTTCATTTTTTTGCCTAATTTTCCATTTTAACCAATTTTTTACACTAACAAAGCAAGGGTTAACATCCAAACAAGACTGTATCTTTATTGCCCTGACTCTGCCGTTTACAGAAACACCCCATATGTGGCCGTAAACTACTGTACGGGCACACAGCGGGGCGTAGAGTGAAAGGTGCGCCGTATGGTTTTTGGAAGGCAGGTTTTGCTGGACTGGTTTATTTACACCATGTGCCATTTGAAGCCCCCTGATGCACCCCTAGAGCAGAAACTCCCTAAAAGTGACCCCATCTAAGAAAGTACACCCCTCAAGGTATTCAAAACTGATTTTACAAACTTCGTTAACCCTTTAGGTGTTGCACAAGAGTTATTGGCAAATGGGGATGAAATTTGAGAATTTCATTTTTTTGCCTAATTTTCAATTTTAACCCATTTTTTCCACTAACAAAGCAAGGGTTAACATCCAAACAAGACTGTATCTTTATTGCCCTGACTCTGCCGTTTACAGAAACACCCCATATGTGGCCGTAAACTACTGTACGGGCACACAGCGGGGCGTAGAGTGAAAGGTGCGCCGTATGGTTTTTGGAAGCCAGATTTTGCTGGACAGTTTTTTTGACACCATGTCCCATTTGAAGCCCCCTGATGCACCCCTAGAGCAGAAACTCCCTAAAAGTGACCCCATCTAAGAAACTACACCCCTCAAGGTATTCAAAACTGATTTTACAAACTTTGTTAACCCTTTAGGTGTTGCACAAGAGTTATTGGCAAATGGGGATGAAATTTGAGAATTTCATTTTTTTGCCTAATTTTCAATTTTAACCCATTTTTTCCACTAACAAAGCAAGGGTTAACAGCCAAACAAGACTGTATCTTTATTGCCCTGACTCTGCTGTTTACAGAAACGCCCCATATGTGGCCGTAAACTACTGTACGGGCACACAGCGGGGCGTAGAGTGAAAGGTGCGCCGTGTGGTTTTTGGAAGCCAGATTTTGCTGGACAGTTTTTTTGACACCATGTCCCATTTGAAGCCCCCTGATGTAGAAACTCCAAAAAAGTGACCCCATTTTAGAAACTACGGGATAGGGTGGCAGTTTTGTTGGTACTAGTTTAGGGTACATATGATTTTTGGTTGCTCTATATTACACTTTTTGTGCGGCAAGGTAACAAGAAATAGCTTTTTTGGCATCGTTTTTTTTATTGTTATTTACAACATTCATCTGACAGGTTAGATCATGTGGTAATTTTATAGAGCAGGTTGTCACGGACGCGGCGATACCTAATATGTATACATTTTTTTTATTTATGTAAGTTTTATACAATGATTTCATTTTTAAAACAATTTTTTTTTTTCGTTTCTCCATAGTCTAAGAGCCATAGTTTTTACAGTTTTGGGGCGATTATCTTAAGAAGGGTCTCATTTTTTGCGAGATGAGATGACGGTTTGATTGGCACTATGTTGGGGTGCATATGACTTTTTGATCGCTTGCTATTACACTTTTTGTGACTTAAGATGACAAAAAATTGCTTTTTCTACACCGTTTTTATTTTTATTTTTTTACGGTGGTCACCTGAGGGGTTAGGTCATGTGATATTTTTATAGAGCCAGTCGATACGGACGCGGCGATACCTAATATGTATACTTTTTTTATTTATATAAGTTTTACACAATGATTTCATTTTTGAAACAAAAAAAATGATGTTTTAGTGTTTCCATAGTCTAAGAGCCATAGTTTTTTCAGTTTTTGGGCGATTATCTTAAGTAGGGTCTCATTTTTTGCGGGATGAGATGACGGTTTGATTGTTACAATTTTGGAGTACATGCGACTTTTTTGATCACTTTTATTATCTTTTTTGGGGAAGTAAGGTGGGCAAAATTTCAATTTCATCATAGTTTTTTATTTTTTATTTTTATGGCGTTCACCGTTCGGGAAAAGTAACATGACCGTTTTATAGATCAGGTCGTTACGGACGCGGCGATACCAAACATGTGTAGGGAATTTTATTTTTCTCATGTTTAATCAGTGATAAATGTGTTTTTTGATTTTTACTTTTTTTTACTTTTTTCACTTTTTTTTTTGACCCAGACCCACTTGGTTCTTGAAGATCCAGTGGGTCTGATGTCTGTATAATACAGTACAGTACAATATATATTGCACTGTACTATATTTTACTTACACTGAACAGATCTATGCTTTCAGCATAGATCTGTTCAGCACCATGGACAGCAGGACGCCTGAGAGGCGTCCTGTTGCCATGGGAACCTTCCCCGTCTGCTCAGTTATGTTCAGAACTGCGCAGACGGGGAAGGGTAAGGACGGGGCTCTGGGGGGGCTGTCTGGGAGCTCTCTCCCTCTCCATCGGGGGGCTGCAAAGGTACAGCAGCCCTCCGATGGGAGAGGGAGGGAGCTCCCTGAGCTGTTAACCTTTTCCATACCACGGTCCGTACGGACCGCGGTATGGAAAGGGTTAAACGGCTGACATCGCATCACCGATGTCAGCCGTTTATACCAGGGTGCCAGCAATGTGCTGGCACCCTGGTATACCCACTAGACACCAACGATGATTATAATGGGAGGCGGGCGGGGGATCGCGATCCCGCCTGCCGCACCGCCCGCCTCCCGCAACTGCCACACCGCCCCGCACCGGCCCCGCACCGCCCACAAACCGCCCCCTGCACCCCGCCACATAAATGGAATTCAGGGGTGCAGGGGGGGTAAAAAAATCGATTTGGGGCAATTTTTAGGTTTCTGATCCCTGCGGTCAGGGACCGCAGGGATCAGAAACGACATAAAGCGATCGCCGATAGGGGGGGGTGCCGAAACTACCCGATCGCCGATACGGGGGTCACAGGACCCCCCTCGGCATTGAGCCTGAGTGCCTGGCTGTGTGTAACAGCCGGCACTCAGCGCTGTCACCATGTCTGCAGACATGGTGACAGTTTTATGCCATGACGAGTATACTAGTCATGGAGCGCTAAGTAGCAGTGCTCCATGACTAGTATACATGTGATAGGTACAGTATATTGTCACACTCTCCTTCTCTGATCGCTTCCCTGACAGGAATGGGGACGATCAGAGAAGGAGAGGCACACAGTCCCTCCCTAACCCCCCTTACCTGCCCCGATGCGCTGCGATTGGTCCCTCTGCAGTATTGGACCAATCACAGCGATCGTGGGCGGGTCAGGGGGCCAATACATCTCCTTCCGGCTTCTAGGGTTGCCTAGCAACCCCAGCACGCCGGCTTCACTGAATCTTCAGCGCTCAGGTCCCTGCGCTGACAGTAAAGCCGATCACGTACATGCACGTGGGGATGCGGTGAGGCACCACATTCCCCCACGTACATGTACGTGATGTTGCGTGAAGGGGTTAATAAACTCTTGGTTGCTTTGGCTTTATGTTTTGGGTCATTATCCATCTGGATTATGAAACACAGACCAATCAGTTTGGCTGGATTTGAGTACACAGCATGTCTCTGAAAACCCCAGAATTCATCCGGCTGCTTCTGTCCTGTGTCACATCATCAATAAACACCAGGGACCCAGTGCCACTGGCAGCCATGCATGCCCAAGCCATCACACTGCATCTGCCGTGTTTTACAGATGATGTGGTATGCTTTGTACCATGCCTTCCATACTTTTTTCCCCATCATTCTGGTAGAGGTTGATCTTGGTTTCATCTGTCCAAAGAATGTTCTTCCAAAAGTGTGCTGGTTTTTAAGATGTTTTTTTAGCAAAGTCCAATCCAGCCTTCTTATCCTTGAGGCTTATGAGTGGCTTCCACCGTGCAGTGAACCCTCTGTATTTACTTTCATGCAGTCTTCTCTTTATGGTAGATTTGGATATTGATATGCCCATATCCTGGAGAGTGTTGTTCACTTGGTTGGCTGTTGTGAAGGGGTTTCTCTTCACCATGGTAATTATTCTGCGATCATCGACCACTGTTGTCTTCAGTGGGCGTCCAGGTCTTTTTGCATTGTTGAAGTCACTAGTGATTTCTTTCTTTCTCAGGGTGTACCAAACTGTAGATTTTGCCACTCCTAATAGTGTAGCAATTTCTCGGATGTTTTTTTTCTGTTTTCGCAGATGAAGGATGGCTTGTTTCACCTGCATCGAGAGAGCTCCTTTGACCGCATGTTTACTTCTCAGCAAAATCTTCAAAATGCAAGCACCACATCTCAAATCAACTCCAGGCCTTTTATGTGCTTAATTGAGAATGAAATAATGAAGAAATTGCCCACACCTGCCCATGAAACAGCCTTTGACTCAATTGTCCGATTACTTTTGGTCCCTTTAAAAACAGGGTGCCACATGTAAAGGAACTGAAACTCCTAAACCCTTCATCCAATTTTTATGTGGATACCCTCAAATGAAATCTAAAAGTCTGGACTTTATGTTCATGTCCATTTTATAACTATAACTTGAATATGTTTTAGTAAACAGGTAATAAAAACTAAATTTGTGTCAGTGTCCAAATATATATGGACCTAACTGTATATCCAGAAGTCACGTACCAACTAAGAGTGGGAGACATGAAAGGGCAAAAATGCCAACTTATGCTCTCAGGTAGTGACATTGTACAAGGGAACAATAAACACCAGGGAACAAGGAAACAAACTTTTGTGGCTGAACCTACTATATTAAACTTCTAGGTGGAAAATGTTTTTCTTATTTTTGCCCAGTTTCCCCATATACAAAGCTTACAAAATTGAAAAAATATTCTTGGGAATTTCATATGCTGATCTTAGTCCAAACTGCTGGAGAAAGATGCAACAAATTTATTAAGAGGCAATTTCGTGCATTGGGGACCACAATTTGTGGTCCACAATGTATGTGCAACATCTATATGAATTCCACAGAGGATCCTGACCCATTCTACTTGAATGGGTCTGTGATCTGTCCGCACCGCAAAAAATAGAACATGTTCTATTTTTTTGCGGCAAGGAGGCACAAAGAGAAACCCTGTTAATGTATACGTTTTTTACAATGTAACTCTATGGTGACAGATGCCACTGTATGGCATCTGTCTGTGGCATCCGTTAAGGTATACATTTTTTTGTATATGTTATATCTCCATGGCCTTCATATCCCCCCCCCCCCCATGATGTTGATTTCAGAACAGTCGTGAGATGAAGTTGCTAATATGTACTAAAAAAATGTCACTGGAAATGTCCTTTTAATAAATTTGGCACATTTTTGTCTGCTAATGTGGCAGAAAATCAAGTTTACACAAGTTATGAGACGGTTTAGACATTCTAAGCTTTTTATTAGGGTACTTTGACACTTGTGTTGTGAGAATACCATTTGTAGATGGAACCAAATGCGGATCCGTCTCACAAATGCATTGCAATACCGGATCCATCTCTCTGGTGTCATCTGGAAAAACTGATACGATATATATATATATATTTATATTTTTAAAGGTCTGTGCATGCGCAGACCGGGAAACCGGATCCGTTTTGCCGAAAAACTTGGTGACGGATCCGGCATTAATGCATTTCAATGGAAATTAATGCCGGATCCGGCCTTCCGTCAAGTGTTCCGGAATTTTGGCCAAATACCGTAAGAGTGACTGAACTGAAGACATCCTGACGCATACTGAACAGATTGCGCTCCATTCAGAATGCATTAGGATAAAACGGAAGCGTTTTTTTTCCGGTATTGAGCCCCTGGGACGGAACTCAATTCCGGAAAACTTTAACACAAGTGTGAAAGTACCCTTAAAGTGGCCAGGGTGACTTACAAATGAGTCACACATTTTGCAGGAAACGGTTTTATCAGAAATATTTCATCGCTATTTTTTAATGCAGCTATTCTAAAATAGATATTTAGATAATGCTGACCTTGGTTATGATGGGGTTAAGCTGCCGATAAACTGTAGTCATAAATACTCCCATTAATCATATTGATTTATAGTCATACGCTGAGACCCCAACAATTCTGAGAACTGGCTGGATTTTGTCCCATTCACAGTACGAGTTGGCAGCACATGTGTAGCCTTCCCTTTTGAAATGAATGAGAGTTACGGTAACTGCTGAGACACAGGATTTGGACCCTCACCAGTTTTTGTTTTATGGCCTCTCTTGTGATGGGATAACCCCTTTAACTCTTACAATCTTCCACATTAAGAAAAGAATCAGATGGAAAATCTTTCCCAAATATTTTTTTTCCCTGAGAGCAGACATCTGAGTGTGTCTAGAATACACTGAAAGGAATTTGTAGTGTAGGCGAGTTTCACTCATGATATCATAACCACGCCATTACCGGTTGGAACAAGATAATGGCCCTCGTTTATCTACAAGGTCTAAAGGTAGAATTGGCCTTGTTGCCCATAGCAACCAATCAGAGCTCAGCTTGTACTAATTTAACTGCTCTGGTAAAATGAAAGCTATGCTACGATTGGTAGCTTTTAGTTTCTCTTTTAGACAGTTTTGATAAATCTGACAAATCCATTTTTGGGGGGAAAATTTGGCACCATGCAACGCATAAGGTGAAATCAGCAGCAAAATTCTTGCCAAATCCACAACAGAAATGTAGTCCTGTGTGACCACACCTTTAAGACGGATCTGTCATCATACTATGCCTTCAACTTTAATGGTACAGCCACAGGAATAAATTCAAAAAAGAGAAGTCGTATCTGTCCCTTATGCTATCTTTTCTTTTATAATCCACTTCTGATTTTGGCTTCCAAAACTGCATTCAGAAACCTGACCATGTGGTCTTACTCTAAGGGTAGCATTGTAAGAAGACAGGTTGAGACCAAACAGTGCTTCCAAAAAATGTAGTGAAATTCTGGTTCACTTTATACATAATGAGATCTCTCCCCCCTTTTACCAGGGATTGACACAGTGCCATTTTGACTAATAGGAGGGTGAACCTGTCCGTTAAATAGGGCAGCATAGTCTAATGACAGATCCACCTTTTACACGTATGGCTGTCAGGCACGCTGCGGTATTTTTTTGCAGATTCCACTTATAACATCACTGTGTTAAAGGGGCTGTCCAATTAAGACATCTTATCCTCTTCACAGTATAGGGGATATATATGGTTGACGGGGGTCCGACCACTGGGGCCTATGCTCATCCCGAGAATGGGAGCCTGTGCTCCAATTTTAAATGGAGTGACAGTCACGATTGCCCACTGCCACTCGATTCAGCTCAATGGGGCTGCCTGAGGTAGACTTGTGATTGTACTCAGCTATCTCCAGCAGTCCCATATAGTTGAATGGAGTGGTAAATATACACGCATGTCTGCCACTTCTTTCAAATAGGGAGAATGGGCTCCTGTTTTTATGATCAGCGGGGGTCTCTGCCGATCAGACACTTATCCTCTATACTTTAAATAGGGATAAGTTGTCTTAATGGGACCACCACTTTAAAATATGGCTTTATGCGCTCATAGGAATCTATAGATACAGGACCTGACCAGGGCAAGGTTAATTAACAACTTTATTTACAAATGCCTAAGTAGGCAATAGAACCTATCTTGGCCCGGGTACAAGTTAATACTTCACTTTTATTATAATATTTATTAAAATACGTCGCTGAATGTGGACGTGAAACACAACTTGATTGGTTATAGACAAAGAACCAAATGTGCTACTAAGGTGTTAAAAACACAGTCTCCAATCCACTGTTAGGGGTGATGATTTAGTCAGTTGGAGGGGATGTGCACAATCACTCACTCCAAGGGCTAAAGTCTAAGATGCTGTTTAACAGCTAACTATTGATGCAGACATTGCCAACTACTGTATACTGCAGCTGCCCGTTACCCCTGAAGAAGCCAGAGATACTGGCAAAACATGTCGGGGGGCAGTTTTAGTTTTTAACTAGCGGTCGTGTTTCCACTGTTAGGAGTCAAACAGTAGTCCGGCTGGATCACTGGTACCTCCCTGATGTAACAAGGAGTTGGCATATACAGTAATTGGCAACGTCTGCATCAATAGTTAGCTGTTAAGCAGCATCTTAGGCTTTATAGTGGGCTGATGCATCAAGTTCTCCCACCATCTTATGACAATAGTTAATAATCAGTTATAGTTGCTAACTAGCCAAGTTGGCAACAATAGCAGCAGATGTGGCACGGCAAGAACTTGCCTCTTTAGCCCTTGGAGTGAGTGATTGTGCACATCCCCTCCAACTGACTAAATCATCACCCCTAACAGTGGATTGGAGACTGTGTTTTTAACACCTTAGTAGCACATTTGGTTCTTTGTCTATAACCAATCAAGTTGTGATTCACGTCCACATTCAGCGACGTATTTTAATAAATATTATAATAAAAGTGAAGTATTAACTTGTACCCGGGCCAAGATAGGTTCTATTGCCTACTTAGGCATTTGTAAATAAAGTTGTATGCGCTCATAGGGTAACATTACCAATGTATTTGGGAACTATATTACATGGAACTTGTATGGATCACAACTATCCGTGTAGGTAGGTAAGAACTGCCTCATAGCAGGACTCCAGACTTCTCATGGTATTTTAGACTATTTCCAAAATTTGACCTACAATCTATGTTTTTTTTTTTACCAGTGAAGCTCTTGTGAAACTCGTAGTTTCCTTTACATAGCAATATAAAAGATAAGTAGAGCAGGATTAAATTAGACAAGGCATTGATGCAGGGAGAATAATATGGGAATGTCCTAACTCCCATCAACAAACCTTTAAACGCATCGGAGAAAACTGTATGCCATCCATCATCTATATTGGTCCACACAATTCACATAATATAATATTTGGGCTGTAATGTAATGATGCTCGAGAAAGGCTCAATGCACTAAAGTCAAAACATTTCATTATATAAATTGTGTGGACCAATAAAGATCATTCATGGATTGTGTGCTGTCATCTCCAGTGCATGTCTGAAGATTTCTTGCTGCTGTTACAGACGTATATTTGAAATATTACAGTTTTTAATACGAATATGTTTCTCCTAAATCATGGATGTGGTTGGATTTGCAATGGACGTGGTAAAATATGGTAAAAATGACAAACCAAAATGATGAGAATCACATTTAAATGTGCCAATGTTTAATTCACTGGGCAAACTTATTGCATTTGGCTTTTACACAACTTGATGCGAGTGTACTGACATGAGGATAGCTTCTTAAGGAAGTGTGACCTACATCATGCACTTCCCAATGAGAAGAATGGCAGGCAGATCCAGAACAGGCTCCACATTGATTTTAGTGCAGGAAATGCACCAAATCTACATGGAAAACCAACTGGGGGGATTTATCAAAACTGGCGTAAAGGAAAACTGGCTTCTCTGATACCAACCTATGGTTAGAATGGATGAAGTACAGTGCAACTTCAGTAAATAAAAGCAATTGTTATACAGGTCCTTCTAAAAAAATTAGCATATTGTGATAAAGTTCATTATTTTCTGTAATGTACTGATAAACATTAGACTTTGATATATTTTAGATTCATTACACAGCAACTGAAGTAGTTCAAGCCTTTTATTGTTTTAATATTGATGATTTTGGCATACAGCTCATGAAAACCCCAAATTCCTATCTAAAAAAATTAGCATATTTCATCTGACCAATAAAAGAAAAGTGTTTTTAATACAAAAAAAGTCAACCTTCAAATAATTCTGTTCAGTTATGCACTCAATACTTGGTCGGGAATCCTTTTGCAGAAATGACTGCTTCAATGCGGCGTGGCATGGAGGCAATCAGCCTGTGGCACTGCTGAGGTGTTATGGAGGCCCAGGATGCTTCGATAGCGGCCTTAAGCTCATCCAGAGTGTTGGGTCTTGCGTCTCTCAACTTTCTCTTCCCAATATCCCACAGATTCTCTATGGGGTTCAGGTCAGGAGAGTTGGCAGGCCAATTGAGCACAGTAATACCATGGTCAGTAAACCATTTACCAGTGGTTTTGGCACTGTGAGCAGGTGCCAGGTCGTGCTGAAAAATGAAATCTTCATCTCCATAAAGCTTTTCAGCAGATGGAAGCATGAAGTGCTCCAAAATCTCCTGATAGCTAGCTGCATTGACCCTGCCCTTGATAAAACACAGTGGACCAACACCAGCAGCTGACATGGCACCCCAGACCATCACTGACTGTGGGTACTTGACACTGGACTTCAGGCATTTTGGCATTTCCCTCTCCCCAGTCTTCCTCCAGACTCTGGCACCTTGATTTCCGAATGACATGCAACAGTCCAGTGCTGCTTCTCTGTAGCCCAGGTCAGGCGCTTCTGCCGCTGTTTCTGGTTCAAAAGTGGCTTGACCTGGGGAATGCGGCACCTGTAGCCCATTTCCTGCACACGCCTGTACACGGTGGCTCTGGATGTTTCTACTCCAGACTCAGTCCACTGCTTCCGCAGGTCCCCCAAGGTCTGGAATCGGTCCTTCTCCACAATCTTCCTCAGGGTCCGGTCACCTCTTCTCTTTGTGCAGCGTTTTCTGCCACACTTTTTCCTTCCCACAGACTTCCCACTGAGGTGCCTTGATACAGCACTCTGGGAACAGCCTATTCGTTCAGAAATTTCTTTATGTGTCTTACCCTCTTGCTTGAGGGTGTCAATGATGGCCTTCTGGACAGCAGTC
Organism: Bufo gargarizans; assembly: GCF_014858855.1. Lineage (NCBI taxonomy): Eukaryota > Metazoa > Chordata > Amphibia > Anura > Bufonidae > Bufo > Bufo gargarizans. Next base: position 299,521,031 of record NC_058082.1, on the reverse strand, counting down.
AGGTCGGCAGTCTTACCCATGATTGCGGTTTTGAGTAATGAACCAGGCTGGGAGTTTTTAAAAGCCTCAGGAATCTTTTGCAGGTGTTTAGAGTTAATTAGTTGATTCAGATGATTAGGTTAATAGCTTGTTTAGAGAACCTTTTCATGATATGCTAATTTTTAGAGATAGGAATTTGGGGTTTTCATGAGCTGTATGCCAAAATCATCAATATTAAAACAATAAAAGGCTTGAACTACTTTGGTTGGTGTGTAATGAATCTAAAATATATGAAAGTCTAGTGTTTATCAGTACATTACAGAAAATAATGAACTTTATCACAATATGCTATTTTTTTTAGAAGGACCTGTATATGTGGGACCGCTAAGCCTCACCTAGGTACTGTGCCCTTAATATTGCCCTCTAGTGTTGAGGAATGTTTTTTGCAATTATTCTCAAATTCATCTAGTAACTAGTCTGCATGTGAAGAATGGAAGCAAAAATACCCACTTCTCATAAAAACTCCCCGCCCTGGTGCAGGTATACATATCTATCCTGGTAACTATACCTGCCACAGAGGGGGAGATCAAGGAAGATCCCTGGGTAATTTCGCTGAAGGATACTGTGCAACTTACAGTGAAACAGATACCTCCCTCACACAGAATCAAGTATACTCAATTGGAGATGTATATTGGATCTGTGGTGATGGAAAGATAAGTTCTAGACTAGAGGGTTCCTGAAAAGGTGAATGTGCCCTTGCTAAAGCCATCATGAACATACACATCTTCACTGAAAATGAAAAAGACTCCAACACACATATACGCAACCGTCGTGCCCTCCCAAAAGGTAGCTTCGACCCACACGTGTATATTGATGCAATCAGGGTCCCAAGAGGGGTCCCTGATGAATTCAAGGTCAGAGGTCAGGTGGCAGCAGGATTTGAATCCATAATTCCCCACATAACAATCAACAAAAATGTAGACTGGATCAACTATATTTACTATAATCAACAAAGGTTTGTAAACTACAACAGGGATGCGTTACAGGCAGATTCCATTATGACATTTCAAAACCACATGGTACTCGATATGATACTTTCAGAATGAGGTGGTGTCTGTAAGGTATTGACGGACCCCTCATCCTGCTGCACAACAACACCGGCCCTAATGGTAAGGTCACACTGGCAATTTAGAAACTCGAGGATTTATCAATAAAGCTCAAAAGAAACTCAGGTATCGATAACCCTTGGGATCAGTATTTTGGCTGGTTCACTAACTGGAAACAGGCACTTGTACAGTTGAGAATTATTATCCTGATAATTATTATAGTAATAGCAATAGTTGCAACATGTATCATACCATGTGTACGGAAACTGATAATGAAAGGAGTATCAAATATGTCATTTTATGAGACTCTGCTGCCTAATCCTGAAGACAACTCACATGAAGGATATAGAAAATATCTGGTGGTATATAGGGAAAAGGGCAAGGGTAAGAACCATATTATCTAAGAAATTTGGTTCTAAGAGGGGATTGAAGGGAAATGTGACTCCATCTTGTCTTCTCTTACATGTACAGAATTGTTATAATATCTCACCCACGCACTGTTTCACATCCCCCCGCTGTGAGTTAGGTTTCCTTATCTGTCCCAGGACAGATTCTGGGAATATCCTAGAACTAGAACAAATGTTCTGTTTCATTCAGGGTAATTCGGCACAACTGCGTAGATTCTTATATGTGACGTATTACATACCATAAAAGGATGTTCCGGTAGTATCTGTATGAGCAGCAATGTTTATCTTTTATGATTGGTTTAACTCTGTTGTTATGCAAACTTTTCTACTGCCTATTTAAGGCCAAGCTATAGCATAATAAAGTTAGAGTGTTTCTCAGTGCTGTGTCTATTATTGCCAACTGAGAAACATCTCTCCTGATATCAGTGTCTCAAACCAAGGTTGTCATAGAGGTCCAGAAAGGTCCAAATCCTTTCAGTTACCAGTCCTGTTCCTGTATCCAACCAAACCCATGATGCACTTTTCCTTTCTCTTCCACAGATCCTGCACCGCCCCCAACAACTACCAGCTAGTTTATAGCCCCTACCAAAAAGCTAGTTACAGAGACTCTCCCCTATCATGGACATATCATAGGAAATAGGAAAGAGCTACATGGACATGGCCATATGACCACAGCCAAGAAAGGACGATAGAAGCAAAAAAATTGATAAAAGAAATACATTACAAAATGACAGCCACTTGATTATTTTAAAGGATGTTGATGCACACCGTAAAACCCCTTTAACGTCTCCTACTTATCTGAAGGGTAGCAATAAGACAGTGGTCGGACTATAGCATGTAAGTCACACATTTAAACATACAGGCCCAGATTTACTAATCCTCTAGACGGAGTAGATTTAGACAAGCTGTCTAGAGCTGCACCAGATTTATCAAAGGGCCTAAGGCTGAATGATAAATTTGGTGCATGGATAGACACTTTTTTCTAGATCTATACCAACTATTGGTTGGCTTTGTGACATAGCTTTACACCAGAATTGTTGAGCCATTTTGTTGCAGTCACATCTTAGACTATGCTAAACACCACCCATTCCTGTTAAGCTCTACCCCTTGTGGAGCCAGTTGGAAGAAAGTGTAGAAGTCCTAGTTGTGCCAAATTGAGACAACTTTGCATCAAGGTGCAGACCCAGTGTATGGACCACAGTGTGAAGAATGTATTTCAATAAGCAAATTTATTTCTACTTCATAGACTTACCCTGGGGCCTTGTGGTCCAGCGGTGACCTGTTCAAAAATATAAAAATACAATTTAGAAGGTACTTATGAATCTAGGTTCTAGAGTGATAGCATGGGGTGCTTTTAAACTTTTTACTTTCTGAGGGAAAATGTGAGATAGAGATATGGACAGACTTGAGTGGAGTGTTTAGCTATCAAAATGCCGCCCACTAAAGTCATAGAAAGTTGCAGCCTAAGGCCTGATGCTCACAACTGTAGTTTGGGTCCGCATTTCATCCATGTGCTGTCCACATCCATATGGCATTTCCGCAAATTATAGTACATGCCCAATTCTTCTACGTTTTGCGGACAAGAATAGTCAATTCTAGCATTAAATTGTGTAATGCACATGGCCGTATTTTGCGGATCTGTGGTTTGTGGACTGAAAAACTGATATGATCGTGTGCTTAAAGAAAAGTTCTCATCAGAGGTCATAGTTTGTGATACTAAGACTACTTTCACACTTGCATTTACATTTTCCGGTATTGAGATCTGGCAGAGGATCTCAATACAGGAGAAAAACACTTCCATTTGGTCCCCCTTTATTGTCAATGGGGACAAAACTGAACTGAATGGAATGTAGTGCACCAGAATGTATTCCGTTCTGTTTGGTTGCATTCCCATACCGGACAGAAAACCGCTGCAAGCTGCGGTTTTTCTTCCGTCATGGGATGTGGAGAAAAATGGACACAATAGAAAACGGATCCGCCCCCCCCCCCCATTGACTTTCAATGGTGTTCTTGACGGATCAGTCATTGTTTTGTTAAAGATAATACAACCGGATCCATTTATAACTGATGCAGACGGTTTTATTATCGGTAACGGAAGTGTTTTTGCTGATCCCTGCCAGATCAGGCAAAAACCGCAAGTGTGAATGTAGCCTTAGTTCTCATTGTTTATAGTAATGAAATAATACAAATGTAATAAAGGAAAGTGGCAACAATACAAAAGGCATAAAGTATCAAACTTATATTAAACAACTGTGTACTGTGAGCATATCCAAGACTGGGAGCACATAACAGCCACACTGCTGTATGCTATTATATTTGAATCAGCCTTTCTTATCTTGTTTCTTGCTTTGCCTATTTATTTCCTTGGTCTCTTCCACCTGGTATCATCTGCCCTCTATCAAAACTCAAACAAGCAGAAAAACAAGTAGAATTGGACGGGCTGAGACATGAGACTTGTATCCAGCTCCAGTATTCTACATTAAAAGCTGTCAGGCATTTCTGGAAGTCTGATATAGTCTTGTAATAATGAATAACATTGTTATTTCCTTCACAGGGATGTCTGGATAAGCTCCCTAGCTTTCAGGCTTAATACCCAAGAGATGACCCTAACTCTAATTAAGGATGCACCCCTTTCCCTGAACTACAGGTATGTATAGGGTTTGCACCTGAAAACAAATGCACAGCTGCTTTGGTTCTAGCATTTTTTCCATCTTAACTCATGTAATGAATAAATTCATGTTCGGCTGTGATTCCAAAAAGCATCTACAGCTGCTGCTTGTCCTATTACTTTCATACAGGATGTTTTCCTTCACATTAAAACACTTCTATCCAGACCATCATAGCATTATGATTTCCCTGTTACACGGGCTGATGCCGGGCCAATATCGAGCACCATTTGCCTATGTAGCTTGTAGCTGAGCTGGCAGTTGACAGAACTATGGGAAGTGTTGTGGCTGTAGCTCGTAAACAACATGGTGCCCCAGGGGCACAAGGTATGAAGAGAGCAGTCCGAAGAAGTTCAGAGGTACATTATTATAATCGGTAGGAGTGCAAACATGTTTTAGATATTTTTATGATCCTGCAAAACCCCCTTGAGGCTGGTTTAAAATGTTCAATTATTAACCTGACCAATCTTAATGATAATTGGCTATTGTAAATGAAGAGACCAATGACAAACTATAACACTTTATAATAACCGGAATCGGTCAAATAGGTTGAACCGCACTCCTTAAGAATTGAAGGTGCCTACGGGACATATGGGAATCTAGGAGTATGTGATCGGTCTACCGTGACGTAAACCACACTTCCTCCTGCTGATGAAGATGCATTCAGTACCTCCTTTAGCCTGCACCTTGTAGATACTTGAAGAGATACCAACATTCAAATATTGTTCCACCTCTCTGCCTATAGCAATCCTTCTGGATCCTGGCACTTGGTTTAACCCTGCCTTTCCTTGTTTGTAAACTTTAGCCACCCCTTTGCCTATAATTTTACTATGGTGCTACTATTTTCTCACCTTAGTGGCCTGTCTACGTTTTATATAGCAATCACTGGCGTACCGCCCATATAGGCAGACTAGGCAGTTGCTATGGGGCCAGTGAGTGTGAAGGGCCCGGCCAGGCTAAATGCCCCCCCCCCCCTTTCTGACCTAAATGCACAGCTCGCTGCCTCCTGGCCCCTGCAGCTGTTGCCATCTGCCCAAGATGCCGAGCTGGTCAATAAGCAGAGAGATGCTGTGTTCCCTGCTCTGCTTAGCGTCTAGCATCATTACAGCAGCAGAGCTCCGTTACAGAGAGGGGGCCCGGTAAGTTCAGAAGAGCTTCACGGCTCTAACCTCCTCCTCGTGTCATGATACTAGTGGAATACTGCTGGAATCTAATGGCAGGAACAAGGCCTAAACACAGGAAGCACTGGAGTCTTAAACAAGAGGTAGCAGGAATACAGATGAAGGCAAGGATCCAGACGAGAAGTCAAGAGGAAAACCAGCGAGTGGTCGGCAGGTGTCCAGGAGAAGCAGGGTAAACCGCAAGGAGAAGGAACAAACCAGAGAGCAAGTTCCAAGCGAGAGGACTGCACAAGCAGGAGCTAAAACACAATACTCAAGTAACTTGAGAGGCCATGGCTCCAGTGCAGTTTCTAGGTAAAATTTCTCTCAGGGCGAGTGTCAAAAAAACTCTCCCCCCCCCCCTCACAACTGCTCGATGAAATAAGTGTCTCCCCATTGTAAAAAATGTGGAACCACATTGCACGGACGGTCACAGTGACGCACCCAGTGACCCACTGTCCCATAGACTCAGGCTCTCACTCACAGCAGGCTTCTTTCTCAGCACTGCTCCGGGCGGGCGGTAACAGACAGGCAGGCAGTGCGGGCGGCGGTGCTCACCTCACTCACTGTACGTCACGCAGTGCGTGAGGTACAGTGAGTGAGCGCCGCCGCCCGCACTGCCTGCCTGTGGGGGGACATTATTTTTAATAAGGATCACTATGGACATTATTTAGAATGGAGGCTGCTGTGGATGTCATTATAACTGTATAATGTCTGATAGGCCTAGTCCTGAGTTATATTACCCTGCCCTGTATAATAATGTACCCTGATACCCCTTAGTTATATTACTCCAGCGGTTGTAATTAATGCCCCCCCCCCCATTGTAATTAATGCCTCCCCAGACCATCACTTGCCTCACAGCAGGCATCAGCACTGCTCAGGGGCTCAGGGCGGGCGGTAACAGGCAGGCAGTGCGGCGCTCACTCACTCACTGTATGTCACACGCCTGCGCCGCCTAGTGGGAGGAGCAGGCGCGTGACGTCAGTAAGTGCTGCCCGCACTGTCTGAAGAGTGAGAGGACTCGGCACTCGGGCGCAGGTCAGGCGAGATGTCAGAGGGAGGGAGCCAGGGCGCACTGCCGAGAAACGACAAGAGGGCGCCCCTGCCGGCGCCCCCCTTCTGACAGCGCCCCGAGCGGCCGACCGTCCCGCCCACCCCTAGAAACGGCCCTGCATGGCTCACAGCTTATGATATCAGGAAATTAGAATATTACATGAAAACAATAAAAAAAGGATGTTAAATAGAAAAATGTAGGACCTCTGAAAAGTATAATCATGTATATGTATTCAGTATTTGGTTTGGGCTTTTTTGCATCAATTACTGCCTCAATGCGGCGTGGCATTGATGCTATCAGCCTATGGCACTGCTGAGGTGTTATGGAAGACCAGGATGCTTCAATAGCAGTTCATACTGTGTGGGGGCACAAGGTGACATTATACTGTATGGGGGCAGCCACAAGGAGACATTATACTGTATGGGGGCAGCCACAAGGTGACATTATACTGTATGGGGGCAGCCACAAGGAGACGTTATACTGTGTGGGGGCACAAGGTGACATTATACTGTATGGGGCAGCCACAAGGAGACGTTATACTGTATGGGGGCAGCCACAAGGTGACAATATACTGTGGGGGGCAGCTACAAGGAGACGTTATACTGTGTGGGGGCACAAGGTGACATTATACTGTATGGGGCAGCCACAAGGAGACATTATACTGTATGGGGGCAGCCACAAGGTGACAATATACTGTGGGGGACAGCCACAAGGAGACATTATACTGTATGAGCGCCACAAAGAGACGTTATACTGTATGGGGCAGCCACAAGGTGACATTATACTGTATGGGGGCCACAAAGAGACGTTATACTGTATGGGGCAGCCACAAGGTGACATTATACTGTATGGGGGCCACAAAGACGTTATACTGTATGGGGCAGCCACAAGGTGACATTATACTGTATGGGGGCCACAAAGACGTTATACTGTATGTGGCAGCCACAAGGTGACATTATACTGTATAGGGGCCACAAAGAGACATTATACTGTGTGGGGCAGCCACAAGGTGACATTATACTGTGGGGGGCAGCCACAAGGAGACATTATACTGCATGAGGGCAGCCACAAGGAGATGTTATACTGTGTAGGGGCACAAGGTGACATTATACTATATGGGTCAGCCACAAGGTGACATTATACTATATGGGGCAGCCACAAGAAGACGTTATACTGTATGGGGCAGCCACAAGGAGACGTTATACTGTATGGGGCAGCCACAAGGAGAGATTATACTGTGTGGGGAAGCCACAAGGAGACATTATACTGTATGGGGCAGCCACAAGGAGACGTTATACTGTATGGGGGCCACAAGGAGATGTTATACTGTATAGGGCAGCCACAAGGAGTCATTATACTGTATGGGGGCAGCCACAAGGAGACATTATACTGTATGGGGGCAGCCACAAGGTGACATTATACTGTGTAGGCAGCCACAAGGAGGCGTTATACTGTATAGGGGCCACAAGGAGAGATTATAATGTATGGGGGCCACAAGGAGACATTATACTGTATGGGGCAGCCACAATGAGACGTTATACTGCATGGGGGCCACAAGGAGACGTTATACTGTATGGGGCAGCCACAAGGAGACATTATACTGTATGGGGGCAGCCACAAGGTGACATTATACTGTGTGGAGGCACAAGGTGATATTATACTGTATGGGGGCCACAAGGAACCATTATACTGTATGAACAAGTTTTGACCCCCCCCCCCCCTCAGCATAATAATGTCATGTTGCTCATGTATGGTGGACTCACGAGGGCTCATTATTCCCTAATGCCTGCTATTATAGATCCGTGTGCAGCCTGCAGGCAGGAAGGAAGGACCAGGCCACAGAAGACAGACAGACATGGCACCTTTCTGTATGACACCCGGGCTGTTTCTATTCTATGTTTAAGGTCTCGTCTCTCTCATTCCTCGCAGGCCAAACTCTGTATGTGGAGTTGGAGAGACTTTTCCCGCCTGGCGGTTGTGCTCGCCTCTGCTGTTATATGATTCCGACATCGGTGGGCGGAGACATAATTATGGGGAACTAGGAGGAGCCGCGGCGGCCGCTGCGGGCAGTAATGTGGTTGTGAGTACTGTTATGCAGGATGCAGGGGTTGGCGGACACAGATTTAGAAGCTGTCAGCGCACATGTGACTGCTTCTATGACGTCACAAAATACCGCGGTTATTAGGAAACATATCGCTGACACCGGTTTACCGCTCAACCTTACCTCAGACTCATATCGAACCATCGATCAACATGGCCATTTCACTGGTAAAATACCTTTATTGGTTGTCTAGTAGCTCCTCTGCGATACTACATGTACTGTCTACTGTCTGTGCTGGGATGAGCTGCTCCTTTGGAGACCAATTGAGCAGTGCCTTCATTTTATTTTTCTAATACATGTATGTATATAATATGTAAGACTACTACGACTTTCTACTTACAATGGTTGTCCCGGAACCAATTAATATTGCAACTTAAGGGATTACTGTAAACGCATGAGCATTCAGTTCTCAGAGATGTGTTTGCCAGATATTTGCTCACTTTTTAATAACCATTTTCTTTCCGCTACCTGTGAGGACCACCCTGATGAAAATGACCATCAGATCCTTGGCCATGAGTTTTCAAACTACTGATCATTTGTCAATAGATTGCGGTGTGTAAACGGCTCTTTAGGCTAAATTTGTTAGTTTTTTTTGTTAAAAATGAAAGATCAGGGGTCAGTTTTATGAAAACTATTTAACAGAAAAAGATTTTTGTGTTCCCCATAGCAATCATTCACTCTGGTTGCTATGAGCAAGAAACACAGTTTTTCTTTTGGACAGTTTGATAAATAAATGAGATGGCCCAGCAGAAGCTGTAATGGAGCCATGATGTGTGCTCTAACAGGCATATGGTAGATCAATCCACAAATAACTAAAAACTAAAAAAGAAAAATGTGGCATATTGGTCAGCTTTAAAATATCACTTGTCCATACCCTTACACACATTAAAACAGATAGGTGGAGTTTTATTAAAATTGGTGTAAAGGGAAATGTTTAGTTGCCCATAGCAACCAATCAGATTTCACCTTTCATTTTCCAAATAAGTTCTGAAAAATGAAAGGTGAAATCTGATTGGTTGAGATGGGCAACTAAGCCAGTTTCTCTTTACACCAGCTTTGATAAATATCCCCCATTAGCAGTCCGGCGTTGGGGGGGGGGGGGGGGACTAAGGGGCCCCCTTCTTCAGCGCTGCTCTTCAGCTGAACGTCCGTGGAAGCAAACGGGAGGACTTTACAATGCAGTGTAAGGTCCCCCTCCCTAATATACATATAAGAGAAATCATTACCCTAGTGCTGACAGGACCTGCGATAATGTCAGATGCAGGAGGCGGAGCTGAACAGAGAAAAGTGGATGAAGGACCTGCAATGACCTCACCATCATATGACCAGAACAGGAGGCAGAGCTCAGCAGTCCAGTAAAGTAATGAAGAAGAAGACCAGCCATGCATGTGAAGAAGTATGGATTCAATGTAACTGCCAGGGAAATGCTGGGAGTTGTAGTCCTCTCCTCTTATACCTCCTGTTATGTAATATCATAGTACATTACAAGTGGAGGTATGAGTAGAGGACTACAACTCTCAGCATGTCCAGGCCATTATTATAAAATACCAGGGTACATTACAACACCCTGGATATGCTGGGAGTTGTATACCTCCTCTTGTAATGTACTCTGATATTACATAAAAACGGCTTGGACATGCTGGGAGTTGTAGTCCCATCCTCTTATACGTCCCCCTGTAATGTGCTCTGATATTAAATAATAGACATGCTGGGATTTATAGTCCTTTCCTGTTATACCTCCTGCAGTAATGTGCTCTGAATTAGGGCCAGAACGATGGATAGGGGAGGGTAGTCATCTGCCTAGGGTGCCACTTCGCTACCCATAAAGGGGAACACAATCATGGTGGTCCAACTTCACAAGCCTCAGGCCACTAGGCCTCAAGCCTGTGAGGCGTTAGAACAGAGCAAGAAGCCGAAATGACATCACTGCAACCTCCTGCTCTGGGTCTTGCATGATGATGTCATCACGTGAAACCCAGAGCAGGAGTGGTGATGTCATTGGGACCGCATGCATCAGGACGCAGCAACACAAGCCACAGATAAAACTGTGGTCTGCATTGCAGGCAGCGGTGGGGAAACAGGAGGCACGTGCCGTCTCTCTTCCTGCTCTGCTGCTGTAGGTCTATGGGATGGCAGCAGTGAACAGCACACGCCGTCTCCTCAAACAGCTGATCGGCAGGGTGTCGGACATCGGACTGTGTTTTTAGCACATTATTACAATATGTGGGACCCCCCTTTTGATTTTGCCCAGGTCCACATTTTGTCTAAAACTGGCCCTGTCCATTGCTTACAAAGTCTAAAACATTACTTTAATGTGACCTTTGGCCTGAATTGTTAAACGCTGATATTACCTTCTGGTTATTAGGTAAATCCTGTTTGATCCAATTGCATATTGAGTTAGTGCTAACTAGGTACTTACATTAGGTTCTGGAAGTCGAAATGCACATGATGCACACTGTATAAAAAGAAAAAAAAGGTTAGTCAAAAATAGTCATAGCTATGATGTGTTACAGTTTAAAAGAACCCAAAGCAAAAGTGGAATCCTCAGCTAATTGACATTGGTTGAATATCCTAGTGATACGCCACCAATGTCTGATATGGGCCAACCCCTTTAAGGTGCAAAATGAACTTATTATGCATTGTACAATGTACATAGAGGAAAGAGGGCCCTTACAATATTTCAAACCCCCCCTTAGGCCCCATGCACACAACCGCATTTTTGGTCCGCATTTTTTGAGGATCGGACCTATTCATTTCAATGGGGCCGCAAAAAATGTGGACAGCACACCATCTATATCCGTTCGGCGCCGCTGCAAAAAAGATAGCACATGTACTATTATTGTTTTTGCGTTGGAGTTATAGGAGTTTTAAAAAAATGGCGGCATGCACTCGGCCGGTATCCATGTTTTGCAGATCTGCTATTTGCAAGCTGCAAAACGGATACGGTCATGTGCATTTCACCTTATGATGCTTGATATTGCCAACCAGGGCCGCCGGGCCTGGTGCTTGCTTGCCTGCACCACCCTCTGCAATTCACCATCCTTGCAATTCCCTCCTTACATTTTTTTGATAACATTGCCTATGGAGAAGGATGTCCTTTACATGTTCTCACTACAACAGGATGGGAACCAACCATGAGTCCTCTCCAGGGTCTCATCTCAGGGATGAAACAAGCTGTTTGTTTCAGAATATTCCCCATGACCGCTGGTGCTGGAAGTTACGCATGATAGCTATTGGATGGACAATCTATCATTTACAGCCCCATGTTGCACTTTTCTTCACCAATCCGTAGTGTTCTTATTTATATGGTGAAACACTGATTGGTAAAAAAATTTAAACAAAACACTACTTTAAAAAAACAATTATTACATTGTGGCTCCCTATCATTCATACTCATTGTCCCATCCCTGATTCCCCTAGACAGATTATTGGTTCCTTCACAAATAGGGTCCTTGTGTGATCCAAAAATGCTAAGTGTATGTTCACACTGTGGATTATAACATGGCATAAACAACCATGGTTTCTGCTGCGGTTGCTCACTTTGGATGCCAAGTACCTGCTCTCAGCGTACGTGTATTGAGTGGAACTAAATTGTGAATGTACACCAGTTACGGCTTCAAGCACTGTGCCAAGGAGGGACATGTTACTTCTTGCCATGGTCTTGGCTTTAAACCGGCGGTTGCACAAACTGCAGAACTTTATCGCAGACATCACTGAGCCCTGCCAAAATTCTGGGGGCATAACCCGCCACATGAGCATCTCATTAGTGTTAGGGCATGTTCACACATCTAGGATTCTTTCTATCCATGGTGGAATATGCTTAACATGTCAATATATATGACTGCAAATATAAAAGATTCATCCAAGCTATTCTTCTGCCTCAAAATGCTCTTTATTAAAATGTGCAGAATTGTAACTAAAAGTAAGGCTTCGTTCACATCACCGTTCAGCATTTCCGCTCCTGCATGCACAACTTTTGTCTCCGCTCCAAAATCTTCTTCTGAGCGGAAACCTAACAGACCCCATTATAGTCTATGGGGCCCGTGGGCTCCGTTCGGCTCAGTTATGTGCCGAATTCGTCCTTTCCGTTTTCTTGCCCCGAGAATGGAAAAGCTGAACGGTGATGTGAACGAAGTCTAATCTAAACAGATTGCAGTGTCCAAATGTAATCAAGAATATAGAGTTTACTGAAACAGTAATCATCAGAAATTAGAGAAACAATGGAATTGTGCCAATGGCTATTTGTGCCAGAGTTGGTTTCCGCGTGAATAAACTATTGTATTTATAATTACTTTTTGGACTTCACAATTTATCTTTTTGTTCCAAAGGTGATGCTTTCGGTAATAATGTTTGATGTCATGACATGTGTTCTGCTGCATTGTGTCTTTGTAAAGAGAAACAAGATAAAATGGTGACGGCTTCAAAAAGAAAATGTTCTGTACTGCACATAGAGCAGACCACACAAGGGAAAGACTGCATCTGTCCGTTATTGATGGCTCTGCTGCTACAGTTGGATGACAACTGGTGAGGGTGGTACAATGCTAGCATATTGATGGCCTAACCTCAGGATAGGTTATCAGTATCAGACACCTCCTGCCGATCAGCTGTTTGAAGAGGCTGCTGCGCTTGTGTGACCGCCACATCCTCCTTGCTGTTTAACTGCATGCTGTCTAAATTGTAGCGATAATGCAGTGTAACTTCAACTGCGTGCCCCTTTCAAGCGAACAGAACTGCACCGCTGCTATTATCTAGCCAGCATTCAGTTAAACAGTAAAGAAGTTGCAGTGCTGGTACAAGTGCCGCTACCTCTTCAAACAGCTGATCGGCGGGGGTGCCAGAAGTCGTACTCCCTCCGATCTGATATTGATGACCTAAACTGAGAATAGGTCATCAATACTGTAACACTGCACAACCCCTTTAATTCTCAGTGGTGACCTGCCTCAGCCAGATTAGCTGAAAGGGCATTTCCAGTTTTTTCCTGTGTGTCAAGCTGGGAACAGAAAGTAAAGAGCAGCATGGAAACGGACAGCATCAGAATGGGGGGTAGTTGTTGGTTTAGTGATTCATGATTCGATTTTTAACCTATTCTTTCCTTTTTCTTGCAACGGAAAAAATAACACTCTTTTAAATCTCATTATAAGATGCATAAGCTGTAACGCCTGTGGGTAGGGACAGACATGGACTGTGATCCCTAACCTAGAACCCGGCCCACTTTCCCTACCTACTTGCAGTGCAAGCCCTAGGTAGCAAGACCGTAACTGGTCAATAGTCCCTATTCTACTAAGGTGCAGAGACAGACAAACACAAAGAAGACAAACAACACACAGACAGAGTCGTACGTAACTGGGTCAGAACCATGAGGATAACACAGTACAAAATGAGACAGAGAGTGGTGAAAAGACGAACCGAGGTCAGAACCAGACGGAATGCAGTGTACAAATCACGAGAGACAGGATGTGGTCAAAGAACGAGCTGAGGTCAAAAATACGAGGAATTCAAATCAGCACAGGAACAAGAACCAGGAACCTACCTAGTGAGCTTAAATAGGACTATCACTGGCACTGGTGTATGGCCAGGAAGAAGTTTAAACAGAGCACTGAGTCCCTGGATCAGCACTTGATAGGTGCTCCATTAGTCAGAAATTCTAGCACACAGGAATAGAGCGGCTGAGCAATCAGCCCACTGATTCCCCCCCCCCCCCCCCCGTGTCACACACCCGCTGCAGGGAGAAACGGAGCATTGCATCTTGTTAGTAAGGATGCAGTTGCATCACTAGGGTGCCTGGCTTAGCAGCACGTCTCTCCCGGCGTGACTGTGCCGAGGATCTTGCCACTGCAGCTTGGACAGGTAAGTTTATGAAATAAGTTTTAGTTTAGTCTATATAACACCAATATTTTCAATATATTCACTGTACAGAGATTGTCATCACTTACTGTTCCCATTTAGACTCACTGTCCCTAAGACCCTACAGCTGCATGGCAATAGGTCTAATAGTGCTAGAATGCAGGCGGTATTACACAGGGTGGCAATATATAACTATATAGTTTATGAACTGTTCACATGCTACTGTGGTGAAAGTGTGTCACGAGTTTGCAGCATTGCAAAAATGACTTGAAAATTGTGGGGCACCACGTGCCATTGATGCGAGAGATAAACATATTGGAAAATGTATTGGAACATTGTGGAAGAAAAACATTTATTTCCGGAAACCAGAATACTCCTTGAAAGAACCTGCCCTGACATTGTTTGTTTCAGTAACTACATGTACTTGTATCCTCCTTGTAATAACAGTTTTGGAGCATCTATTTTCTCATGACTCTGTGATGTGTCATTCCTTTATTATTCCTGCTGCATGTTATGAATGAATTACTAGTGTACTGAGCCCTGGAGGATTGGTGTGGTGGAAATGCAGTTTTTAAGATTGAGGCCAGAAGTGAACGTGTAACAGTTTATTTTCCTAAGTGCAGCATATAACTTTTGGTACATTCAATAGCAACGGGCTCCAAGTGCAATTTCTGGAACCAGTAAGGAATATGGAGGCAGGTTGGATGGCTGCAATTTAACCCTTTTGGGTGTAGATATACACTATATGGTAATTTGGGTGATAGGTGTCTTAGGTGTAGTCCCTCACCTTCCAGCAGTGTCTTTGATGGAGGTGTTGAGTTGTTAACTCTGCTGTCTGTCTGCTGTTTCTCTCAAGTATTTGATTGAGGATCATTTTAGTTGTTTTCTCTCCTCACTGTTTCTGGACAGGAACTCGCCCTCCTGGCAGAAAGTGGGACCAGCCTAGTCCTACCAAGAGGGGAGGAACAGGGTGGTTAGCCCTGCTACTGCCAACCATTTGGCAACCATTACCTTACTGGAACTAACGGCCAAAACATGAACAATACATAATGATAACTGTTTGCTGATTGCTGTAACTCTCTTTACAAAGGTCTTTATGATTGTATTGCCTGAATTCTGCATTTGGAATTGTAATACTCACCTCTGGAGGTAGGTCTACATGCATCCCTGATGAAATCTTCTTCCCCTACAAATGAAAAGAGAAGATATTAAAATATATTTCCGATGGACCCAGCTAACATGGCGCATGGCATAACACAGGAGTAGGCAACCTCCAGCACTCCAGCTGTTGTAAAACTACAACTCCCAACATGCATTCTTGCTTTACTCTCATATAGAAATGAATGGAGCATGCTGGGAATTGTAGTTTCACAACAGCTGGACTACCAAAGGTTGCTGATCCTTGGTATAGCTGATGAAAAGCAGTCTGTGGATGGAGTAGTAGTCTGTGTGGGATGATAGCATTTCATTCACTATGTTTTTTGAGGAAGCTCACGATATAAAATATTTTTCATTCCTTTGTTATACTTCATCTCTATTTAGGAATGATTTGTGCCCACACACAAGGAACAAAATGTCCATTCTTCTCCTTTCTTGGATGCTGTCTACTTGCTAAGAAGCACTACTCCTTTCCTCTGGTTTTATAACACTCTCCCGTCTGTTGTCAATTCCGATCTCTTCTTCTGTATTTTTGGCAGAGATTGACAATGGAAAATATGATCTATTGAACCAAGTCGCATAAATGGGGCTTCTTCGACAATATTAAACACAGATTTCCTGCTCTCAGACTATTACAGAGAATTACAATTTCTATTTTGTAAGCTCCTCTCCGATGATTTATGGATGCAATTTCGATACTGATAAATGTAATCTATATAGTGGATATCATTTACAACTAGAGAGTTATATTTCATGTAAAGCCCTGAACTATGATGGATATCGGACTATGGAATCACAGAATCATCACTTCTAGCAGCCTTTTCCTAAAAATGGCTTTCACTGATTATAAATACTTTCTAGATATTTTTTCTTTTTAAAATCTGTATTACACAATCAATCTAATACATAAAAAAAAACGGAGAAAGTGAAATAATATAACCCCACTCCCATCTAGGAGAAAGGGAGAAAAGAGAAGGAAGGAAAAACTGATTACAAATAAATGCAATATATAATATAGAAATTAACCAGTATACTTGATATACTGTATGTTTATTGGGTCTCAAAGGATGTAAGATCATGTGGCTATTGTTGTGCTGTAGACCCTTCCTATGGCATGTGTTCCAGAGGTGGCACGCGGGCCATATTTTACTGGCATGCTGACTGCGACCCTACACCGCTGCTGCACTGCAATCATCTTTGCCAATGCCACCATGGCTTTATAGTCTTGTCAACATTTACGCCCAGCCCGCCACCACCACTGCCTTCACCTAGTAGACAGATGTGCCACACGCTAGGCATGTCTGCCCACCAAAGAGGAGCTGGAAAGGAGAGTGGGACTGTCTTCTATGGCACTATGCCATTCCACTCAGCGCTGCCTTTGTAGCTGCTGCTGCCTGCTTCAGCCCTGCTTGTCTCTTTGTTTGGTTCCTGCAAGTCTCCCTCAGCACTGCCACAATCTTAAAAAGTATGTAATGGACTTGTGGGGGAGAGTTGGAAGGAGGATGGTGAGGCTAAATGTGATTGCTGGAGGAGATGGTGGGGATGGTTACTATGTGGGACGAGTCCAAAAGAAAAAATGGATTCCAGCTCCTCATAAAAGGTAATATTTATTGGCTTTGGATTAAAAAACAGACATCATGAAGGTAGACAGAAAAAATAATTCACAGTGACGCGTTTCGGGCTCCTTAATTACTGCCCTTCATCATGATATGTTATGATGAAGGGCAGTAATTAAGGAGCCCGAAACACGTCACTGTGAATTATTTTTTCTGTCTACCTTGATGATGTCTGGTTTTCAATCCGAAGACAATAAATATTAGATTTTATGAGGAGCTGGAATCCATTTTTAATTTTCAAGTTTCAACGTGGCTGCGTTCAGGTCAAGCAATTCTGTGTCTCCTCGCATGTGACCAGGTAAGCGCTGCAGCTTTTTTCTACTTATGTGGGACGAGTGTATGAAGATCAGTGTATGAGGATCAGAATATGGGAACCAATGTATGGAGGATCAGTATATGGGAACTGTTGTATGGGAGATCAATGTATAGGGGACAAGTATATGGGGACCATTGTCTGAGGGACCAGTATACGGGCCCCCCCCAACCATATGCTTACTAACAGTGAAGAGTAATGGCAGTCCTCTCCCACCACTGTTAGTAAGTGTCTGGTTCATGAGGGAAATTCCTATATATACTGGCCCTTGATACACTGGTCCCCAATATAGTGATTCCAAATAATCTAGCCGCTTAGATTGATTCAGAAGAGCAGTGACATGTATATTTATTTAAGCCATATATTTGCTGGAAGGCCATGTCATGAGGCTGTTTGAAATGTGGAAAGGATTCATGTCCAAACTTAAAGTTTGTGTGAAGGACACAGACAGGAGGCACTCCACTATTTCAAGCACTTAAGAGAGCTTTTGCATTTGTCATTCAGTCAACATATCTAACTGTACATGAAAAAGGCTAGAGTCAGCATTTCCAAAGAGATTCCAAGATTTTCAGAGATATGGTCCAATGTTTTTATTTCTTTTGTGTCCAGACAAGCTTAATATGAAAGACATGGACCTGTCAGTTTTTGAATAGATTAATATAATGATGATATTGAAATGCAACAGATTTTGTGAGCTGTGCATATCACTTGAAACATCCAAAGAAAACACACGGTCCTGTTAGACATCACTTCCAGAGAAGTTTGAAGAAAATTACATTTGCAATGCTGTCACTCCTTGGGTCAATATATTTGCCGAGCAACTCTCACAAATGAAAGCCATCATGAAGCAGGCTTACTGCAGAACTATGTTCTGCTCAGTCACATCGTATCAACCACAGATGGATCTTCTATGCAAAGAAAGCCAGGAACAAGGGTCACACTGAATGGTAAATTTTACTGATTATTTGGTTCATGTCACACACAGTTTTTGTTATATGACTTTCCTGTATTAGATGACACACTGAGAACTTAAAGGGGTTGTGCCAAGTTTAGAAGTTATCCCCTAACAATAAAGGGGTAACTAACAGATCAGTGGGGTAACCACCACTGGGACATCCACAAATCCTGAGAACTAGGGTCCTATTCCACCAATCTGATGGAGTGGCGAGTTGAGCATGTGCCCAGCCACTCCATTCATTCTCTATGGGACTGCCAGAGTTAGCTGAGTACAGCATTCAGCATAGAGAATGAATTGAGCAGAAAGACTCATGCTCGACTTGCCTCTCCATCAGATCTGGGGAACTGGACCCCTGTTCTCTGAATCGGTGGGGGTTCCAGAAGTTGGACGCCCAGTTATAAGTTTCTTATCCCCTATCCTGTAGATAAGGGATAACTTCTAAACTTGGCACAACTAGTGATGAGGGGCTAGGGTAATATTCAAATTTGCTATATTTCACGAAAATTTGGGCAAATATTCACCATATATTTGCAAATTTGAGAATTTGCGATTATTTTCTTGATTGCTAAAATCGGCAATGTAATATGTGCGTATTGCACACGCAATACAGATGTGGGTCACTGTAGCTACATTTTTCAAGCTGCTAGAAGTTTCCTGAGACTGAAGAAAATGGTTGGCACAGCAGAACATTACAATAGCTTTATATGCAGATAGAGTGCTCCAATATATTCGCGATTGCGCAAATCAGCAATTAATGATGCTCATATTTTTGCGCAATACGTGCATCATTTTAGCAGGTCTGACTACATATTACTGAATAATGCAAGTATTCTCACACTACCTAACACCCTGCACTGGAAACTATCAGCTACACTATATCACGATCGAACCTACACTGACTATCTCCCACTAACTATCTGTAATATATATATAATCTAACTAACTTACTAACTATCTAATGTAATTAAACAGTAAAGCACAGAGCACAGCAATGACACTGCTGTCTCTCTCAGAACTCCATAAAACTACAGAAAATGGCGGTTTCTTATATAGTAAGGGGTAGTCAACTTTCCTATTGGTTGCTAGGGATGTTGCTAAGCTCAGACAAAGACATTGCAGCCTTCTCATTGGCCCACAAGCTAGAAGCAGGAAGGTTACTGATGAAAAAAAAAAACTACAATATTCGAGAATACGAATATATAGCACTATATTCTAAATATTCACGAATTCTCGAAGTGGCGATATTCGCTGTTAAAATTCACAATTCGAATATATGCACCCAACACTAGGCACAACCCCTTTAAAGGGAATTTGTCTTCAGTTTTATGGTGTCCTAACTTTATTTAATTGACCCACCCATTTTGATAAAATGTTGTACTGAACAGCTCCAGCGCATGCCCATGATTCATGATATTCATGAGCTCCTGAGTATGCTGATCCCTGATTTTAGTTATTCTAGGTTCATTAGCAAACATACTGAAATATCCTTGTGACACCTATAGGAAGGTACAGGGGGTCATCATTGATGGTAGGTATGTGTCACCGAGGTTCCTGGCCTCTGTGAAGGAAGAGCCAGTATTTTCATGTGTCAACGCCAGTTAATGCTGATTGACACTTTGCTATTTAGTATGGCTGTAAATAGCTGATCTGGGGCGGCTCTTACTGGGAGTAGTCAAAGTGCTGGGTGGGTGACTACTCCCCACATTCCAGGCCGGGTCTTGGCAGGCTTATAAAAACCGCCAGCACTGTCAGGTGGTGTGGGTTACCTCCCTCTGATAGTGGAGCTCTGGAGATCTCTGTGCTGAGGTCTGAAGACCGTGTGTCAGGTGAGCAGGCTGCCTTAAAGCCTGCAAGTGGACTTTCTGCGGCTGAGCCGGGTGTGAACTGACACCCAGGATACCAGGTGAACTTTATTTCGTTTTTCTGTGTGTGAACAAGCAGCAAGCCTGAAAAGTGACTAGTGTGTTATGTTATAAGTGTGAATAAACACAGAAGAGTGATTTACAACCTGGTCCTTTGCCTCTATACTGCATCCGCTAACCTGCCTACCAGAGCGAATCCCCACACACCACAGAATTTTATTTTACATACACATGCAACATCACTTACAGCAACTACAAACAAATGGGTACATACAAGAAACCGTTAAAGCGGTACATAAATACAGTGTAGAAAAAAACATATTGCAGGTATGCTATTGAAGATAGACTACTTTCACACTTGCGGCAGAGTGATCCGGCAAACAGTTCCGTAACCGAAACTGCCTGCCGGATCCGGCAATTTGCATGCAAACGGAAAGCATTTGTAGACGGATCCGGATCCGTCTTACAAATGCATTGCAAGAATGGATCCGTCTCTCCGTATTTCATCCGGAGAAACGGATCAGTTATATATTTTTTTCACATTTTTAACGGTCTGCGCATGCAGTGCCGGAAAAGAAAAACGCTAGAAAGTACCCTTAGAAACACAATATGCATAATTTCATAACTCAGATTAATTTCCTGCGGATAGGCCATCAATATAAAAATATCAGAAAACCAGGTGAAGGGAATAACATTGAATATCATGTGACAATGGCACCTGCTAATTATTGGGTTATATTAGAAAGCAAGTGAACTTTCAGTTCTTGAAATTGATGCATTAAAAATAGCTAAAATGGATCAATGTGAGGATCTAAGTGACCCTGACAAAGGCCAAATTGCGGCTAAACGTGGCCAGATTATCTCCAAAACAGTAGATCTTGTGGACTATTCCCTGGTATGCACTGGTTAGTACCTACCAGAAGTGGTGCAGGGAAGGACAACTGGTAAAATGAAAGCAGTGTCAAGGCTGACTGCTCCATGTGGGGGACAAAGACTGGCCTGTCTGATCCTATACTACAGAAGAGCTACTGTAGCAGGAATTGCTAATAAGAGCAATGCTAGCTATGACACAAATGTGAATCGCAGGTTGTGTTTACAGCTACTAGTTTTAATGTTAAAGGGAACATGTCACCATGAAAATGCAATGTAAGCTAAAGGCAGCATGTTATAGAGCAGGAGGAGCTGAGCAGACCGATATATATTTTTATAGGAAATAATTAAGTAAAACCTGTAATTCATGCATTCAAACTCCTGCTCATTCTGGAATTTGAGGTCAAGGAGGCGGTCCTATCAGTGATTGACAGCTCTCTCTGTATACACAGTCATAGAGGGGAGGCTGTCTATCACTGATAGGACCTACTCCTTCACTTCAAAGCCCGGAATGAGCAGGAATTTAAATGTATGAATTACAAATTTTACTGAATCTTTTCCCCATAAAACTATACATCAATCTGCCCAGCTTCCCCTGCTCTATCACATGCTGACTGCAGCTCAGGCACCATGTTCAACATGACAGGTTCCCTTTAAAGGGGTTGCACCATCTGGACATTTTTGTCATTTATAGAGGATATTCCATAAATAGTCTGTATGGTTTAGATTCCATTTTGATGCCGTGAATGTAGGGCAGGCTGTACATGCAGCTTTCTCCAGTCACTGCTATTGGAAATCCAAAAATTGCCTTATAAGTGGCCTACTCCACATTCACTTCAGTGCCCAATGGTTCTTGAGATTGTATCTGGTACCAAAGCTGGGACCTCCACCTATCGGGTACGTATTGTCCAGATGGGACAACCCCTTTAAGGCTGATGAGTGAATATACTGTACATGTTGATAAAGGAGAATAGGACCCACTTATTTTTTCAATTGGTGGAATCCTAGCTGAGACTTACACACAAATACAACCTTCATGATATGTTCTCTGGCCAGTTTCCCACGAGCATTTTAATCTGGAAAATAGTGTTGCATTTTCTGGACAAACCTATGATGCTATGAGTTTTAACCCGGCCATCAGTCTATTGTCTCCTAGTCACAATAAACGTTTTTTATCCCCTTTGGCCCCTTAACTCATTATCAGGTACATGTATGTATGGAGTGGCCTGCTGCTTCAGATATCGGTTAAATAATACAGCAGACACCCGGCTGGGAACGGCAATCACAAACCTCGTCATTTAACCCCTTAGATGCCAAAATCAACTGCGATCATTACATCTGTGAGGTTAGGCAGAGGAATATGGCTTCCTCTGCCTTATAATCAGAGCCCCCGCAGTGAAATCATGGGGCTCCGATTGGTTTCCATGACAGTCTGGGGCCCGCTGAGGCTTCTCAAGGCTGTCACAGTAATCTGTCTGCTGAGTTATGCATGAGGCATAGGTCAGTAGATAGAGTGGCAAATTCTCTCTATTAGGGAGAATAGGACAAGGGATCAAAAGATCCCAGGTTCTAGCTCCCTAAGGGGGTTAAAAGTTTAAATAACCCCCTTTCCAAATTTTACATATAAAAATAAACAATAAAAATAAATAAATATATTAGATTTCACCATGTCCAAAAAATGTCTGAACTATTACAGTATAAAAATATTTTTTATGTATGTTGTACTCTGTAATGAAAAAATAAATAAATACACTTTTCGCCATTTAGCCACTTTGTTCCCCCCAGAAAATTGAATAACAGTGATCAAAAAGTCATACGTACACAAAAAATGGTACCAATAAAAACTACAGTTCGTTCTGCAAAAATAAATAAATTAAATAAAAAATTAAAAAGTTATGGCTGTCAGAAAATGGTGACACAAAGAAATGTTTGATTATTTTAAAAATAGTAAAACGAAATAAAAACTATACAAGTTTGCTATCGAATTGACTTGTAGAATAAGGAAGTCATGTCATTTTTAGCAGTAATGTCAAAACCCAAAACACCTTGGAGAATTTTTTTTTCCAATTTCACCCCCACAAAGAATTTTTTTCCCGTTTTCCAGTACAATATATCATAAATTAAATGGTGCCATTAAAAAATACAACTTGTCCTGCAAAAAATAAGACCCTATATGGCTATGTGAACGGAACATTAAAAAAGTTATGGCTCTTGCAAAGTGGGGAGGAAAAAACGAAAATGCAAAAACGAAAAAGGTCTTGGTCTTGAAGGGGTTAAGTCGAGTCCTGAATTAGCGCATGGTTTCCTATAACTACAGTTGCAGCCAAATTAAATTTTCATGATAAAAACTTGATAGTGACAAGAATTCTATTCACATGTCAGGCACTTTAGATGTGAACGCAGTATGTGGGTTGAATCTGCAAACTATTAACCAGCCAAAAAGGAACCAAATGAACAATTATGCAGTTATTATATAACATACTAATTATCTCCTGGTGCTGAGAAGTGTCACATTTCTTTATACATGTAACTGTGCTTTATAAAAGGCATCACATTGGAAGAAAATTTGAATTCTTGTATTTATAACGATGTCTACTGTTTTTCCCTCATTTTCCTTCTCACATATTACAGGAATATACTAGCCAATTTTTCCTCCAGCAATCAATGCCTCTCCTGTGAGATTGGAGAAAATATCCTCAGCTGGACCGTGGTCCAGTCCTTTCCAAATTGTTCTATGTTCCAAGAATGAATGAAAACAGTGTTTAGTAGTAACATTTATAATTTCTACATGATACTTATTACATTTGAATACTGTTTGGGTGGATGGGCATTAATATTTTATCTTTTAATATCAGAGACTTTCTTCAGACACTACAAATAGGGGTCAGCAATTTCAAGCATTCCAACTGGCATACTACAACTTCCAGTATGCACACTTGCTCAGCTGTTCTCAGAATTCAATACATGCCCAGATTGGCAATCTGGCCAAACGTGGGCTGTGCTTTAGGTCACTGTTTGGGCCACCCTTTAGGTCACTATGTGGATTACTCAGCCTGTGCCTGCTAAACTGGCCATTGGCAGTTCCAAGTTCTGGGGATGCCTACCCCAGCAATGCACACAATATTGGCTGTGTGCAGTAGACACAATGCTCCCAAGGTCCTGGGAACTAGGGCCCAAAGATGTCTCAGCAGCAAATCACGGTTGTCTGGAGAAACTATCATGGTAGTTTTGGTCGGATGGAGTAGAAAGCTAAGAGAGAATCAGAGGAGACATCACTTTCACAGTAGGTCACTGGATTTATAGATGCTCTGTCACATCTCATGAAATTTCTGTCCTAAGTATTTATATTACCCATGAGACAACAGTTCAAGAATATCTTTAAAGGGGTTCTCTGGAAATTAAGAAAATAAAAATACTAAAATATTACTTAATTATAAATACCTTGCATTAGTTATAATGGCTCGTTTTGCCTAGGGAGCAATGATTAGGAGGAATAAAATGGCCGCTATACTATTAGTACACACAAAACCTGTCCTAATCACACAGCAGGACAAGTTACTTCACAACACTGAGGTTAAGAGCTGCCTCATCCTCCTCTCTGCTCTGCTTGGTAGGGACTATGATCCTGAATATAGTTTAATATGATCTTCAGGTGAATCTCTGTAGGAATGGAGCTCATGAGGAGAAATGAAGTACAGTGAGGGTGAGCAGTGAGCAGCAGTCTCCATTACCACAGTCTGTCCTGTCCGTCATCTGTACTTCATGTCTCCCCATGAACTCACATTTCCACCGAGATTCAGCTGAAGATCTTATCAGCTGTATTTGGGTGTATTCCGCTGTCCTAATCATCCTGTTGTCACTCTTTGGTTTGGGAGGGAAACCCCACACCGAGCATAGGAGGGAAGGAGGGGGGAACAGGGAATCGGGCCTGAAAACTAGGGAAGGAAGATGGACACCTCCTAGCAAAACCCTAACCAAAATCCTTACTGACTATCAGTATGAACAGACCCCAGAGGTAGGTGTGTTCATACAAATGAATACCTAGAGTCCTATCTAGCCCTATAGGACCCTGGTACTAATGTCAGGCACGAGACTACCTGTTCCTCCAAAAGTAAGGACGAACAGGAGTCTCCTTCAGGCCTAATACAAACAACAGGGAAATGCAACACACCGAACCCAAACAAAATACAAAAAGGAAAGGAAACACTTAACTTCAAAGGAGCAATGGAAGCACCAGGAACTCTGCCAAGATCCACACACCAGAAATCCACACTGAAACTGAAGCTATAAACTGCACAGCATTGTGGGAGAAGCAACAATAAATAAGGAAGGTTAAATGACCACATTAGCAACACCTGAGGCAAGGGGTGTGGCCATTACCAGAAACAACACACTATTGATCCACAAGAAAAACCTGTCAGATCAAACCACGTGTTGCCAGTCTCACCAATCTCCTGCCACCTGTTGCAGGAACGTCCGTTTTTGTGTGTATGAACAGGACAACTGCCATTATAGTTCTCCTAATGATTGCTCCCTAGATAAAACAAGTCATTATAACTAATCAAAGGTGCTTGAGAATGTATTTATAATGAAGTCATATTTAAAGGGGTCGACCACTTTCTGGCTACTTGTAACCAATGTGCATATAAGATGACTACATGACACTTACTAATACATACTTTGTTGATATTCTGTACATTTTGCTATATTTCATAAGCCATGTCCCCTTGTAAGGCAAATTTTATCTGTCCTATCCATGAAATTGCTGCTGATGGAGGGTCATGTGACCAGGCAAATAACTTCCATGTGATGTCTCTTCTATTCAAACACACTGCGCATGCACGAAATTTCCTGCAAGTACAGATAGCAGGTACAGTGTATTTGAATGGAGGAGACATCTCATGGAGGTGATTTGCCTGGTCACGTGACTCTCCATTAGCAGCCATTTTATGGACAGGATCTCTGTGCAGACAGCACAAAAGAGTTGGCAAACAAGGAGGTATATCTTATGAAATATAGAAAATAGCTCAGAATTTCAACAAAGGGTATATTAGTAAGTGCCATACATTCCTCTTACAAGCACATTGGTCAACAGTAACCAGAAAGTGGCCAACCTCTTTAAGTATTTTCATTTTCTTAATTCCTGGCAAACTCCATTAAGTAGATTTCCATTTTGTGATGTTCTTTTGTTAGTCATCCTGGAAATATTCATTGTCCATGGACAATTTTGTGATGCAACTGTTTTAACTCCAGTACACAACAATGCTTTTGGTTACGTGTAATCATTCAATAGTTAAAATAAATCAGTAGTGCTACAGAACGTGTAGCCCAGGCCTAACTGACAACTGGATGTTACTATAGCTCTTGTCAATAGGATGTGACACTACAAAAGGGTTATGTCAGTGATGATAAGATACTTATTACTGGGTTGGAGAAGCAGACTGGTAACGCCAATATCAATTTGTACAATTCTAGGCAGAATAACAGGGGAACTGCATAACAAAATGCTCCGGGATTATAATTTTATGGGGAATACTCGCTCAAACTTACATGTTTGGGGAGGTGACCAGTCCTCAAATTGTCATGTATACCGCCTGTGACTGTGTCTGTTCAGTGCTATTTTCTCTAGTGTAGCCTGCAGCGTGTTGATACTCTGTATGTATGGCCTGCGTGTGTAGTACCCCAGACGTAGGGGTACTACAAATTGTTTATTATGTTGTGTATTTTACTGTCTGTTCCTGGCCGTTTCTATCCTTAAGGAAAGGTTGGCAGGAACAGGGTTAATCACTTGTAATAGCCAGAGGAAGTTCACAGTGATACTACACTTCATGAGGGCCAACACTACTCCTATCTTCTACATTGGCTCCTCAGGAGGTTGCTGCAGGTGTATGGACCTGGTATCCTTTTGTCCTATATATGGTCACTGTTTGGTGGTATTATTGGTTAGGTTTGTGCTTATATAGTGGATGTGTACATTGAGTGTGGCTACACAGTGATACTGTGATAGCTGTCCTCAACATATTAGGCCACTTTCACATAGTCAGCGTTTGATCAGGGATTTCCATCAGTGATTGTGAACCAAAACCAGGAGTGGAGACTACACAGTGATACCGGGATACACATTTGCAACAGGCCACCTCCCCCCAGGGCCCTCTATATTGCGTCCCAGGTTTAGTAGGAATGCCGAGTGGTTTGGTGCCGCCTATATGTCTGTTTATGTGTGTCACGGTGCTCCTACCTGGACACTGCTGGACCCCAGGCTTTGGCTCTGAAGCAATAAATAGGGGAAATAATTAAGGGATTTGAAAGAATAACTTGATTCCAGACCTTGGGATGAAGTTCAATGGCAGCTTTACTTGAATAAACGTTTCTTCAAACAGTTTTTTTTAGGCTTTGTCTTGGTTCCAGCAGGCTTTAGCATGAACTGGCAGGCAAACTTAACTCTGCTTTATCTCTTTCTCTCTGCTGTACTGACAGGCTAGCTTAGTAACTTTTATTTCTTCTTTATGCTGCACTCCACTCTTTATTCTGACTTAGTTTCAGCCAAGGAACTATTCTCCTGGCTCCTGAGGCTTCCAAGCTTCTGCCTCCATGGCCAACAGAGCTTAGGGTGCTCTGGCTGGCGTGGGCACATCAGGTAGTGATGTGTCTCTGTACTCCCTTCCCCTGTCTAGGGAAGACTAGAACTAACTGGGAACTTCTGCTAAGTTAAGTTAACTGGTAAGTTCCATTCTCTCCAACTATAGCTCTGCCATTTGCACTGCCACCTGCTGGTGAACCAGGCACATTAGATGTAATAAACAGTTGCATAACAATAATAGAATTGCACAATGTAGAGGACCTGGACAAAAATACATCTGGTGGCATTTAGGTTAGACCATAAAAGACACTATCAGGGTGCAGGAGTGATAAATGCAGTGTCCCACTAGTGTACGTGGGCACTGCAAAAGCTTATTATGTCATATGTTATATCATGCTGTATTTCATTCTTATGTGAAACTCCTGTTACCAGGTTGTCAGTTGCACTACACACATTATTCTAGGCTCTAGGCGCCTTTGTATCAAGGTGAAGGATTTATTAGCTTTCGGCAGCCTCACCTTTATTTTAGGGACAGATAAGATATCTGTTACATCACTTGTGTGTAGAAGATAAAGACTTGAACTACCTCTACTGAGACTGAAGCAAGGCAAAGAGCTGAATATCAGTGAGTACACAACTACGTACGATAGCCTGGGACATAACTACATGTACAGCCTGTTACTGGGATTTACCACATCCAATCTGCATGTTCATAAGAGACTGTTTTATAACTGGATATAAACTGTTATCAAGAACCTGGTTACAGTAAAGTTCTCAGTTGGATTCAAATCTGCCTCATTCTTCTATCTCCATACTGCTACCACTCTCATCATCTTGCATCATCAAGGTGCTGGCGTCACGACACTACCTAAGTCAGGGGCCCTGCCGCACAAGCACTCAGAAACCTAATCACCATCAAGGGCACCTTGATCATCATCTGGCCGGTGTCCCCTGTAATAGAGCGTGCCCCAGAGAACAGTAATGGCCAGTTCGCAGTGTTCGCCTGCGAACACATGCGGGCTGCCATCTTGACGCCTAAGTCCGGCGATGCACAGGTAAGCGAAATCAAATGCGGTCAGCGGGAGCAGTACCGAAAACAGCCCGATGAAGGCCCCGGCGGCTGGAACTGCCTGCTCCTGCTGACCGCATTTGATTTCAGACCGGCTCGCGGCACAGGCACAGGTAAGGGCTTACCTGTGCATCGCCGGACTTGTGTGTCAAGATTAGTGTTGATCACGAATATTCAAATTGCTAATTCTTATTGCGAATATCGGCACTTCGAGAATTTGCGAATATTTAGAATATCTCTAAATATATTCGTAATTGCGAATATTAGATTTTTTTGAAAATACCAGTTCATGCAAATTTGTATGCAAATTTTATGGAAATTTTCGCAATCACGAATTCGCGAATATATGGCGAATATATGGCGAATATTCACCCGAATATTCTCGAAATATCGCAAATTCGAATATTGCCCCTGCCGCTCATCACTAGTCAAGATGGCAGTCCGCATGTGTTCGCAGGCGAACACTGCGAACTGGCCATCACTGCCGGAGAATCTAGTGCTGTTCTCCCCTTCACTGCACTGCTGGCCCAACGAGGCATCTGCTAACTGTGAGTAACCGATGAACTGGTGTAACTTTCGGCCCACCGTGAACCTCACGTGTTCTACCCTGCGGACTGGCACATTGCATAACACCACTCTGGGGAGTTACACATTGCATGGGGGTGATATTATATGTGGGCTGGAGGGTTTGAGTGCCAATGCTGCTTTTAAGTCCCAGTCTGGCACTGCTCTCATAGAAATGAAGGGTGCATACTGGAAAATGTAGCTTCACAACAGCTAGACAGTTGGAGGTTGTTCACTGCTGCTATAACCCTCACACTCCCTTATGTTGCAGTTTTCAAATGGAAACTATTAAAAGAGATATACATGGGAATGCCAGTTTCAGAGAGTTCTTGTGTCTCCATACTATAGAGTTGGTCCTGGCAGATAATAGCTGCAGTACCCCAGACTGGGGGGGTATCTGCAAAGTTTGGTTCGGTATGTAATGTTTGTAATGTTATGTCATGTTTGCACTGTACACCAGCAGGTGAGGTATAGTTGGCATATGGATGGGGCTAACCACCCCATTCCTCCCCTCTTGGTAGGAGTGGGCTGGTCCTGATTCCTTTCAAGATGGGGATTCTTAGCTAGGACAGGGTGCTGTGAGAAGCATATGCTATTGCCCCTAGCTCATTTGTGAGACCACTCTACTTCAGAGAGACTGAAGGATCCAAAAAGTACAGATCTCTTCAAAACTAAAGCTTTACAGTCATTAACCAGCAACCACAGCTATCCAGACTTTGCTGCAGGTGAGGGACTACAGCTCAGACACCCATCACGTAGATCACATCCAGGCTAGACCAACTCATAAAAGGCTGTATTACACAGTTGACACCTACAGCCACAAGTACTAACTTACAGCTGTAAGTTCAGGAGAGAGACATCAAAAATATAACATACCAGAGGTGCCATCATCCATCACTTTACCACCCACAATAACTCAATATCTGGGAAGGGAAATTGCACTGTATATAACTACTGCTGGATGTACTACAACTTCATTTTTGCACTTAGTAAAGAGAGACTTATATTCTTCTACTTCTGGCAACTGTGTAGGGGACCACCCCTTTGACAAGGGGAATGGCAACACCCAGTCAATTTGTTCATAAAATTCTAGCAGGAATAACAGAGGAATGGTACAATGCAGGGTTATGAAAATATACTCTAGAATTTAAATTTCTTCAGGAAGTACTCTCTAATACAGACAGACATATCAGAAAAATTTACAGCTCTTCTTTAAATTAAGCTTTTTTGGCATTAGTGTGTACATTAAACGCAGGAAATGACTTTTCTTTAAAGGATAGCTTTACCAATCTCATTACAATTTTTCAGAGCCTTTACTAGCTGGAATTGTTTAAAGCTACAGCTCTGCAGCTTATAAAATACTAAATACATATTTCAACTTTTTTATGAGACTGGTATACAACTTTTACTGACAAGTAACACATTTGTCATTCAAAACATAATTCTAAATACATTAGCTTATTGACCATGCAATGATATAATTATCCAGCAATCCTTCGGTTCCCATGGAACATTAACTAACTAACTCAAGGTGATGTCCAAAACGGCTGGGTGATGCTTGTTATTGCATTAAAATACAGCTTATGGGCTGTTAGCAGGGGGAGGAAGAGGACAGTCATGCACAGATTACTCTGCAGAGCTGTCTCGTTTCCTCTCACTGGCGTCAGGGCCGGAAAGGCAAACGTGTACATTTTTTTTATCATATTGGTCTAGTCCAGACACAAACAGACTCAAACCAAGACAAATACTCAAATGCCATAAATCTATAAAATGCCAAGAAGTAAACTCGATAGTCTGCAGTTCCATGGTTGGTCTGCAGAGGATGCACGGAAGTTGGGAATTTCTATCACAATGTGCATGTGTACTGATACAATACTATATACCAGAGCCTCAGACATCATTTTATCATTTTTTTTTATCTCTTGAGGTACAGAGATGCCAGGAATTATTCAATCATCCTATCCGGCTCGTTTGTTTCCTTCCCCCTGGCCAGTTTATTAAAATGTGTTCTCAAGCACTCAAGACAAATGAATCCTGCATCGTCAGCACCCATTCAGATCAGTGAGTGGTGGATTCCCTTCCAAGTTCCAACCTTCTCACCACTAATGGTTTTTGAGGTTTGCATAAAAGTTTTTTTTTGTTAGCCACATAAATCCCTCACTTTTATATCATCGCTCTTTCACCCTTCCTTTCATTTTACTTCCATACTTATTTTTGATATTCCGTGTCTCTTGATGCTGCATAGAATCCCACACAGCACCATGTTCCACACACAAGGAAAAAGAATGAGGAAAAGGATCAGGAAATTAAGCCAACAAGCTCTAGAAGAGAACTGCTTAATCTGTGCAACACTTCCTAGAAATATATGCACCATCCCGCATACAGTATATGTGCTCCTTGTTTTAACTGCTAATTTGATAACAACAGGGTGCTACCTATAGATCATCTCAGGTACAGGCTATGTACAACTATTTTTTAATTATTGCATTGTACTCATTTTGACATAAAAATCATTTTTTTAATTGGTCTTTGTTAAAAATGTTGAGCCCCTTTCTCTGTACAGCTTCGAGAGTCTCTAGTAGCAGGCTCTGTGATTTTACTATTTTCTGTCAGGCAGCTCAGCTAACGGCTCCTTATCTCTGATCTCCTAAACAACCATTACAGCTCAATTCTTATTTTACTGATAAGATGGCTTAAATTAGTTTTTAAGACCTTTTAGAAATTTAGAGATTAGATTTAGCACAAAATGAAAGTACGATTCAAACAGCTAGACAAACAGTAATCCTTTTGTGACAGAAAAGCTGAATATTTTTAATAAAGATCAATAAAAAAAAAGATTTTTAACCCAAAATGAGTAAAATGCAATCATAAAAAAAATGTGCCAAAGGTGTACATAGCCATTAAAGGGAATGTACCACCTATAATTTTTTTCTGCCTGTTAAAACCAAATAGAGATGCATATCCTTTTTTTTTTTTTTGCATATTTTTTTTAATTCTATTTCCTAAACATGATTATGCGGGCTGCCCTCTTTCCTGAGCTGTTGTTAAAGGGGTTTTCTGAGATTTTTATACTGATAGCCTATTCGCAGAATAGGTAATCATATCTGATCGGCGAGGGTTCGACACCCGGGCTTTAGTAAGTGATTGTAAACTCATCTATGTTCCGTCCGTGAAATGGTCCACACTCTGATGGCGTCCATGTGCTGTTTGTTTTTCTCACCAATATGTTGACTTGAATGGGTGAGCATAGCAGGAGAATCGGACCAAACTCATGCATGCAAATTTTCTCTGCATGGAAAGATAGTCCGTGAAGAAAACTGAACATGTGAATTGGTCCTTTGACTAAAATGCTTTAGTGTTTAGCCCATGGGCTGTCTGTTCATGGATGGGAACACTGCTCATCTAAATAAACTCCGAAGGAGTACCTCTGTGATACTTTTTTTGGGAACATCTACAGCATACATTGTTAGGAGTGATATCTGTGAGTGACATTTTTGTAAGAGGACATCTGTCAGTCACTGCTATGAGATGTTTGTAGACGACACTGTTACAAGGAAAAATGGTGACTGGCAATGTTATTAATGCTTTTAAAGGGGTTTTCCCCTAGTAATATATTGATGACCTATATTCAGGATATAGGTCACTCCTTGGACCCTTAATGATCAGCTGTTTGAAGAGGCTCTGGTGAGCGCTCCTCACAGCTTACCAGACACAGTGCTCTACATTGGATAGCAACTGTGTTCAGTATTGCAGCCCAGGCCCATTCATGTGAATGAGACTAGACTGCAAATAGGACATATGACCAATGAATATGACTTTATTAGTCTAATAAGAGGCTGCAACGCTCCCCGGAGCAACAGCCTCTTCAACCAGCTGATCAGTGGGAATCCCAGAAGTCAGACACCTACTGATCCGATAATGATTACCTATCCTGAAGACAGGCCATCAGTATTGAAGTCCCAGAAAACCCCTTTAACTGTTAAGGCATACACAAATATAGGAGATACAGGGAGAATACTGCTTCTCTGATTGATAGACACGATGATGAGAGGTTGCTATAGATAGAAATATGGTACATTATCAATGTCAGATACCTGGACAACTGAGTGACTGGGGGTCTCATGATTTGATCACATGACTGACCCCATGTTTAGAACCCTTCACACGGGCAGTGATCAGGTATGAGGAAGTCCATTCCCACTCCTTGCCCGCTTGTTTGCTGCATTTAAATGTACCATCAGCATTTCTGTATGTGGATAAATGATGGTTACTACATACAGTTTCAGTGTTTGTCCCATACCTGCTTACACAGGGCGATGTGCTGCCAACGAAACATGCAATCACCTGACAAACAAACGTTTCCTCATTTCTTGGGTGATCTGTGGCATCTTTTCACCAGCCATTTATTAGGAACAAATGTTCATATGAATGAATGTTGCCCTGATCCTTGGCTCATATAAAAAAAATCCTTATTCCTACTCATGATAAAAAAATAAAATAAAAAATAAAAACCCCAAAACATATTTGGTACTACAACAATGATAGTAACTCTTATTTTTCATACTGCAGGGTTCATTAAAAGAAATGATGGATATGTTCTTTTCCCCACATATTCAACCCCCCCAAACAAAAAAAATCAGCTAATCAATTATATATACCCTAAAATAGTGCCAATATAAAAGGCCAATTGGAGAACAACAATTAAAAAATAAAAAACAAAAAAAGGTTGTCTGGTCACGTGATGGACAGTACATGTTTTGTTTCAGGGTATGACCACAAGTAGCAGGCACAAGTAAGATATGGCTGGGCCGTGCAGACATGCTGTGTGGGAGGATTCAAAGATTCATTGTTAATGGCCACAAAATTTGCAGGTATGGCCATTAAAGCGGTTATCCAACAGTAGAAATAACCCCTCCCCACACAATGCCCAGGCCTCTCCTGTAGACGATACTTACCCAGTCTCCGGCTCCAGTATCCCCCTGGAACCCTGCAACGGCCGCTGCTGCATCTCCCTGTTGCCAGTTTTGATCCGCGTGATGGGAAGATGCAGCAGTTGCCGTTGCAGCATTCCAGAGGGACACGGGAGTCGGGGACTGGGTAAGTATCTTCTATAGGAGGGGCATTGTGGGTGGTATTTCTTCTAAATCCGTTAAGGCTCTGCTCATTAATGGAACCATGATTTTGTGCTTAAAAACAATTTTACTTGCA
The DNA here is from genome assembly GCF_014858855.1 of Bufo gargarizans. Classification (NCBI taxonomy): domain Eukaryota; kingdom Metazoa; phylum Chordata; class Amphibia; order Anura; family Bufonidae; genus Bufo; species Bufo gargarizans. The sequence continues at coordinate 299,486,516 of NC_058082.1, read as the reverse complement.
AAACCAAACGACCGTTTGCAATCAGTTTAAACACATCTCCACCCCCCAATGGCGTCTACATGTGTCCTTGCCCTCTAAACCAGGGATGGCGAACCTGCGACTCTCCAAGCTGTTGTAAAACTACAATTCCCACCATGCCTTGCTGTAGGCTGATAGTTGTAGGCAGTCTGGGCATGCTGGGAGTTGTAGTTTTGTAACAGCTGGAGAGCCGCAGTTGGCCATCCCTGCTCTAAACCCTATCTTGCAACAAGTGGAGCACCAGATCACATTTTCACAACCTGAAGTAAACAATGATGATCCCATTCAACGACAGCAAACAGACAACCTGAAAACCAGGAGTAATTGATACAACCAAAGGTCTGCACAACCTTTTCTTATACAACGAATATATTTGCTGAGACTATAATGCCCCTACATTGCGGTAAATGTATAATGTGGCAGACTGCGTGCTTCCTGTGGATTTTTTATGCCAGAGACCATTTTAAATATATTAACAAATCGAGCCAATTTAAATAACTTTTTTTTATGTGTCCATCACTGATAAAATCGCTCAAGGCTTTCTTCACCATTTAATTTCCCCTTTATTACTAGCTGCATTAACTAAATGGAGCATTGTAAGGAGTTACTATGACATGTGTCTGGGGATAAAGTGCTTTTCACATGCAGGGTTTGGTTTTTCTAGTTACGGGAGCGGGTGACATCAGTGTTCAGTATATAAGATCTGCTATTTCTACTAATAATAATCTATTTATTATTCCATATGGAAAAGCTTAGTAAATTTGTTTAAAATGAAAAAGGTATTAGTATTGTCTCATTGATTACTAGGAATCCTACTTTCCTCCTACTAAGGGCTCATGCACACGAACATATTTTCATTCGGTGTCCATTTTTTTTGCAGACTTTATGCGGAACCATTCATTTCAATGGGTCCAGAAAAAAATACGGAAGTTACTCCGTGTGCATTCCGTTTCCGTATGTCCGTATTTCTGTTCTGCAAAAAAATAGAGAATGTCCTATTATTGTCCGCATTACGGACAAGGATAGTACTATTCTATTAGAGGCCAGCTGTTCCGTTCCGCAAAATACGGAATGCACATGGATGTCATCCATACTTTTTGTAGATCCGTTTTTTGCAGACCGCAAAATACATACGGTCGTGTGCATGAGCCCTAAGGTGTTGTAAGGCTGAAGAAAACTAACATGGCATAGATGGCCTGATGTCCAGAAATCTCTCAGCTGTGTATGGGAAGTAATCCGGTATATAGGGTATGGGAAATTAGTTATATGGTATATTGGGGTGAGAAAGGATTTGTGACCTAGACACAACACTGATATTTTGTAATTACGGTAATTTATGGAAAAACAAAGGAGGGATATAGAGAAGTAGACTGCCTGCAGGAACATCAGCTGAGAAGCAGTTTTAAAGGGGCATTCCCAAATTAGGCATTTATAGCTTATCCACAAGATACAACCTAAATGATTGATAGTTAGGGTCCTACCTCTGAGATCTGAATATATGTGAATATATGTGGATATGCTATAAATATCTGAGTTGGGAACAACCCTTTAACAACAGAATGAAAATATAGAACTTAATTTAAATATAATACTAGCAAAACCATTAACAGATTTATTTAACCAATCACTGGCAACAGGAGTCATCCCAGAAGATTGGAAATTAGCAAATGTTGTGCCCATTCACAAGAAAGATAGTACGGAGGAATCGGGCAACTATAGGCCAGTAAGGCCTGACATCAATAGTAGGGAAATTAATGGAAACCATACTTAAGGAGAGGATTGTGGAACATCTAAAATCCCATGGATTGAAAGATGAAAAACAGCATGGGTTTACTTCAGGGAGATCATGTCAAACTAATCTTATTGATTTTTTTGATTGGGTGACTAAAACAATAGATGGCGGAGGTGCAGTAGACATCGCTTATCTAGACTTCAGTAAGGCTTTCGATACTGTCCCACACAGAAGGCTTATCAATAAATTGCAGTCTTTGGGCTTGGACTCCCATATTGTTGAATGGATTAGGCAGTGGCTGAGGGACAGACAACAGAGGGTTGTAGTCAATGGAGTATATTCAGACCAAGGTCTTGTTACCAGTGGGGTACCTCAGGGATCTGTTCTGGGACCCATATTGCTTAATATCTTTATCAGCGAAATTGCAGAAGGCCTCGATGGTAAGGTGTGTCTTTTTGCTGATGACACAAAGATTTGTAACAGGGTTGATGTTCCTGGAGGGATACACCAAATGGAAAAGGATTTAGGAAAACTAGAGGAATGGTCAAAAATCTGGCAACTAAAATTTAATGTGGATAAGTGCAAAATAATGCACCTGGGGTGTAAAAACCCAAGAGCAGAATATAAAATCAGTGATACAGTCCTAACCTCAGTATCTGAGGAAAGGGATTTAGGGGTCATTATTTCAGAAGACTTAAAGGTAGGCAGACAATGTCATAGAGCAGCAGGAAATGCTAGCAGAATGCTTGGGTATAAGGGAGAGGCATTACTAGTAGAAAGAGGGAGGTGCTCATGCCGCTCTACAGAGCACTAGTGAGACCTCATTTGGAGTATTGTGCTCAGTACTGGAGACCATATCTCCAGAAGGATATTGATACTTTGGAGAGAGTTCAGAGAGGAGCTACTAAACTGGTACATGGATTGCAGGATAAAACCTACCAGGAAAGATTAAAGGACCTTAACATGTATAGCTTGGAAGAAAGACGAGACAGAGGGGATATGATAGAAACTTTTAAATACATAAAGGGAATCAACAAGGTAAAAGAGGAGAGAATATTTAAAAGAAGAAAAACTGCTACAAGAGGACATAGTTTTAAATTAGCGGGGCAAAGGTTTAAAAGTAATATCAGGAAGTATTACTTTACTGAGAGAGTAGTGGATGCATGGAATAGCCTTCCTGCAGAAGTGGTAGCTGCAAATACAGTGGAGGAGTTTAAGCATGCATGGGATAGGCATAAGTGAAACACAGTGAAACACTGTAGAAGGCATACAGTACAGTTAAAATGTTTTAAAGTAGAGAGGCGCTTTTAGGCCAAAATAAGTACAATGCAATAATGAAAAAAAAAGCTCCAAGGATGTCTATAGCCTTAAGGTGCCTTCAATATTTGACAGCTGAATGCACATTGTTTTTCCTGACTCCCCCATACACATGTTCTTCGCCACACGAGCATGTATTCTCAATGTATTCTTATCACAGGGACAATAAGTGGTGGCCTATTGTCACTGTGAACAAAAAGACTGACTGTTGAAGTCCAATGTGCCCAATCTTTCTTTGCTTCAATGCCATCTATCAAGTGATTTAGGAGGCCTCAATACACATAAGATACATGTCTAGTCCCTACAAAATTTCCAGGCTAAGCCAACTTTAGTTTAAGGGGGCTTGATATAGTTGAAACAATATCAGAAGATGAGATAAAGTAGTGTACTACACTTATAGGCTACACAAAAAGTTCCCAATGCAGTACAAACTTTTGCTCCGTCAATTTACTCTGGCAAACTAGTGTTGTTTCATGTCATGATAACTTTCAAATGTGTGAATAGGTAAATGCCAGAAGCAGCGAGACATTCTGAAAAGGCGACATGTCACATAAGCGAGACATTCTGAAAAGGCGACATGTCACATAAGCGAGACATTCTGAAAAGGCGACATGTCACATAGTGTCGCCCCTGCCTCTAAAATGTGCGCTCTTTCACACACCACTTATCTGAGTAGCTGCTGTGCACATTCAGCGGTCGGCTATTTCCCTCACACAGAGCTGGCAGATGACTCAAATACTGAACAATCAAAGGGAAGGAAGGGTCTGTGTAAATCATCAATGGCAGACTGGCACATTGACAGAGGGAAACTTGGCAGGCTCCCACTAGATAAGGAGTGATCAATGGAAAGCATCCAGAAACACATAGGAACAAGGTGTAAGATTCATGCAAATGTCCTTGCACGCAATCTGTCTGGTCTTGTGCCGATAACATTCACATCACGTTGTTTAACTAAATGGATGCCATTTTGAAATCCAGTACATGGCAGCTATAACTGCAATATCAACTGATATTAAGAAGGTGCCATATAAGCATGTGAACATGGAGAGCAATGTTGGTTTGGGACCACAGTTATGCACATTCTGCAGGAAATTATTTCTGATCTTTTTTTCTTCATATACCGTATACCACACACATATTCCACTGCGCTTTACAGAGGGTATCATCACTCCCATTGGGGTTCACAACCCAAATTCTAAAGTAACCTCTCAGTATTTTCTTGAAGCATGGGATGAAAGTGGAGAACCTGGAGGAAACCCACACAAGAGAGGGCTAAATTACAACTCCAAGCAGATGTTGCCTTTTGGTGTGATTCAAACCCAGGACTCCAATGCTGCAAGGTAACAGTGCCACCCACGCAGTCACCAGCTTGTAGGTGGCACAGATATTTATAGATGTATGGGGTTTACATGTTTCTAGGATTTCTAGATTTATACAGACTTCACAAATGAGAATTTGTGGCTCAGTCTACGTAGATTCTATTATGTAATTGACCTACCAACTATGTTTTCAGGGTAGAGTTGTACAGATGGAGGGACAAATGAGCATGGGCACCATTTGCTTGTATGAGAAATGGCAGTAAAGGTGACACTTATTTAAAGAGAACCTGTCACCATGAAATTGCAGACATCATTTAGGGGAAATAATTCAACATAGATTGTATTTTTATTGAAATCTTTGCTCATTCTGAACTTAGGAGTCACGTAGGTGGTCTTATCAGTGATTGACAGTGTTCCTCCCACAAATGTGCGTACAAAGATTGCTGTCAGTCACTGAAGCATAGAAAGACTAGTTACACAGATTTTTCCCTTAAAATTAGTATATATTAATCTAAAATAATCATTTCTGAAGATAGTTGTAATTTTGTAATGTGTCTTTTACCTTAATGCTAGTAAGCTCTGTTCTGGGGTGGGGTCACATGACCATGTCCATACAGCTCTTTCTTATTTCCTGCGATGTTACGTCCATGTGCATGCCAGTGATAGGGGAGTGTCTATGTAACTAGCTGGGCGGAAGGAGCTATAAACTATCACGGCATTGTTATGGGCGGTGCTAGAGCTGTGGCAGAGAAATAAGTGCATCATGGGTTTGGTTGGATACAGCAGCAGGAAGTGCTACATACAGGATGAAAACAAACCAGAGGGATTGGTTTACATTGTGAAAACGGGTCAGGAGAGTCCAAATTGAAAAAGAAAAGCATGGGGAAGATGTACACGAAGTAAGCAACTACATGAGCATACATGTTAAATAGTAATTCTGGAAAAATCACTTTAAGCAACATTCCAGAGAACAAGGGATAATGAAGGTCATCTAAAGAGTTAATAAGACAGAACAAAAGTTAATTTTTGTTCATCGTTTAGCCATTTTTTATGAACTACAACTAGTCTTACATATATCAGACCTTTGAACCTCACTTCCCTATTTAGGTAAGGGCCCATGCAGACGGCCGTAGTGCTTTGCTGATCCGCAAAACACGGAAACAGGCTGTGTGCGTTCCGTAATTTGCGGACTGCACATAGCCGCAACCATAATAGAAAATGACTATTCTTGTCCACAATTGTGGACAAGAATAGGACATGTTCTATCTTTTCAGCAGAGCCCGGAACAGAACTACGGATGCGGTCAGCACACTCTGTGCTGTCCGCATCTTTTGTGGCCCTATTGAAATGAAGGGGTCCGAAACCGTTCCGCAAAATTCTGAATTCTGAATGAGCTAAACCTAGAGCTGTTGTCCTGGCAATTCACTGGAATACACTCTTTAACCCCTGTACAGGGATCTGAACTTTTCTACAGGGAACCAAACAGGCCGCTGCTGCTTGGTGTAGTCCTGTTGTAGATGGCAACTGAACCATGGGGTCAGAGAGATTGGTGCAAAGCACTGAGGGAGCAGGCAAAAGGTGTAGTCTGAATACACTCCAAGGTCAGGACAGGCTGAATATGTGTGTAATCCAGATGGCAATTCCAAGGTCTAGGTAGAGGCAGAATCGGTAGTCAGCCAAAGTACGCTACTAGGGTAGTCAGACAAGAGATTACACCTTTGCTGGTTACTAGACACTAGAAATTCCAATACTTAGGCAGGGAGGTGGATCCATAGCCCAGTTAAATAGGGAGGCTGAACAGCACCTTAATCAGCAGCTGCACAAAGAGCGAGAGGAAAGGATTAACTCTTGCAGTACTGAAAGGAAGTTCACTGAGCACTGGTTTCAATACACATAGGGAGAGAGGAGCAACGCCTGTGCCTGCTCTAGACACCAGGACAGTGGCAGGCCCGAACTTCTGGTGTGACAATAGTGTACTGTCCACAACTTTATACATCTGATCAGAGGTGCAGTCCACAATGCAAGTCACAGTACATCGGTACAACAATATTGTTCATACGTTGTCTAGATGGAGTTCAAGTCACAACCATGTTTTTTGGTTTATTGTTCCATGCGATAAATGCTGCCATATGCAAATGTCCAAATAAACAGGATGTTAAAGCATTTCAGTAGTCGGCAGGCTTGGAACATGCGAATATCATGTGGTTCTGCTTTTCAGTTAGTGAAGAATGATGTGATGACAATATGTATGATCTTTATAACATGTTTTCTTTTCATTCATATATGGTATTGTGTCTACTATATTGTGTCTTCTGTATGTTTCCCACAATTATATAAAATATAATTTTAAATGTATTACATTTTGAAGACAGAAAGAAGAAAAAAGTTCATTTTCACAAAAAATAGCTGCATTTTCAGCAAAATTAAATCTAATGTTCTAAGGGTATAATGAATATTACCAGATATGTGTCACTTGGCCAAATTCATGGAAATCTGAACGTCACATTCATCAATGTCTTTTTGCCACAATAGTGGAGTAAAAAGGTGCACACCATATTTGTGCTACAATTTGTGACTTTTAGGTGCACCTGCCACTTTTCTAAAGGAAATGGGGCTAGTGGGAAGGGCGGAACTTCAAACGGCTTGCCAGATTTACTATAACTTACACCAGAAACTCGAGTAAGTTATAGCTGAAGACTATGCCAGACCCCAGCTGGAGTAGACTTCAGTATTTGGCTTATGAAATGCCAGAGATGTGACTTATTTATTAAGAGGCATCTGCCTCTTAATAAATTAAATGCATCACACTCTGGCAAACAGGGATCAAGATTAGGATATTGGGAAGCCAGTGTCATGGACGTTCCTGCAACAGGTAGCAGGAGATCTGTGAGATTGGCAACACGTGGTTTGATCTGACAGGTTCCCCTGTGGATCAATAGGCGTCTGTGTTGTTTATGTTATGGCCACACTCCTTGTCTCAGGTGTTGCTAATGTGATCATTTAATCTTCCTTATTTACAGTTGCTTCTCCCACAGTGCTTTGCGGTTAATAGCTTCAGTTTCAGTTTTGGATTGTTGGTGTGTGGATCTCGGCAGAGTTTCTGGTGCTTGTATTGCTCCTTTGAGGTTAAGTCTTTCCTTTCCCTTTTGTATTTTGTTTGGGTTCTGTGTGTTGCATTTCCCTATTGTTTGTATTAGGCCTGAGGGAGACTCCTGTTCGTTCTTCCTTTTAAAGCAACAGGTAGTCTTGTCCCTTCCATTAGTACCAGGGTCCTATAGGGCTAGATAGGACTCTAGGTACTGGTGTGTATAAACACACCTACCTCTGGGGTCTGTTCATACTGATAGTCTGGATTTTGGTTAGGGTTTTACTAGGAGGTGTCCTTCTTTCTTCCTTAGTTCTCAGGCCTGATTCCTGTCACCCCTTCCCTCTTGCTCGGTGTGGTGTTTCCCTCCCACACTGGAGCGTGACAGCTGGTCTTGATAAATGTCCCTCAATCCCTTGATGTGATATTACAGTAAAATGTATGGCCTCATTTATTTATGGCTTTGTTGTATACAGACTGTACCTCACTAAGTCCTCAATTTCAGATGTATTTTCCCAAACTGTTCTGGAAAAGTAAAAACTGGGATATGATAGGTTACTACGAACAGCAAAGACAGATTTATTACTGGACTGTTTTAATAATTGAGGTCCACAGTAGAACTTATTTATTAAAGACCGGCCTTGTACTTCAGTCTTTGATATCCCTTGTGCCATCGGATAAAGTACTTAATTTATGGTGGGACGCATGCCTTCTCATGAAATAAGTGCATCTTCTGGCAGTCTACGTGCCTGGATTGAAATCTACTATAGCTGGTAGCTGGACTAGATTTCAATCATCATTTCCGCTGGTAAACTAGCCTAAATTATAGTAAATGTGACTGATTGCACTGCCAACATCACACCCGTGTCACTCCCTCTTTTTAGAAAGTGTCGATGGTGGCATAGGAACGCCATTTGCCCCGAAATTTAGGTGCAATGTTGTCTATAAAGTCACAAATCTGAGGTTTGCTATTGGACAGTATTTTGCTTCTCTGTATTTATTCTGAAAAGAGATTGTTTTAAAGATATATTAGAGGGCATCCATAATAATAGGGTTGTCCTCAGGAGAGATCATTAATATCAGATCAATGAGGGTCCAACTCTCGGGACCCCCCATTGATCAGCTGTTGATATTGCTAAAGTGAGAATGATGCCATTGTGAAAAAAAAATGATTCCAAATCAATATCTGCATATAGAGTAGTTATTCTTGTAGTGATGTAACTTACCCCAATCCCACATTAATTTACAGGTTTTTTTAAGCCTCAAAAGTAAGAAGTCTGTGAGCAGGATACTTAACAGGTTTTTTTTTTTTTTTTTTTTTTTTTTTAATTTAAGTAAAGCATGATTATAGTATGTATTTAAAGATCAAGGGAAAAGAAATGTGTTTAAGGAGATGAAAACTGAATTTTCAAAGACTAGAAGTAGGAAATAAAAAAGTGACATTTGGGAAATTTGCAAAGCATTAAGCATACTGTGCTCAATAAAACCACTCCTTGCTTCTATTTGAGTCCCTAATGCATAAAAAGAGCTACTTCGGATTAATCAATACCATCTTCTCTCACAATCAAGTGCATTAAACTACTTGGAAAATATTTATACAGTACTGTTCTGGTAAACCCCTGACAACATATCAACGATTAAGAATTTTGGAGTGAAATTCTATTTCAGTTTTAAACTTTAAAAATGTATTTCCTCCGTAAAATTTGATAAAAAATAAATCTGCAAGGCAATCTGTTGCATAATTTGTTCTCAATCCATAAATCTGGAACATAAGTAGCTACAAAAATAGCTCCTAATAATGTTATCAAATACATATGTTCAGTTCCAAAAATTGATCTTATCAAAAATTCATCTGCAAGTCAATCTGCTGTATTATTTCTGTATACATGCAACTTATGTCCTCTTGTATAAAATATCTACTTGTAATGGTACCAGATGCATATGCACAATTTCAAGAATGTTATGTTTTGATACTTTAGTGGGTGATGGTGATATGGTTCTGCAACCCTCTTGAAACCACCAGCAGGGAGACAGGACTGGTGTTTATAAAGTATTGTGCATTCATTGTTTTCAGTATATGTTCTGGAGCCATTCATGAGCTCAGCATTTCCTAAATGGCTATGAGTTATTTAATCATGGACAACTCCTGCAACAAGGTCTGCCATTTTCTGGCTAAAGTTGGACAGATTCATTATCCTCATTTCTGTCATCAAGGGTTGTGCATGATTTACCACTACTTTTAATAACTCTTTTTATATTAGGATAGTTTTACAGAAGCGTTAAAATAATCTGTCCTCTACCCGAACAGCCTGCCAAAGTTCATCGTATCCAGCATTGTCGAATACTACCTTTCTCCGTCAGACCCCATTGACTATAATGGGACCCGGCATGGAACTGGCCTGTTTCTAGCATTAGTGCTGGGATTTGGCCATCCAAAAAACGTTGCTTGCAGCAGTATTTGTCCAGCTAAATCTCGGCACTAATCTTAGAAACAGGTTGGATTACTACCGGGTCCCATTATAGTCAATGGGGCACGGAGGTGCACCAGCCACTTCAGGCTATTCTGGATGTGATGAACTCTGGCAAGCTGTTCCTCTACTGGAACAGCCTGCCGAATCATTTAGTGCTAGTGTGAAACTGGCCTAAGCCAACTTTAAATTAAGATGGCCAATCTCAGCAGGACAAGTTGGCAAGCTGCCATGTGGCTTCTTGGTTTTCAACATGCCAATCATTTTCTTCTCAAGGAAGATAAGCAGCCACCAAAGGAAGGAGTCTGACAACTTCTTCCCCTCTATTAAGAATGCATACACATTCAGACGAGGTGAGCATGTATCGGAGGGTTGGGTGATCAGAGGGACGATAATTTGGCCAACGGCTATCTAAATTACTGTGGCCAGTCTTAGGGTTCATTGTTTCTTTGTTCTAAAATTAAGAATAAAAAAAAAAAATCTTTCATGTATCTGACAATTTGGTACAATATAATGTCAAATTTTACAAGAAACAGCAGTATATTTTGTGTTCATTTTTATATTGGGTTGCAATACTAAAAGTTCTCCACAAGTGAGTTTTATATATTTTTTCTAGAACTGCTGAATAATTTAGAACGAAATATGGTGCCACTGTTAACAGATTATGGTGGTTTTATACATAGTGTTATTTGAAACTTGCATTTTTTTCTTCCAAAAACACTAACATTTAGCTGTAAGCGAATCATGAAATTTATAATGCACCAATACAGTGTTTTTGTGGCATTTTTTTCTTCAAATTTTTTACCTTGTATGCAATAATGTACTCTATGAATAAATACAAAATAAAAATAGCCAAAATATGCTTGTAAAAAACGAATTAAATTCATGGCTTCTTTCACGCCAAAATAAACCACCACTACAAAAAAAGCTATGTGTATAGGATGCCATAGAGGAATTTCTCTGTATTAAACATGATACATACATTATACCAGTAACAGCCTTCTATATATATTCATAGGCCCCATTCAGTGGCATAGCTAGAAATGACTGGGCCCCACAGCTATTTTTTTATGGGGCCCCCCTCCCCCAGTAATTTTTTCACAACCCCTTTCTTTCATGCCGCCTCCATTCCTGTGGCTAGTAAAGATCGCTCTCTCAGACCAGGGCCGGCAGCTGTTCCATCCGTTTTATACACTGTCTATACTGCCACTATATATAATTTCATTGTGTAATACTGTTGAGGGGGCCCTGACCAAATCTTTTAGTCCTCCTCCTCCTCCTGGATGGGCCCCTTCTAGGTCAGGGCCCCAAAGCAGCCGCTTCCCCTGCTTCCCCTATAGTTATGCCCCTGGCCCGATTTCTGGCAGACAGACATCCTTTTTCTTACCGTTTTCATCAATGAATCCTCCAGGCAGAAGCATCGTGTCAAACTCTCCTGCTTGGATTTTGTAGGTATTTCAATCAAGTTGGTATTCTGTGCATTCTCAACACCTTCTACATTGCGCCTTGTCTTTGGAGCTTCAGGGTTGCACTGTATTATATGTGAAAAATGGAATTAGATAAAATGATTATTTAGGCCTTATCCACACGTCAATCATTCAAGAATGTGTGCTGTCCGTGTCCTCCGCGGACAGCACACGTACCTATCAATTTCAATGTGTGTATTCACACATCCGTGTTTTAGCACGGAAGCATGTCTACTTTTTATGGATCCATCACACCCATTATAGTATATAGGTCCCTGAAAAACACAAATCCAACGTGGACGTCATCCGTGTTTTACAGCCTATTTATAGTTAATTTTCAACACATGGACCAAACACGGATCCTTCATGAAAATCCTCACGGATAAATCACTGACTATTAGGGATGAGCGAACTCGAACTGTATAGTTCGGGTTCGTACCGAATTTTGGGGTGTCCGTGACACGGACCCGAACCCGGACATTTTCGTAAAAGTCCGGGTTCGGGTTCGGTGTTCGTCGCTTTCTTCGCGCTTTTGTGACGCTTTCTTGGCGCTTTTTGAAAGGCTGCAAAGCAGCCAATCAACAAGCGTCATACTACTTGCCCCAAGAGGCCATCACAGCCATGCCTACTATTGGCATGGCTGTGATTGGCCAGAGCACCATGTGACCCAGCCTCTATTTAAGCTGGAGTCACATAGCGCCGCCCGTCACTCTGCTCTGATTAGCGTAGGGAGAGGTTGCGGCTGCGACAGTAGGGCGAGATTAGGCAGATTAACTCCTCCAAAGGACTTGATTAACTGATCGATCTGCAGCTGTGGATCATTGAGCTGCTGATCCTCAATTGCTCACTGTTTTTAGGCTGCACAGACCGTTTGTCAGTCTCATTTTTCTGGGGTGATCGGCGGCCATTTTGTGTCTTGTGGTGCGCCAGCACAAGCTGCGACCAAGTGCATTTAACCCTCAATGGTGTGGTTGTTTTTTGGCTAAAGCCTACATCAGGGTGAAGCTGTCACACCAAGTGCATTTAACCAGCAATAGTCTGTTCATTTTTTGGCCATATACAAAATCAGGGGCAAGCTGCGCCTGTCACCAAGTGCATTTAACCCTCAATGGTGTGGTTGTTTTTTGGCTAAAGCCTACATCAGGGTGAAGCTGTCACACCAAGTGCATTTAACCAGCAATAGTCTGTTCATTTTTTGGCCATATACAAAATCAGGGGCAAGCTGCGCCTGTCACCAAGTGCATTTAACCCTCAATGGTGTGGTTGTTTTTTGGCTAAAGCCTACATCAGGGTGAAGCTGTCACACCAAGTGCATTTAACCAGCAATAGTCTGTTCATTTTTTGGCCATATACAAAATCAGGGGCAAGCTGCGCCTGTCACCAAGTGCATTTAACCCTCAATGGTGTGGTTGTTTTTTGGCTAAAGCCTACATCAGGGTGAAGCTGTCACACCAAGTGCATTTAACCAGCAATAGTCTGTTCATTTTTTGGCCATATCCCAGTCTAATTCTGTCACTAAATCCATACCGGTCACCCAGCGCCTAAATACTAGGCCTCAAATTTATATCCAGCTAAATCTGTCCCTAGTGCTGTAGCTGGGCGAGTTATTTAGTGTCCGTTCAAGCACATTTCTTGTTCTGGGTTGAAATACAATTCCCAATTTAGCAATTTCATAATTTAGTGGTTCCTGCTATATCAGAGCTCTTTGAAATCTATCCCAAAAAGGGTATATAATATTGAAGGTGCACATAGGGTCATTCAGAGTAACTTCACACACACCCGCTACTGTGTATTTCCAAGTCTAATTCTGTCACTAAATCCATACCGGTGACCCAGCGCCTAAATACTAGGCCTCAAATTTAATTCCCTCTAAATCTCTCGTTACCCACCGCTGTACTGTTGTTGCTGGGCAAGATATTTAGTGTCCGTCAAAGCACATTTTTTGTTCTGGGTTGAAGTACAATTCCCAATTTAGCAATTTCATAATTTAGTGGTTTCTGCTATATCAGAGCTATTTGAAATCTATCCCAAAAAGGGTATATAATATTGAAGGTGCACATAGGGTCATTCAGAATAACTTCACACACACCCGCTACTGTGTATTTCCAAGTCTAATTCTGTCACTAAACCCATACCTGTCACCCAGCGCCTAAATACTAGGCCTCAAATTTAAATCCCTCTAAATCTCTCGTTACCGTTGTCCTGTTGTAGCTGGGAAAGTTATTTAGTGCCCGTCAAAGCACATTTTTTGTTCTGGGTTGAAGTACAATTCCCAATTTAGCAATTTCATAATTTAGTGGTTCCTGCTATATCAGAGCTATTTGAAATCTATCCCAAAAAGGGTATATAATATTGAAGGTGCACATAGGGTCATTCAGAATAACTTCACACACACCCGCTACTGTGTATTTCCAAGTCTAATTCTGTCACTAAATCCATACCTGTGACCCAGCGCCTAAATACTAGGCCTCAAATTTAATTCCCTCTAAATCTCTCGTTACCCCGCTGTACTGTTGTAGCTGGGCAAGATATTTAGTGTCCGTCAAAGCACATTTTTTGTTCTGGGTTGAAGTACAATTCCCAATTTAGCAATTTCATAATTTAGTGGTTTCTGCTATATCAGAGCTATTTGAAATCTATCCCTAAAAGGGTATATAATATTGAAGGTGCACATAGGGTCATTCAGAATAACTTCACACACACCCGCTACTGTGTATTTCCAAGTCTAATTCTGTCACTAAATCCATACCTGTCACCCAGCGCCTAAATACTAGGCCTCAAATTTATATCCAGCTAAATCTGTCCCTAGTGCTGTAGCTGGGCGAGTTATTTAGTGTCCGTTCAAGCACATTTCTTGTTCTGGGTTGAAATACAATTCCCAATTTAGCAATTTCATAATTTAGTGGTTCCTGCTATATCAGAGCTCTTTGAAATCTATCCCAAAAAGGGTATATAATATTGAAGGTGCACATAGGGTCATTCAGAGTAACTTCACACACACCCGCTACTGTGTATTTCCAAGTCTAATTCTGTCACTAAATCCATACCGGTGACCCAGCGCCTAAATACTAGGCCTCAAATTTAATTCCCTCTAAATCTCTCGTTACCCACCGCTGTACTGTTGTTGCTGGGCAAGATATTTAGTGTCCGTCAAAGCACATTTTTTGTTCTGGGTTGAAGTACAATTCCCAATTTAGCAATTTCATAATTTAGTGGTTTCTGCTATATCAGAGCTATTTGAAATCTATCCCAAAAAGGGTATATAATATTGAAGGTGCACATAGGGTCATTCAGAATAACTTCACACACACCCGCTACTGTGTATTTCCAAGTCTAATTCTGTCACTAAACCCATACCTGTCACCCAGCGCCTAAATACTAGGCCTCAAATTTAAATCCCTCTAAATCTCTCGTTACCGTTGTCCTGTTGTAGCTGGGAAAGTTATTTAGTGCCCGTCAAAGCACATTTTTTGTTCTGGGTTGAAGTACAATTCCCAATTTAGCAATTTCATAATTTAGTGGTTTCTGCTATATCAGAGCTATTTGAAATCTATCCCTAAAAGGGTATATAATATTGAAGGTGCACATAGGGTCATTCAGAATAACTTCACACACACCCGCTACTGTGTATTTCCAAGTCTAATTCTGTCACTAAATCCATACCGGTGACCCAGCGCCTAAATACTAGGCCTCAAATTTAATTCCCTCTAAATCTCTCGTTACCCACCGCTGTACTGTTGTTGCTGGGCAAGATATTTAGTGTCCGTCAAAGCACATTTTTTGTTCTGGGTTGAAGTACAATTCCCAATTTAGCAATTTCATAATTTAGTGGTTTCTGCTATATCAGAGCTATTTGAAATCTATCCCTAAAAGGGTATATAATATTCAAGGTGCACATTGGGTCATTCAGAATAACTTCACACACACACGCTTCTGTGCATTTCCAAGTCTAATTCTGTCACTAAATCCATACCGGTCACCCAGCGCCTAAATACTAGGCCTCAAATTTATATCCCGCTGAATTTGAATACAATACATTGGGCCAAATAATATATTTGTTGTTGTGGTGAACCATAACAATGAGAAAAACATCTAGTAAGGGACGCGGACGTGGACATGGTCGTGGTGGTGTTAGTGGACCCTCTGGTGCTGGGAGAGGACGTGGCCGTTCTGCCACATCCACACGTCCTAGTGTACCAACTACCTCAGGTCCCAGTAGCCGCCAGAATTTACAGCGATATATGGTGGGGCCCAATGCCGTTCTAAGGATGGTAAGGCCTGAGCAGGTACAGGCATTAGTCAATTGGGTGGCCGACAGTGGATCCAGCACGTTCACATTATCTCCCACCCAGTCTTCTGCAGAAAGCGCACAGATGGCGCCTGAAAACCAACCCCATCAGTCTGTCACATCACCCCCATGCATACCAGGGAAACTGTCTCAGCCTCAAGTTATGCAGCAGTCTCTTATGCTGTTTGAAGACTCCGCTGGCAGGGTTTCCCAAGGGCATCCACCTAGCCCTTCCCCAGCGGTGAAAGACATAGAATGCACTGACGCACAACCACTTATGTTTCCTGATGATGAGGACATGGGAATACCACCTCAGCATGTCTCTGATGATGACGAAACACAGGTGCCAACTGCTGCGTCTTTCTGCAGTGTGCAGACTGAACAGGAGGTCAGGGATCAAGACTGGGTGGAAGACGATGCAGGGGACGATGAGGTCCTAGACCCCACATGGAATGAAGGTCGTGCCACTGACTTTCACAGTTCGGAGGAAGAGGCAGTGGTGAGACCGAGCCAACAGCGTAGCAAAAGAGGGAGCAGTGGGCAAAAGCAGAACACCCGCCGCCAAGAGACTCCGCCTGCTACTGACCGCCGCCATCTGGGACCGAGCACCCCAAAGGCAGCTTCAAGGAGTTCCCTGGCATGGCACTTCTTCAAACAATGTGCTGACGACAAGACCCGAGTGGTTTGCACGCTGTGCCATCAGAGCCTGAAGCGAGGCATTAACGTTCTGAACCTGAGCACAACCTGCATGACCAGGCACCTGCATGCAAAGCATGAACTGCAGTGGAGTAAACACCTTAAAACCAAGGAAGTCACTCAGGCTCCCCCTGCTACCTCTTCTGCTGCTGCCGCCTCGGCCTATTCTGCTGCTGCCGCCTCGGCCTCTTCCTCCGCCTCTGGAGGAACGTTGGCACCTGCCGCCCAGCAAACAGGGGATGTACCACCAACACCACCACCACCACCACCTCCGTCACCAAGCGTCTCAACCATGTCACACGCCAGCGTTCAGCTCTCCATCTCACAAACATTTGATAGAAAGCGTAAATTCCCACCTAGCCACCCTCGATCCCTGGCCCTGAATGCCAGCATTTCTAAACTACTGGCCTATGAAATGCTGTCATTTAGGCTGGTGGACACAGACAGCTTCAAACAGCTCATGTCGCTTGCTGTCCCACAGTATGTTGTTCCCAGCCGGCACTACTTCTCCAAGAGAGCCGTGCCTTCCCTGCACAACCAAGTATCCCATAAAATCAAGTGTGCACTGCGCAACGCCATCTGTAGCAAGGTCCACCTAACCACAGATACGTGGACCAGTAAGCACGGCCAGGGACGCTATATCTCCCTAACTGCACACTGGGTAAATGTAGTGGCAGCTGGGCCCCAGGCGGAGAGCTGTTTGGCGCACGTCCTTCCGCCGCCAAGGATCGCAGGGCAACATTCTTTGCCTCCTGTTGCCACCTCCTCCTTCTCGGCTTCCTCCTCCTCTTCTTCCACCTGCTCATCCAGTCAGCCACACACCTTCACCACCAACTTCAGCACAGCCCGGGGTAAACGTCAGCAGGCCATTCTGAAACTCATATGTTTGGGGGACAGGCCCCACACCGCACAGGAGTTGTGGCGGGGTATAGAACAACAGACCGACGAGTGGTTGCTGCCGGTGAGCCTCAAGCCCGGCCTGGTGGTGTGTGATAATGGGCGAAATCTCGTTGCAGCTCTGGGACTAGCCAATTTGACGCACATCCCTTGCTTGGCGCATGTGCTGAATTTGGTGGTGCAGAAGTTCATTCACAACTACCCCGACATGTCAGAGCTGCTGCATAAAGTGCGGGCCGTCTGTTCGCGCTTCCGGCGTTCACATCCTGCTGCTGCTCGCCTGTCTGCGCTACAGCGTAACTTCGGCCTTCCCGCTCACCGCCTCATATGCGACGTGCCCACCAGGTGGAACTCCACCTTGCACATGCTGGACAGACTGTGCGAGCAGCAGCAGGCCATAGTGGAGTTTCAGCTGCAGCACGCACGGGTCAGTCGCACTACAGAACAGCACCACTTCACCACCAATGACTGGGCCTCCATGCGAGACCTGTGTGCCCTGTTGC
Source organism: Bufo gargarizans (assembly GCF_014858855.1). Taxonomy (NCBI): domain Eukaryota; kingdom Metazoa; phylum Chordata; class Amphibia; order Anura; family Bufonidae; genus Bufo; species Bufo gargarizans. The sequence continues at coordinate 299,468,727 of NC_058082.1, read as the reverse complement.
GCTGTTTCGAGTACTCCACCAACATGGCCAGTGGCGATGACACCGTTATCAGCGTTACAATACCACTTCTATGTCTCCTTGAGAAAACACTTAGGGCGATGATGGAAGAGGAGGTGGCCCAGGAGGAGGAGGAGGAGGAGGAGGAAGAGGGGTCATTTTTAGCACTTTCAGGCCAGTCTCTTCGAAGTGACTCAGAGGGAGGTTTTTGGCAACAGCAGAGGCCAGGTACAAATGTGGCCAGCCAGGGCCCACTACTGGAGGACGAGGAGGACGAGGATGAGGAGGAGGTGGAGGAGGATGAGGATGAAGCATGGTCACAGCGGGGTGGCACCCAACGCAGCTCGGGTCCATCACTGGTGCGTGGCTGGGGGGAAAGGCAGGACGATGACGATACGCCTCCCACAGAGGACAGCTTGTCCTTATCCCTGGGCAGCCTGGCACACATGAGCGACTACATGCTGCAGTGCCTGCGCAACGACAGCAGAGTTGCCCACATTTTAACCTGTGCGGACTACTGGGTTGCCACCCTGCTGGATCCACGCTACAAAGACAATGTGCCCACCTTACTTCCTGCACTGGAGCGTGATAGGAAGATGCGCGAGTACAAGCGCACGTTGGTAGACACGCTACTGAGAGCATTCCCAAATGTCACAGGGGAACAAGTGGAAGCCCAAGGCCAAGGCAGAGGAGGAGCAAGAGGTCGCCAAGGCAGCTGTGTCACGGCCAGCTCCTCTGAGGGCAGGGTTAGCATGGCAGAGATGTGGAAAACTTTTGTCAACACGCCACAGCTAACTGCACCACCACCTGATACGCAACGTGTTAGCAGGAGGCAACATTTCACTAACATGGTGGAACAGTACGTGTGCACACCCCTCCACGTACTGACTGATGGTTCGGCCCCATTCAACTTCTGGGTCTCTAAATTGTCCACGTGGCCAGAGCTAGCCTTTTATGCCTTGGAGGTGCTGGCCTGCCCGGCAGCCAGCGTTTTGTCTGAACGTGTATTCAGCACGGCAGGGGGCGTCATTACAGACAAACGCAGCCGCCTGTCTACAGCCAATGTGGACAAGCTGACGTTCATAAAAATGAACCAGGCATGGATCCCACAGGACCTGTCCGTCCCTTGTCCAGATTAGACATTAACTACCTCCCCATAACCATATATTATTGGACTCCAGGGCACTTCCTCATTCAATCCTATTTTTATTTTCATTTTACCATTATATTGCGAGGCTACCCAAAGTTGAATGAACCTCTCCTCTGCCTGTGTGCTAGGCCTAAATATATGCCAATGGACTGTTGCAGTGGTGGGTGACGTGAAGCCTCATTCTCTGCTATGACATGCAGACTGATTCTCTGCTGACATGAAGCCAGATCCTCTGTTACGGGAGCTCTCTCCTCTGCCTGGGTGCTGGGCCTAAATTTATGACAATTGACTGTTGCAGTGGTGGGTGACGTGAAGCCTGATTCTCTGCTATGATATGAAGACTGATTCTCTGCTGACATGAAGCCAGATTGTCTGTTACGGGACCTTTCTCCTCTGCCTGGGTTCTGGGCCTAAATTTATGAAAATTGACTGTTGCAGTGGTGGGTGACGTGAAGCCTGATTCTCTGCTATGATATGAAGACTGATTCTCTGCTGACATGAAGCCAGATTGTCTGTTACGGGACCTTTCTCCTCTGCCTGGGTTCTGGGCCTAAATTTATGACAATGGACTGTTGCAGTGGTGGCTGACGTGAAGCCTGATTCTCTGCTATGACATGCAGACTGATTCTCTGCTGTCATGAAGCCAGATTGTCTGTTACGGGACCTCTCTGCTCTGCCTGTGTGCTAGGCCTAAATATATGCCAATGGACTGTTGCAGTGGTGGCTGACGTGAAGCCTCATTCTCTGCTATGACATGCAGACTAATTCTCTGCTGACATGAAGCCAGATTGTCTGTTACGGGACCTCTCTCCTCTGCCTGGGTGCTGGGCCTAAATTTATGACAATGGACTGTTGCAGTGGTGGCTGACGTGAAGCCTGATTCTCTGCTATGACATGCAGACTAATTCTCTGCTGACATGAAGCCAGATTGTCTGTTACGGGACCTCTCTCCTCTGCCTGGGTGCTGGGCCTAAATATATGCCAATGGACTGTTGCAGTGGTGGCTGACGTGAAGCCTCATTCTCTGCTATGACATGCAGACTAATTCTCTGCTGTCATGAAGCCAGATTGTCTGTTACGGGACCTCTCTGCTCTGCCTGTGTGCTAGGCCTAAATATATGCCAATGGACTGTTGCAGTGGTGGGTGACGTGAAGCCTCATTCTCTGCTATGACATGCAGACTGATTCTCTGCTGACATGAAGCCAGATTGTCTGTTACGGGACCTCTCTGCTCTGCCTGTGTGCTAGGCCTAAATATATGCCAATGGACTGTTGCAGTGGTGGGTGACGTGAAGCCTCATTCTCTGCTATGACATGCAGACTGATTCTCTGCTGACATGAAGCCAGATTGTCTGTTACGGGACCTCTCTGCTCTGCCTGTGTGCTAGGCCTAAATATATGCCAATGGACTGTTGCAGTGGTGGGTGACGTGAAGCCTCATTCTCTGCTATGACATGCAGACTGATTCTCTGCTGACATGAAGCCAGATTGTCTGTTACGGGACCTCTCTGCTCTGCCTGTGTGCTAGGCCTAAATATATGCCAATGGACTGTTGCAGTGGTGGGTGACGTGAAGCCTCATTCTCTGCTATGACATGCAGACTGATTCTCTGCTGACATGAAGCCAGATCCTCTGTTACGGGAGCTCTCTCCTCTGCCTGGGTGCTGGGCCTAAATTTATGACAATTGACTGTTGCAGTGGTGGGTGACGTGAAGCCTGATTCTCTGCTATGATATGAAGACTGATTCTCTGCTGACATGAAGCCAGATTGTCTGTTACGGGACCTTTCTCCTCTGCCTGGGTTCTGGGCCTAAATTTATGAAAATTGACTCTTACAGTGGTGGGTGACGTGAAGCCTGATTCTCTGCTATGATATGAAGACTGATTCTCTGCTGACATGAAGCCAGATTCTCTGTTACGGGACCTCTCTCCTCTGCCTGGGTGCTGGGTAGTGTTGAGCGCGAATATTCGAAAAGCAAATTTTTTTCGCGAATATCGCAACTTCGCGATTTCGCGAATATTTCGAATATAGTGCTATATATTCGTAAAAACGAATATTCGTTTTTTGTTTCCCCCCCCCCCCCCACAAAATTACAGTACACATATAATTGATTGTTTCCCAAAGGTCCAACAGCTCAGATCTTACTCACATTGCCTAGAAAGTGATTGAGGCGCGAATCTTCGTAAGGCGATTTTATTAGCGCACATGCGAATATCGGCACGTCCCAGAACAGAGGCAAAGGGCTTTGCATTCATACATTAGTGAATTGAGTTGCGAATCTTCGTAAGGCGATTTTATTAGCGCACATGCGAATATCTACACTTGTCCCAGAACAGAGGCAAAGGGCTTTGCATTCATACATTAGTGATTGAATTGAGCTGCGAATCTTCGTAAGGCGATTTTATTAGCGCACATGCGAATATCGGCACGTCCCAGAACAGAGGCAAAGGGCTTTGCATTCATACATTAGTGAATTGAGTTGCGAATCTTCGTAAGGCGATTTTATTAGCGCACATGCGAATATCTACACTTGTCCCAGAACAGAGGCAAAGGGCTTTGCATTCATACATTAGTGATTGAATTGAGCTGCGAATCTTCGTAAGGCGATTTTATTAACGCAAATGCAAATATCTACACTTGTCCCCAGAACAGAGAGGCAAAGGCCTGTGCATTCATATAGTATAGCACCATATTCGCGAATACGTAGAACTTCGTAAAATTCGATTTACGAATATTCGTATTTTTTATTTTACTTTCCACCTTACAGATTACATTGATCTGTACTCTGTCAACTACTGTCATCACCCCCCACTGTATCTCGATTGATTCCCAAAAGTCTCACATTCCCTAGAAAGTGATTGAGGTGCGAATCTTCGTAAGGCGATTTTATTAGCGCACATGCGAATATCTACACTTGTCCCAGAACAGAGGCAAAGGGCATTGCATTCATACATTAGTGATTGAATTGAGTTGCGAATCTTCGTAAGGCGATTTCATTAGCGCACATGTGAATTTTGCATAGCATATGTATTATGCGATAATTCGAATTATCGCATATGCGAAATAATAACGAATTTGAATAATCGCGAATATTTTACGAATATTCTTTCGAATATTCACAAAATTTCGCGAATTCGAATATGGGACATGCCGCTCAACACTAGTGCTGGGCCTAAATTTATGACAATGGACTGTTGCAGTGGTGGGTGACGTGAAGCCTGATTCTCTGCTATGACATGCAGACTGATTCTCTGCTGACATGAAGCCAGATTGTCTGTTACGGGACCTCTCTCCTCTGCCTGGGTGCTGGGCCTAAATATATGCCAATGGACTGTTGCAGTGGTGGCTGACGTGAAGCCTCATTCTCTGCTATGACATGCAGACTAATTCTCTGCTGACATGAAGACAGATTCTCTGTTACGGGACCTCTCTCCTCTGCCTGGGTGCCGGGGCCTAAATATCTGAGAATGGACTGTTCCAGTGGTGGCTGACGTGAAGCCTCATTCTCTGCTATGACATGCAGACTAATTCTCTGCTGACATGAAGACAGATTCTCTGTTACGGGACCTCCCTCCTCTGCCTGGGTGCTGGGCCTAAATATATGCCAATGGACTGTTGCAGTGGTGGCTGACGTGAAGCCTCATTCTCTGCTATGACATGCAGACTAATTCTCTGCTGACATGAAGACAGATTCTCTGTTACGGGACCTCCCTCCTCTGCCTGGGTGCTGGGCCTAAATATATGCCAATGGACTGTTGCAGTGGTGGCTGACGTGAAGCCTCATTCTCTGCTATGACATGCAGACTGATTCTCTGCTGACATGAAGCCAGATTCTCTGTTACGGGACCTCTCTCCTCTGCCTGTGTGTGTGCTGGGCCTAAATATATGCCAATGGACTGTTGCAGTGGTGGCTGACGTGAAGCCTCATTCTCTGCTATGACATGCAGACTGATTCTCTGCTGACATGAAGCCAGATTCTCTGTTACGGGACCTCTCTCCTCTGCCTGTGTGTGTGCTGGGCCTAAATATATGCCAATGGACTGTTGCAGTGGTGGCTGACGTGAAGCCTCATTCTCTGCTATGACATGCAGACTAATTCTCTGCTGACATGAAGACAGATTCTCTGTTACGGGACCTCCCTCCTCTGCCTGGGTGCTGGGCCTAAATATATGCCAATGGACTGTTGCAGTGGTGGCTGACGTGAAGCCTCATTCTCTGCTATGACATGCAGACTGATTCTCTGCTGACATGAAGCCAGATTCTCTGTTACGGGACCTCTCTCCTCTGCCTGTGTGTGTGCTGGGCCTAAATATATGCCAATGGACTGTTGCAGTGGTGGCTGACGTGAAGCCTCATTCTCTGCTATGACATGCAGACTGATTCTCTGCTGACATGAAGCCAGATTCTCTGTTACGGGACCTCTCTCCTCTGCCTGTGTGTGTGCTGGGCCTAAATATATGCCAATGGACTGTTGCAGTGGTGGCTGACGTGAAGCCTCATTCTCTGCTATGACATGCAGACTAATTCTCTGCTGACATGAAGACAGATTCTCTGTTACGGGACCTCCCTCCTCTGCCTGGGTGCTGGGCCTAAATATATGCCAATGGACTGTTGCAGTGGTGGCTGACGTGAAGCCTCATTCTCTGCTATGACATGCAGACTAATTCTCTGCTGACATGAAGACAGATTCTCTGTTACGGGACCTCTCTCCTCTGCCTGGGTGCCGGGGCCTAAATATCTGAGAATGGACTGTTCCAGTGGTGGGTGACGGGAAGCCAGATTCTCTGCTATGGAACCTCTCTCCAATTGATTTTGGTTAATTTTTATTTATTTAATTTTTATTTTAATTCATTTCCCTATCCACATTTGTTTGCAGGGGATTTACCTACATGTTGCTGCCTTTTGCAGCCCTCTAGCTCTTTCCTGGGCTGTTTTACAGCCTTTTTAGTGCCGAAAAGTTCGGGTCCCCATTGACTTCAATGGGGTTCGGGTTCGGGACGAAGTTCGGATCGGGTTCGGATCCCGAACCCGAACATTTCCGGGATGTTCGGCCGAACTTCTCGAACCCGAACATCCAGGTGTTCGCTCAACTCTACTGACTATCTTATCACGGATTTCATCACGGACATGTGAGTCTTTAGTTATCCATGTATATGCTTACCTAATGTGGAATGGCCCATAGCTAACAGATTCCCCTTTAAATCCCTTCAACAGATATGTAATAACTTCTCCAGAGCTGATTCAATCATTGTGGGTGAAGGTTCCAGGAGACAATATTCTACGTTGTCAAACCCCCAAAACATGTAGAGCTATTAGCAGTGAACATTTGTACCAAAATGTTGGTTTAGATTGGACACGGATACTGTCACTTTGTACTGATAACAAAAAAGACTTAGAAGATTCCAGTTTGTCAGTGAGTAATTATTCTATTACAAAGTGCAAAGTGTACGATGCAGATGCCATCCATCTTGCTAAGATTTGAGTCAAATGACCATGGGTACCAGCCACGAGCAATACTAAATACTGACAGCCTTATCTTGGGATTTCTGAGAAACAAATGTGTTTGCTGGGCAGTCCGTAGTCCAGGTTCTCTTCTCTTGGCAGGTCTCTCCCTATATTCAAATAGGTGTAGAGTACCTGTTGAAGGGACTAGTCCAATGCCGAAATGCGTTGTGTACAAAATTAATAAACATATAGAAGAAATGCGCTTTCTGAATCCATTGTTGGGTAGCAGCGCCTATTCAAGGTTCCTTTTTCCTACATTTATCTGTATACACAAATAGAGGGGGAGCTGTCCCTCCGAGCTAGGCAGGGAGAAGCTGGCAGATGCTTCTCCGTTTTCCCTGTCACCAACTGCTTTTAAAACTATATTTTCTCTAGAATGATGTATTATTTTATTTCAATTTATTTTAATCGTTTATAGAATGACAACATATTCCATAGCTCTGTGCACAGATTGCGCTTCACTGTTTTGGAGAAAACACTGGGTAGAATTTATTCATGCTCGATGGTGGTGTAGAAAACTGGCAAATTTTGGTGCAAGTCCCATTTTTGCACAAACAATTACAACTTTACTGGATGAGAGGGGTGGGACCTATGCAACTAATCAAATTTAACAATACTTTCTGCAGAAAACTGGTGTAAATGACACTGGAAATCTAAGACAGCTCCTTGCTGGCATATATTTAATATTCTGAAGCATAGACCTTCTGAACTGCCCCAAAATTATTAAGAAGCACGTGCATCTTAATAATTTTGGTGCATCTTATAATAAGTTTATATTAGGCTGACGGAAGCCTGTCAGTATTTTATACTCCCCTAGCAGCATGAAACTGCAATATTTTTTCAATTTCCTGCCAATGGTGTCCACAACAAGTTACAGTATAGTCTCAAGTTCAAGCATTGTGAAAACATTGCCAAATTCCTTTATTTCATATTAGCAACATACTGTTATGATGCACAGATAATATGATTCATACTTACACCGGTGGGAAGGATCTCACAGCATCCTTCTTGCATTGCCATTTTCGGATCACAGTATATAAGAAGTTTCTGGATGTCAAACTACATAAGAAAGTAGGAAAAAAGGAAAATAGACAGCATGAAGCAAGTATGACATACAATTCTACAATTAAAATCTTTCTATAGGAAAACTTACTTGGACTGGTTCTCCTTTCACCATGTCCAGCCCTATAAAGGCATGTCCTTCAATGTTGATGGGTCTCCTTGGCTCAATGGGTTTACTTGATATAAAACTGCAGTCAATATGAATGGATACTACCGTCTCTTGTACACTCAATACAATCTTGTGCCATTGGTTGTCAAACAATGAATACACTCCATGTCCAGTGAATGTGCAACCTACATATTCTACATCACGACCGCTGGCACGAAATTCTAGGCTTCTGTCCTTGCCATTGAGACCTAAAGAGAGCTACAGAAGATTTACATGAAGAGGTTGACTGCCATTGCAAAAAATAAAATGCATCATATTTCGCATAGGCAAAAAATAAAAGTGATAAAAAAAAGTCAAGCGAATTAGCAGCAATGGTTCTTAGATAGAACAGGTTATATCATATTAGACCCATCTCATATAGCTGTAATGTCGCTCCATTATAAGGTCCATAATGGAGCGAGATCTCCACCTGTTCTCCTGAACAAGCCTTAGATCACCATAGGGTTCTGTGATGATTAAAGTGAAGGAGAAGTGGAGGTGAAGCTATTATGGATGCAAAAGACAGGTGTTAAAATGTGATTAAATTACAGTCGTCTCAAAATACTGGCCTTATAATAATTTCTAATATTTCTACATATTTCAGTTTTCATGAGCATGCATAAATTACATTATGATAAAGTATAAGCCTCTGTTCACATCTGCATTAGTCAATTCTGTTGTTCTGCCCCATCACAGAAGCAGAACAACTAAATTGACGGCATAGTCAGATCATCTCTCCTCAGACCCCATTGACGGTTTCCGTCAGGTTTCAGTAAGGATGTCTGTCATTTTGCAGGAAAAGGTAGTGCTGAATGATCCTAACTAATCAAATAACAAATTCCTAATATAAATAATATATTTGCATTGGAAATAAAAGTGAATGGCTCTCTTTACAATAAGTGCTGTCTTATAGAAAGGCCGTGGATATGGTCATGGACAAGAAAGATGGTACCTGTGGGTATCCCAGATGGTCGCTGATTTGAAATAAGTACCAGTCTTCATCAGTTGTTTGCTTCTTTATCAACAAAGTCATGACTATGGTGAACTCATGAGGTAATCCATGTGGAAACACTTGTCTGCCATAAGACAAATAATGCGCCATGTTAGCAATATTTCTAAGGTGATGAACTTTTGGGGCTCCTATTTAGGATGCCACTTGTACAAAGTATCTGACAAAAAAGCTTAATGAAATACTATTAAATGAGTGTAGCCAACAAGGAGCCAAGTTAAATGCAAGGGCACACTGTGTACACATCTCTACTTGCAGAAGATGTAATGAGTGACCTGTTAAGATTTATAGTCATGGGTCTCTGCTGAATCTCCATTAAGAGATCAAAACTTCTTCTACTAAACAAGTAAGATCTAAAATACGAAAAGTGCAGACAGTTTGCACAATGCTGACGTTTTTTTGGAAAGGATAGCCAGGGATGGTGGTTTAATTACAGCTTAGAGAATAGTTAATTACGCTTGCAATCTCATTATGATGTTGAGAGAATTTGGCTCTAACTAGGCCTCCTGCCTTTGGGGAATTCTCAAATTTATTGCAGCCACTCCTGGCAACGAAAGGGTTGCCGTGTGTGACGGTAATTCCTGATTATAATAATAATGCAGTCGCTTTAGAGAGGAACTTAGGCCATTGTGCACAAGCATTAATTGGAATGCAGTTTTATGGTTCTATCTGGTAGTTCCATATTGTGGTCCAGAAATATATGATCACCTATAGGACGCAAGTCACAGTCTACTGTGAAGGCTAATATCAGCAGATAGTTCAGTTCATTTCTGTATGGTTGGTCTCTTAAAAAAGTAACACAGTCATATGACACTAGTGGTAATACACTTTTTTGGATTAATTCACTTAGTAAATATATGATATACATATATGATCATATGAAATACTTCATAAAATCATAGGACAGTGATGGCATCAAACTCATGTGGGTTTTGTTGCTGATCAGCAGCAAAATCCATGGTGGATTTTCCGTACCAAAAGATGTCCCATGTGATCACAACATCCTATGACTGTGATGGCTAACCTTTGGCACTCCAGCTGTGGTAAAACTACGACTCCCAGCATGCTCTATTCATTTCTTTGGAGTTCTGAGAACAGCCAAGCAAGTGTGCATCTTGGGGGTCGTAGTTTTACCACAGCTGGAGTGCCGGAGGTTAGCCATCACAGTCATAGGATGTTGTGATCACATGAGACGTCTTTTGGTACGGCAAATCTACCATGGATTTTGCTGCTGATCAGCAACAAAACCCACATGAGTTTGATGCAGATTTTGCTATAGATTTGATTCTTGGTGGAATTCGGAACATAAATTAACAAGCTGCAGATTTTAAATCCTGACCACAGGTTGATTTACGCTGTGGATTTTTTCTGTAAAATTTTCGTCCACTTTGATGGTACTGTAATATGCTGAAGATTTACTGCCTGTAGATGTACTCATAATGTTACATACAATTTTCATGATGTTTTCACAAAAAAACAAGAATGCATATTTTCACTAGAAAACTGAGTTTTTATGAGTCTAGGCTCCTTCGAACCCTATTCATCTATCCAAAGCCATCTGGGAAAACTGCCAAGTTTAAAAAAAATAATAAAAGCTTGCAGTTCTCTGTTGCGTAATGAGTTGGAAAGGTGCCTGGCCTGATACTGCGCCCAAGGCTCACTTTCCAGGATTAGGAAGGGTTTTACGAGTCGCTGAAATCGCTGCCTTCAGGGTGTACACTTTAAGATCAATCTCAAAAGTTGTTATATCACACCAGGGTAATAGAGGTGGCATTTGATTAAGTCCATCTCAGACAGTTGCAGTGGATAGGATTTGATTCCAAGTTGACTAGTACTATTAAACGCACAAGAGGAAATATTACTAAAAGTCTGGGGATGATACAGAAATAAATTAGATCTATCCAAATGTTGGGCTCACCCTGTCTTTTCCACAAGGCGAGTTTCTCCAAGTCGCATGATCAGAGGTCCTTTGGGGTTCCGAATCTTCTTTATAGAACTCATTTTCTGGAGAGAAAATCTCTTGATCAAATTGAACCCTGCGTGAGAAGTTATAAAAGGTTATTTTGCACATTTTAATATCTTAGTTTTTCTCTTGATTAGTTAACATTTTCTTAAATTTGGAAGCAATTATCTCTTTGTGTTGTTGTAGTGTTATATGAGCCACATTTAGCTGTAGGAGACGTGCAATCAGCATGTGTCTGGTTACATTACTAACATGAATTAATGTCTCTCTGCAGGCTGTACATGTCAAGACAATGCTGCACTCCCCTCACGATATTGCTCCTATTTATCAGAGTTACAAGAGATGTGCCTAGTGCACATAATACTAAGGCAAATGCAAAATAAACTGTGCATAAAGCTATCTGCTCTAAAACTGTAATTACTGACTGGGAACTAAAAGGTTTAAAGAACATAACTAAAATATGAAGCCCTTAATGCTTTTCTGTGTGGCCCTCAGCATGAGGGGCAATCATAATGCATAGTTTGCCTGTTCTGTTCAATCTTTTAATGCCAAGCATGATAGGGAAATATGGGGCAGACATTTGGATATAATAATTTTAACTGATGTAGTCTGCTCCTGGGTATGCCAGTTGGAATGTGTGAAGTAGCTAGCACTGTATCTTCTGACAAGGCATACATATAGAGATATGACGCAAGCCAATAAACAATGCCACATTGTACTTGTTGATGTTCAGCAGCACTTTTCTAAGCAGTGTCCCACACTGTAGTCATATTGCATTTCAACTATTAGAAGTAGGGATTAGATCTAAAGCTTGGGCCACCACATCTGGATATGTGACAATATCACTTCATGTGACCATGTCACTGTAAAGGTGACCAGAGCTCTAAGTTCAGTTCTTGCCAAAAATGCCACCAATCAGTGGTCCACTACATCTATAATGTTCATCTACTAACTACTTTACTGCTTTACCATGCTTTTTGAACTTTCCGGTAACATCACAAATTATCTTGAAGTACAAGCACCTTTCTGTTCTCCACTACTGCTTTCTCTAGATGTCTTCTTCAGAATCCCATTGAACCATGGCAGAAGCTCTTTTATGCTATGAATCCCTTTTGATTTGCAATTGCCTTTCACGACATTTGATGTACACATGGCGGAAGGTTTATGGGGTGGGCTCCATAAGTGACGAGTGCCAGCTGTGTTATACAGCTGAAACCCACCCACAGTGAGCGGGATCAAAGATAACTCTGTCCTAGTCATTTGTCCATTCAGATGTCTCAGTCAATACAGGCTGTGAGTTAGGAGTGGTTAGCCTGTCTGTGGCCTCCATACGCACTTCCTGTGACGCAATCCCAAGGTGCCAAGCGATTGTCATGACAGCTGGCCCAGAAGGTTGCCTAGTCACTACTTCTATTATTATTAAGTTAAAAATATATATAATATAAAAAATTATAAATTCAAATAAACCCTTTTCCGATTTATCATATAAAAAATTAAAAGTAAGCATATTGCCATGTCTTTAAATGTCTGAGTGCAGCATTATCTTGACATGAACTACTAAAATATTTTTTTTCACTCCTGCACAGTGAACTCTGCCCAAAAATTAAATCCAGTACCAGAATTGATGTTTTTTTTTTATTGTGCCCCGCCAAAAAACAAAATAAAAAATTATCAATCGCCCCAAAATCTACAGCTCACCCTGCAAAAAATAAGCTGTCACTCAGCTTTACCAATGAAAAAACTGGGCCCTTGTCTACTTTGATTGCCATAATGGTGCTATGTCTGATGACACAAGAAAGTTTGCCATTTTTACATGTATACTGAACCTCTGTAAAAACATATTCCTAAAAACAATAGTCATTACTAGAGATTTTGGAAAATTTGATTCGGTAACTTCACTGAAATTAGCCAAGAAATTAGATTTATTACTAATTAATTTGTCACAAATCGCTATAATCAGGTATACCCAGGAAAAACTTGCCTTATGCCTCATTCACACGTCAGTGATTTCTATCCGTGATTGTGAGCCAAAACCAGGCGCGGCTCTAAACACAGAACAGGTACAATTCTTTCCATCATACCTCATTCTGTGTAGCTCCACTCCTGGTTTTGGTTCACAGTCTCTGATGGAAATCACTGACATGTGAACAAGGCTTTAGGGTACGGCCACAAAGATTGGCCGTGATGAAGGCGGGTTGCGGCCATGCTGCAGTGAAAAACCGCGTAGCCAATTTGCCCGCAGCTGCCTATCATTTAATAATAAAGACCGCACTGTGTAGTCATTCTCCATTGTTAATGGCTGTCCTGCACCTTTATACAGGGGCTGTTGCTGGTATGGGGTTTGGCTGGTTAGGTGACGGGAAAATGGGGTTCATTTATGACCAGATATATACCATGGTGCGGCAGAATCTGCGACTTATTCCCCGCTCATGGCAGGTCTAAAAACGTTAGACTGCCAGCTATAGTCTAAAACACTAATCTTAATAACTGTGGCTCGATATGCGTATTATTGCTGTTCTGGCCTGCAATCTCCTGCAGGTTGAGAGTAAACAGAATATTAATCAACTCTGGCATACCTACTTCTCCAACCACAGCGCTCTCCTGTACTACAGGTGGGAGCCCTTCTTCTGCTCTCTGCTTTTCCTCCTTTTCCACATCATCTAAACTCAATGAGAATATGTCATCAGGAACATCCAGCTCCTCCTCTCTCTGCATCTTGCTGACTTTTCTAGGACATGGAGACTTTGAAGGATGATTTGGAATAATTAAAGGCAGCAAAAGATGAGGGTGGTCATCATTAAGACCTGCCCCCCCTAAGGGGTGCAGACTGGATGGTATTGGTTGGCACGCTGGCACTAGATTAATAAAGGCTTCCATCTTATTGGTATTGAATTACATTTATGGCTGAATTAGGAAAAGACGAATAAAACTTACACAACATAAGTCTTCCTGCACTCTCCAATATCCTTTATTAATCTTTTTTAGTGTCCCTAGCACACGAGCGCCTGCCATGTCTCTCCCTAAACTCAGCTCACAGTGAAATAGCGGCGACTGCGCGGGATGAGACTTTTATAGGGCTGTGACATCACAGGGGATGGCTATCTGCAGATTTGCTGGCTGCACGGCATGATCTCATGTTCCCAGGCTTCTTACTTTCACTTTGTAACACGTGCAGCCACCTTTTTAGCAAAAAACTGATTTGTTACCATGAAGAAGGATTTGTTGCGAATCAGAGTTTTCCTAAACTTAGAATAGAATTCTGCTTTGAATGCTTTGTTTCGCTCAACCCTAGGCGTGATGCCTAGGGGACACCGCAACAAATGTGTCATGGTCACAATAAAATTTTCCAACCAGTTCATACCCCATTCACACAGTTGATGACTTTAATTCTATAAATGGTGTCTGTTAAATTATAAATTATAATAACTTTAGTCATGGTAATAAATCATAGCTTGTGTGCATAGATTTAACATGAAAAAAAAAAGAAAAAGAAAATTCTAGTTTCTTATTAAAATTACTGCAATGAATAAATTATATTTATACCACATGTATGCATAAAGGGAGTCTTTCACTTCCAAAATTAGTTATAAAGTAAGCATACTACCATATACTGTAGAATAGGTGCCCCGAAACATAACTAGACCTTTCTTATGAAAATTTGTTTCTGTATTCTGGAGAAATTAGTATTTTTATGCATATAGCGCTTTTGGTGCACCATAGGTGGGGCTGGTGCTTCCTTTGCATTTTCTCTACAGGCTCTGAAATCGGAAAGAGTGTCAATCAAACAGGACAGAGAGGCACTGGCAGAGCATTAGTGTATGACGCAAACAATCCAGCTCATGATGCACCAAATACCATACTTGCATAAAAATAAAAAAGTGCATTTCTTTGGATTAGAGGACCAGATTATCACAAGAAAGCTATAGTTATGTTTCGGGGCACCTACCCTACATGAGAAACTGATTGTGGAGGTGGCAGGTTCAATTTAAGCAATCCTTAATTAGTAGAGTTGCTATAGTATAGTATAGTATAGTAAGAGACATCTTCTTATTCTTGGTTTATGGTTAATCTAATTATCCTATTGCCATTTCCTTCAGTTGGGTAGGGTTTAAATGTGAAGTACCGCAGACCAGGGTACTTAAAACTGTTCTTGTTTTTTAATGCTATTTTATGTTATTTAATGTTATCTGTTCTGTTAAGGCTTTGTAATGTACCAGTATATCCCTGTATGGGTCTTTTATGGTTAACTATCCTGACTCCGCCCTTCAGTATGTTAGGCGTGAGCTTAGGTCTGCTCCTAGCTCAGTCAGTCAGTCTAGTGTGTGAAGAGGTAGAGGAGGAATTATTAGAAGCTGCTTGTGCACCACTCCTCACTGTTCTGAGCCAAAGTTCCAGGGAATCACCATCTATGAGGATTATATACTTAAATGAAAGACCTCCCCATTTATACAGTACTCCAGAAGGAGAGTGAGATAAAGAAAAGAACCAAAAAGGTCAAGAATCTGAATGGCTGAGCATTGGAGTCAGTAAGGTATTTGCTGATCAAGGCTGATAGACTTTACTTCAGTGAGATGGACATTGCTAAAACACCCTTCACACTTGGACACAGTCTGGCCCACCATATCTTAATTCTGTAGCCATCAGTTGGAAATTACAGCCACCATTACAAGAGTAATATTACCTGTCATAGGTTCTGCAAACAGAGAGAGACTTTGGAGGGACAGAGGAAGGAGTACTATAATTTTCATCCTTCCTTGTTGTTATTTGAGAAGCCTTGTACTGTGAACTATTTCGAACTATGTTTTGATACCATTGGATGTACTACAACTCTCATTCAGCCCTTTAGTCAAGAGAGACATTTATTTTTTATATCCAGGCTAGTTATTGACCCCTGCACAATACGCCGGCCATTGCACCTTACACCTACCTTGCACCCACACGTATAACATGAAGGAAACCCCCAGGGAGAAAAGGGTGCATCCTCTTCTCAACTTCTCCTGAGCTGGCACAAGTGATTCTTTTTATAGCGTATTTGTTAAGTAATAATGTATGAAACTTTCTAATATAGTTTGTGCTTCAGATTCTTGACATTTCCTCTGCTTGCAGTCAATAGAGACATGTTGCTTTTAGGCCACTTTACACAGGCCAATGTTTGTCCCCAAAAAATTTCCTGTGTAAATGTGCCACCGATCATCGTTTTTGAGCAACAGATTTTCTTTTGTAAACAGAGTTATGCTGCCCTTAAATAATGACTCTCTGTGGACATAAGCAATCACAGGAGGTGTCACTCATCCTCATACACCAGAGGTGATAGCTTCATGCAAATGCTGCTCTCATCTCCTTTGATGAGCAGGCAATTATTTGGAATGAATTGCCTGCTGTGTTGGGCCCTGTAAAGGGGCCTTTACATCCAATAGTTGAAAAATTACCTTGATCATGTCTAACATTGCTTATTAAAGTGGAAACTCTGATTCACTTAGCATGTGCCAGCAGCAGATGATGAATATGGGCATTCAGCCTCTGAATACTTAGAAATGCAAAAAAATAAAAGCAAATAGTAAAGTTTGTAAAATAAATAAATATGCCGTGAATCATCAGTGAAACATCAAAGAATATTTGTAATGGTATTGGCAGCAAAATCTCTTCCACATACGCAAATAATGATAGGACTGATGTAAACACAAAGGCCCTTGTCTTTTACTAAATTGTAACATAATTAAATGAGGGTGGCCAGTTTTAGAAAAAGAAAAGAGAATGATGTAACCAAGGCTCTGGTCACACTGCAATTATGGGTTTGTCAGCAGTATATCTTTAGGAAAATACGGATTTAAACGTATACTGTGACATATCCATAACTTTATATGGGCTGCACATACACTGCCTGTCCCCAAAAAAGTCGCCACCAAAAAAAAAAGGTCACACACTAATATTCTATTGGACCGCCTTTAGCTTTGATTACAGCACGCATTTGCTGTGGCATTGTTTCGATAAGCTTCTGCGATGTCACAAGATTTATTTTCATCCAGTGTTGCATTCATTTTTCACCAAGATCTTGCATTGATGATGGTGGAGTCTGACTGCTGCGTAAAGCCTTCTCCAGCACATCCCAAAGATTCTCAATGGGGTTAAGGTCTGGACTCTGTGGTGGCCAATCCATGTGTGAAAATGATGCCTCATGCTCCCTGAACCACTCTTTCACAATTTGAGCCCGATAAATCCTGGCATTGTCATTTTGGAATATGCCCGTGCCATCAGGGAAGAAAAAATCCAGTGATGGAATAACCTGGTCATTCAGTATGTTCAGGTAATCAGCTGACCTCATTCTTGGAGCACATACTGTTGCTAAACCTAGACCTGACCAACTGCAGCAACCCCAGATCATAGCACTGCCCCCACAGGCTTGTACAGTAAGCACTAGGCATGATCACTCTGGAACAGGCTAAATCTTGACTCATCAGACCACATGACCTTCTTCCATTGCTCCAGAGTCCAATCTTTATGCTCCCTAGCAAATTGAAGCCTTATTTTTTCTGGTTTGCCTCACTGATTAGTGGTTTTCTTACGGCTACACAGCTGTTCAGTCCCAATCACTTGAGTTCCCTTCGCATTGTGCATGTGGAAATGCTCTTACTTTCACTATTAAACATAGCCCTGAGTTCTACTGTTATTTTTCTTTGATTTGATTTCACCAAACGTTTAAGTGATCGCCGATCACGATCATTCAGGTTTTTTTTCCCGCCACATTTCTTCTTCGAATACGATGGGTCCCCACTATCCTTCCAGTTTTTATTAATGCGTTGGACAGTTCTTAACCCAATTTTAGTAGTTTATGCAATCTCCTTAGATGTTTTCTCTGCTTGATGCATGCCAATGATTTGACCCTTCTCAAACAGACTAACATCTTTTCCACGACCACGAGATGTGTCTTTCGACATGGTTGTTTAAGAAATGAGAAGCAACTCATTGCACCAGTTGTGGTTAAATAACTTGTTGCCAGCTGAAAGATAATTGCCCATGCAGTAATTTTCCAATTGGAGGCTCATACCTATTTGCTTAGTTAAATCCAGGTGGCAACTTTTTTTTGGGACAGGCAGTGTATATCAAAAGTGTCCATTTGCTATACGTTTAGCGCATAAACAGCTATAGTGTTTTTTCTGCATTGAATAGTGCAGCTTTCACCTGAGGGGGCATATAATATTTTTATAGAGAAGGTTGTTATGGACGTGGCGATAACTAATATGTCTATCATTTTTATTTTTGTTAAGTTTTACACAGTGAAAGCATTTTTGAACAGAATAAAATCTTGTTTTTGTGCTGTTATTTTCTGAGAGCCCTATTTTTTTGTAATTTTTGGGCGATTGTCTTAGATAGGGGCTCATTTTTTGCAGGATGAGATGACGGTTTGATTGGTAACATTTTGGGCTAAATACACCTTTTTGATCGCTTGGTGGTACACTTTTTGTGAAGCAAGGTGACACGAAAATGGCTGTTTTGACACCGTTTAAATTTTTTTGTTTTACGGCGTTCACTTGACGGGGTAGATCATGTGATATTTTTATAGAGCAGGCTGTTACGGATGTGACGATACCCAATGTGTCTATTATGTTTATTTTTGTTAAGTCTTACACAGTGAAAGCCTTTTTGAACAGAATAAAATGTTGTTTTTGTGTTGCCATTTTCTGGGAGCCATTCATTTTTTATTTTTTGGGCCGATTGTCTTACGTAGGGTCTCATTTTTTGCGGGATTAGATGACGGGATTAGTATTGAGCTAAATACGCCTTTTTGATCTCTTGGTGATACACTTTTTGTGAGGCAAGGTGACCAGAAAATGGCTGTTTTGGCACTGTTTTACGGGGTAGATCATGTGATATTTTTATAGAGCCGGTCGATACAGACGCAGCGATACCTAATATGTCTACTTTTCTCTTTTTCTCTATTTTTTTTTCAATTTTTTTTTACTTTCTCTTGGGAAAAGGATGCTATTTTTTTTTTTTACTTGAAACCTTACTTTTTTTTTTCAAACTTTATTTTTTTTACATCTTTTTTCACTTTTTTTTTTTGTCCCACTCTGGGACTTCCACCTTTGGGGGTCTGATCCTCTTTTCAATGCATTACAATACTTCACTGATTCATGTTCTGGGACAGATGCTGCTAAATATGGCTGGCCAGGGGACAGGAGACGTGGTGACAACACGGCCAGATGAGCCCTGTGGGGGCCAAACTAAACGAGGAGGAGAAGAAGGACAATCGAGCACAAGCAGTGTGTAGAGAAATGGCAGTTTTTTCTACACAGGTGACAGGAGAGGAGGAGCAGGAGGAGCCGGAGGAGCTACAGGGCGATGAGGAAGACGAGGCAGAGGACCCAGACACACCGTGGCAGTATGCAGTGGAGATGGAGGCAGGGAGTCCCTCCGAGACACTTGCTCAAATGGCCCTGTGGCTTGCATAGTGACAGTCGAATTGTCACCATTCGGCAAAGGGATGACTACTGGCTCTCCACCATGTTAGACCCTTGCTACTGGTCCAAAATGGGGGCCTTTTTTTACACCCGCTGAGAGGGAGGACAAACTGAACTACTATTGAGACATCATATGTAGTCAGTTGGCCGCTGCCTATGTGCGCCATCGCCCGTCCTCATGCAGGTATGACTGGGGGGGCCCTCTGCACCCACGTTCCACTGCCATGGCTGCTGGGGGGCAGTGGAACGTGGGCACAGGGGTTGGGAAGGGGTTTAGGGGACAAGAGCAGTACCAGCTCCATCAGCAGCAACTTAAGTCTAGAGTCACTGATGAGCAGTTTCCCTCACCCACCTACTGAAGAAACTACTCACCAGCAGCAGCAGCTAGACATAGAGCAGAACCTGAACCAGCAGGTTGTGGCATACTTGGAGTGCACCCTGCCATCCCACATCAAAGATCCACTGGACTACTGGGCAGCCGAACTTGATTTGTGGCTGCAACTGGCCGAGTTTGCCCTGGACAAGCTTTCCTGCCCAGCCAGCAGTGTGGCATCAGAGCGGGTGTTTAGTGCGGTGGGGGCCATAGTTACCCCAAGGAAAACTCACCTGTCCACCCAAAATGTGGAGAAACTGACCTTTGTGAAGATGAATTAGGCATGGATCAGCCAGGATTTTCAAAAACCAGTGCCTGATGCATCAGACTAGATCATCCATGACGCCTCACTTACACTTAAACAAAAGAGACCTGTTTCTTCTGGCTGCCTGCTTCAGCTACTATTATAATGCTGATGCTACACCTGCTGCCTGGTGCTCCTACAGCCATCCACCATCTTCAGCTGGTACTGGTATTGCCCCCCACCTCCTCACTATGTCACTGGACCACTCTGTGGTCTCCTTAAGCTGCTGCCACCTCACCACTATGTCACTGGGCCACTCTGTGGTCTCCTCATGCTGCTGCCACCTCACTACTATGTCACTGGGCCACTCTGTGGTCTCCTCATGCTGCTGCCACCTCACTACTATGTCACTGGGCCACTCTGTGGTCTACTCATGCTGCTGCCACCTCAACACTCTGTCACTGGTCCACTCTGTAAACTTCTCATGCTGTTATCACCCTCCCCACTCCATTTCTGGGATACTATTTTGTCTTTTTGGCCTGGTTCACATCATCACATCACCACTATGTCACTGGGTCACTCTGTGGTCTCCTGATGCTGCTGCCACATCATCACTCTGTGCTCTACCCATGCTGCTGCAACCTAACCACTCTGTGGTCTCCTCATGCTGCTGCCACCTCACCACTACATCACTGGGCCACTCTGTAGTCTCCTCATGCTGCTTCGACCTCACCACTAAGTCATTGGGCCACTCTGTGGTCTCCTCATGCTGCTGCCACCTCAACACTATGTGACTGGGCCATTCTGTGGTCTCCTCATGCTGCTGCCACCTCACCACTCTGTCACTTGGCCACTCTGTGGACTTCTCATGCTGTTCCAACCCTCCCCACTCCATGACTGGGACACTATTTTGTCTTTTTGGCCTGGTTCACATTATCATTTACTTGATTCTTCTTCTGATCTGTCAAAAGGAAGGAAAAATGAGAGGCACAACTGATCCTGTCTATGTAGCAGCTATAAGGCCTGTATGACATAGTCCCTATTTTGCATCAGAATTGGCTTATTATTTAGTACCCAATACAGGAGTGCGCACAAAACACAGAAGACATGCAAAGATTCCATTCACGTGTCATCTCTGTTTTGGATCCACTACTGTTTTTTTTTTGGGCTTTAGCATTATTGATGGATTACTGACCAAATGCTGACCAATTGAAGGCGGATGCTCAACAGACAGGATCTGTTTTTTGGGGGTTATTGTTCTGACAGATAAGAGGAAGGGCAAAATAATCAGTGACGTCAACACAAACTTACTGCTGACACCCTCTCCACTCTGTCGGGGGGGGGGGGGGCTCTACTTGTATAAGCGTTTTATAGAACAGGTTCTGCAGACATCTATGTGGAATCAGCTGACGATAGTGTAAAAGTAGTGCACTCTTTCATGCTATAGTAGGATATTTGACCTCTGCATGGTTCTTTATACCTGGCTCTAACATTGACCTGTAAGGCTGAGTTCACACTTGAGTTATTTGTTCAGTTTTGGCCCGTAATTGACCAAATGAGTGAAGTGTGAAGTGATTCTTAGAACGACGCCTGTCATACTAACTCACAGTATTGTTTCGCTACCACAGCAGACTCCCTATGCGTGTTACTGCAAGGCACAGTGTTCTACACCACTTTACAGGCTCTTTGCAGCCTGGAAATAGATGTTTTTTCATGCGATTTGCCACAAATAAATTTGGATCAAATAGAATCTTTTTGGAAAAAATTTGGCGAATCGACCGAATCAAATTTTGCTCATCTCTAATCATAATCTCACTGTATGGAAGGAACTCTCTGAAACAAGATGTTTGTGATGGTTGATCTAGTGTAAACGTTTAAGATGGCATTCAAAGCCTTTTTTGAATGCAACAATATTGCAGGTTATAGGCACTAGATTGCTGGAGATGTGATCCAGACATTTAGTTTAGGGATGAGATTTATTAAAATCAGCATTGTGTACACCAAGAGACCGCAACACAACTGTTTACCTGCATGGTGTCGACATTGCAGTGGCTATGCTGTGTAATTACAGTCCCTTTGTTCTATTCAAGTAGATAGATCATTAATATGGGAAAACAACCCCTTTAATAATTGGGGTGCATGTCAAGCCGCCTTTGCACCAGAACTAAAATCTAGTTTTCTAGTTAAAAAAGCCTCCATGGAGGTCCCACCCATAACTCTATTTCTCCTGCCAAGTTTTTGGAAATGTGGTAAGACTGTTAGAGAAAGCTAAAGCAAATTTTGTTGCAAACTGGCACTTGGGCAAAATTTGCAACATTGCTACATTAGGAAATCTGTGCAGAGACAAAAAAAAGTCCCCACAAGTCCTTTGTGGTCCCCTGACTATGAACCCAACTTATATGTGTTACACTGAACCAAATTACAAGTAGAGACCGGAATTAAATAAGATAAAAAAGATGCATCACTGAAATGTAATTCCAACCAGAACAAATACTTCTCCAATCACTTTGTTATTTTATGCTTGGCTTACTCCATTATAACGGGATTATGTTAAAACATGTTAAAATATTAGAACATTACTTTTTTGTTTTGCATAGTAATAACTGCATTAAACATTTTGAATCTAACTCTTTGACTCTATTTACACTGCTGTAATCATGGGGCAGAAGCTGTTCCAGTGCCGCACTGCAAACACTGCTGAAAAATATGCTGCACTTTCTTTGGTTAAGGTCATTTTTTTCATAGAAACAGTTCTGGTCATACAGTTTGTACATGCAATTTTAATACAAGTTTTCCCTAAAGGGAAGGGTAAAGTCACAGCAAACTACAACAAAGTTGTGACTTAAACATGAAGTAATAGTAAATAACTAAATAAAAAAATAAAAAAAATAAAAAAAACCTCATTCAATATCAAGAAAATCTTGCCGTTCTCATGCACTTTGTGAATGTGATCCGATTCACTACAGTTCAGTGCTTTACTCCTACAGTGAATGTAAATGCCTCAGTATGTACTTTGTACTATGAATAGTATTCCTTGATATACATCTCATAACCAAAGTGAGAAGGTCATATTAGTGAATAGAGATGGCCTTGCGGTTTGCCTGGCGGTCATTTCACAGCGATCTTTGCTCGTTCACGATTTGCAGAACGGGCGAACATATGGCGATGCCCGCCAGCGCCGTATTCTTTTACATTGTAAAGAACTTTGACCCATGACACATCCATCAGGTGGTACAGGACAGCCAATTGAGACTTTTCAGCAAATGGACATACCCCCTACCTTATAAATAAACCAGATCTGGCCGCCATTTTACATTCAGTCTTTTGCCAGTGTAGGGAGAGGTTGCTGTGTGGAGAAGGGACAGACTGTTAGGGACCCTAAACGCTAGCTAATAGGGCTACAAAAGTCCTTTTAAGGACAAGTATAGGTGTGCTATCGATACATGTGACATACTGAGGGTGTAATATACTCATATTATACTTTCTAACACAGTATATTATAGTGCATTTGTATAGTGCAGCAGTTGTGTGCGGTTCTGCTGCGATAATGCAGTTAGATAGAGGGACAAACGCTATTGGAACAAATAATTTCGACTGGTGTGATTTACCAGTTGCCCCCCCAAAAAATGATTGAAGCAGGGGACTTATATACCAATAATATAGTACAGTCGTGGCCAAAAGTTTTGAGAATGACACAAATATTAGTTTTCACAAAGTTTGCTGCTAAGCTGCTTTTAGATCTTTGTTTCAGTTGTTTCTGTGATGTAGTGAAATATAATTACACCACTTCATACGTTTCAAAGGCTTTTATTGACATTGCATGACATTTATGCAAAGAGTCAGTATTTGCAGTGTTGGCCCTTCTTTTTCAGGACCTCTGCAATTCGACTGGGCATGCTCTCAATCAACTTCTGGGCCAATTCCTGACTGATAGCAACCCATTCTTTCATAATCACTTCTTGGAGTTTGTCAGAATTAGTGGGTTTTTGTTTGTCCACCCGCCTCTTGAGGATTGACCGCAAGTTCTCAATGGGATTAAGATCTGAGGAGTTTCCAGGACATGGACCCAAAATGTCAACGTTTTGGTCCCCGAGCCACTTAGTTATCACTTTTGCCTTATGGCACGGTGATAAAAACTTACTTTTGCCTTATGGCACGGTATAAAAACTTAAGCAGCAACTTTTCTAATTTCCAATATTTATGTAATTCTCAAAAATAATTTCTACTGGTGTGATATACCAGTTGCCCACCCAAAAAAGTGAAAAAAAAAGTGGGCTACAGTAAAATTCTTATTCAGTGACTGCATAATGTACCGTGAGCCACATAATCACAATTTGTTTTATGTCAGGTGAATGCCTAATTTTTAAGGCCTGTACTCCTGTGGCCTAAAATAAAAGATTTCTAGGCTCCAACAGGGCACATTTCAGAAAATTTCCCTTTAAGACGCATTAAAATGTCCCCTGATTAAGATACATATTTTTGGGGAATTTTTGCCATTGATCCCCATCTGGTATGTCACTGTCCATGTTGTGGGACTATTTGTGCACTTCTACTAAGTATTTGGTGGCTGCAAATATGAGCTGAAGTTTTTCAGGTTCGCCTGCCTTTAAAGTGAATGGGGCCCGCCGCGAACTTGCGGTTCGCAAACATTTGATCGCGCTCGTGAACCGTCCCGGCCGATGTTCTTCCATCAGTATTAGTGAAGTGTATGATCTTGGACTACCGCCACTAATTTTTATAATAAATGGGCTCTATAGATTGCTTATGTGCTTCGGCACTACTCATAGTTTTCTGATGAAAATCAACATTCTATGATGGAGCATAACAACAGAAATGATTTGCGGTGGTGTAGCAGCAATGTGAACGAACCCTGAGAAAATGGACATTTAAACCATACTAAAAACAAATGGAATTGTAGGAGCCTTAGGCCCCTTTCACATGAGCGAGTATTCCGCGCGGGTGCAATGCGTGATGCAAATGCATTGCGCCCGCACTGAATCCGGACCCATTCATTTCAATGGGTCTGTGTACATGAGCGTTAGTTTTCACGCATCACTTGTGCGTTGTGTGAAAATCGCAGCATGTTCTATATTCTGCTATTTTCACGCAATGCTGGCCCCATAGAAGTAAATGGGGCTGAGTGAAAATTTCATCTGCAAGCAAGTGCGGATGTGATATGTTTTTCACAGATGGTTCCTAAGAGATGTTGTTTGTATACCTTCAGTTTTTATCATGCGCTTGCAAAACGCATTAAATCGCATTGCACCCACACAATAACAACTAAACTCAATCGCAGGCAAAACTGAATGAACATGCTTGCGAAATCACGCATTTTTCACTAAACACATCCACAATGCATCCGGACCTATTCCACTCATGCTCATCTGCAAGGGGCCTTAGTGTACCTCTAGAGGCATTATCAGGAATTTACCCAGCAAATATACAGTTTGTGGCTGTGCTCGGAGGGTTGCCGTGTTGACCAGTCAAGCCCTGTCTAGCCAACCTATCAGTGAGGTTTAGCATCCAATACCAAAGCTAGGCATGGGATTTAAATTGTATCTAACCTTTTAACAAAATTTGCATTAATCAATAGTACCCTATGTATACATGAGGAATAACACTATTTCTGACTATTTTATGACTTGTGTCTGGAATTTTAGTAGTTTTCTCCTCTGTTTTCTAGATCTTTAGTTTTTAGCTCTCTCAGAGATGATGGGTGGAGACTAGCTCCTATTCACTGCACACAGAAAGTAAAGGAGAGTCTGTTTCATAACTTTTTCTCTCAGAAGCAGCCCCAAGATCATTGAGGACATTTCAGAGAGGTACTAACCTGTACTAGTGTCAATATAGCACTTGGATTAAGATAGTAACTGTCTAGTTAGCTGTGCATTTTCTCTGATTGTGTGTCTCACTCATTTCCTGCTCACTCCTCCCGTTCCCCTATCCATAGACTTGTATGGGATGATGTAATCTGATCCTTCAGTGTACAGAAAGCCATCCTGTTCTCACCAAGATGGATTTCTCATGAATTTCAGGGACAAATTCATTTTACAAAAAGGTGAGAGGAAGAAAGAGCTGCTAACTCTAGAACAAGGTTTTTTTTTTCTGATAAGAAATATTACAAAGTTTCTTATGGTTGTTTGTACAATTGATTTCTGCAAAGTTGTGTGAAAAGTTAATGACAATTTAAGACTGCTACTCAGCAATTGCATTGCCTGTGTTTGTGCTCTTTGGCTTCTTCATTTTGTGCTACTCACCACTACTGCATCTTGACACCTGGTATGTGACTGTGACTTGCCTTCTGAACTAACCTCTTGTCTGCTGAATTGGCTTCTACTGATTCTTCTGGTATTCTGACAGTGGGCAGTTTATCGATTAACCTCTTGTCTGCTGTTTTGGCACTATTTGTCTTTCCTGATCATTCTCATAGGTCTTCTTCTAGTAAGCTCTTTTTTCTAGTTTTCTGCTTCCTTACTCTGCAGATGTAACCTGGCTACCCATGCAGCGGACTCTGGTGAAGAACCTAGGAGGAGTATTAGCTTCCTACCAACCAGTGTGGTTATGGAAGACTGGTAGCAGTTTCTGATCTTACTGGCTGTGGTTTCTGACAGTGACCATAGTGTTTACTTTAAGGCATACAGAAGTTTTTCTGTTGAATTCCATGTCTTGTGAAAAATGGTTGTGATTCATAAAAGGGTTTCATTTATTTCACGTTTGAATGAGAATGAAAATGGTGAAAGATATATACAAGTGCCACTGTCAACTTAGCCTTCCAGGGCATTTTGTAAATCAAATCCAAGGAAGTAACCTCGATAAGAACATCCAAATATCTGACAGCAGGCAACCAACAACAATGAAATGCATGAGATCGCAATTCATTTCTGCTACAGAACACAAGAATGATTTTTTCATTTTATTTCAATCTAAATATGCCCGATGAACCAGGATAAGGATGCTTCATGATCCATATTACTAAGTATCTTTTATAACCAGCTGCAGAATATTTCAATTGTGCTTTAAATGTATATAGTGCAGAAAAGAGATTGGAACATAAGTAGAAAAATGTGTACTACTGCTTGACATCTTATTACTATTTTCTTGGCGTCAAAAATTTGTGCCGAGTGGCATAAACCTACGGAGATAATGATCTACAGCAAGGCTAAAAAACACAGTTAAGAGCCAGCCGCAGGCTGCAAATAATGTTGTTGGTTAGCAGAGAACACTCGCTTTTGCAATGATACATACATCACAGCATGTCACTTTCCAGACACCTACAAATAAGCTGCTGGGATTCCTACAGAACATTTGCAAGAGAAAAAGCTAAAATGAAGAAAATCAGACACAGAGCGGATAAAACTCTGGTTTAATTTCTTGGGACATGCAGACAATTTAGAGATAGCAAATGGAGGAAAATGGAACAACCTCTGCTGTGCTGATATCTGGCATATCACATAACAATGACGATAGCAAACAGGCACTTCTTGACAAACAGACCTTGACAAACACACTGCATTATATCACTGTAAGGGCTGTATTAGACACCCCAATGCTGCAAACAATTGTTGGGAGGGAAGCAGAGAACATTGCTGCTATTACATGCAGCAATGTCCTCCACAGCATGGGGAGGAGCGATCGCTATGCCATTGCTCCTCCCCATGCAGGGCAGTGGTATGCTTGTGGCAGATTGTGGTTACACAGCATGATCTGCCGCTGGAAAATCTAGATCTTTCAGCATCGGGCAACCAGAGGCAGTATTAGACTCCCAGATGATCGCTAACAGATGAGCGCAAAAGAACATCTATAGGAATGCTCCTTAGAGATTATCAGGCAGAAAATCTGCCTGTCTAATATACTCTTAAGTTGCAGGAGGATGACAATTACCCTCAGGCAGTAGTCACAATTAATTGAGTTTTCTGAGTGTTTAATGTCGATAACCCATTCTCGAGATAGGTCACAAATACCTGATTGGTGGGGGTCTGACACCGAAAACCTCTGCCAATGAACTGTTTAACCACTTCAGCCCCCCTAGCTTAAACCCCTTAATGACCAGACCACTTTTTACACTTCTGCACTACACTACTTTCACGGTTTATTGCTCGGTCATACAACTTACCACCCAAATGAATTTTACCTCCTTTTCTTCTCACTAATAGAGCTTTCATTTGGTGGTATTTCATTGCTGCTGACATTTTTACTTTTTTTTTATATTAATCAAAATTGACCGAAATTTTTGCAACAAAAAATGACATTTTTCACTTTCTGTTGTAAGATTTTTCAAATAAAACTACATTTCTATATAAATTTTTCTCTAAATGTATTGTTCTACATGTCTTTGATAAAAAAAAAAATGCAATAAGTGTATATTTATTGGTATGGGTAAAAGTTATAGCGTTTACAAACTATGGTGCAAAGAAATTAATTTACGCACTTTGACTTTCTGAGCACCTGTCATGTTTCCTGAGGTTCTACAATGCCCAGACAGTAGAAACACCCTACAAATGACCCCATTTCGGAAAGTAGATACCCTAAGGTATTCGCTGATGGGCATAGTGAGTTCATGGCAATTTTTATTTTTTGTCACAAGTTAGCGGAAATTGAATTTTTATTTACTTTTTTTTTCCTTACAAAGTCTCATATTCCACTAACTTATGACAAAAAATAAAATTTTACATGAACTCGCCATGCCCCTCACGTAATACCTTGGGGTGTCTTCTTTCCAAAATGGGGTCACATGTGGGGTATTTATACTGCCCTGGCATTTTAGGGGCCCTAAAGCGTGAGAAGTAGTTTGGAATCCAAATGCGTAAAAAATGCCCTGTGAAATCCTAAAAGTACTCATTGGAATTTGGGCCCCTTTGCGCACCTAGGCTGCAAAAAAGTGTCACACATGTGGTATCGCCGTACTCATAAGAAGTAGGGCAATGTGTTTTGGGGTGTATTTTTACATATACCCATGCGGGGTGAGATAAATATCTCTGTAAAAGACAATTTTTCCAATTTTTTTATACAAAGTTGTCATTTTACAGAGATATTTCTCTCACCCAGCATGGGTATATGTAAAAATACACCCCATACCACATTGCCCTACTTCTCCTGAGTACGGCGATACCACATGTGTGACACTTTTTTGCAGCCTAGGTGCGCAAAGGGGCCCAAATTCCAATGAGTACCTTTTAGGAGGGCATTTTTAGGCATTTGGATTCCAAACTACTTCTCACGCTTTAGGGCCCCTAAAATGCCAGGGCAGTGTAAATACCCCACATGTGACCCCATTTTGGAAAGAAGACACCACAAGGTATTCTGTGAGGGGCATGGTGAGTTCATAGAAGTATATTTTTTTGGGCACAAGTTAGTGGAAAATGTTTTTTTTTTTCTTACAAAGTCTCATATTCCACTAACTTGTGACAAAAAATAAAATTTTACATGAACTCACCATGCCCCTTACGGAATACCTTGGGGTGTCTTATTTCCAAAATGGGGTAACATTTGGGATATTTATACTGCCCTGGCATTTTAGGGGCCCTAAAGCGTGAGAAGAAGTCTGGGATCCAAATGTCTAAAAATGCCCTCCTAAAAGGTACTCATTGGAATTTGGGCCCCTTTGCGCACCTAGGCTGCAAAAAAATGTCACACATGTGGTATCGCCATACTCAGGAAAAGTAGGGCAATGTGTTTTGGGGTGTATTTTTACATATACCCATGCTGTGTGTGAGAAATATCTCTGTAAATGACAACTTTTTACATTTTTTTATACAAAGTTGTCAATTTACTGAGATATTTCTCTCACCCAGCATGGGTATATGTAAAAATACACCCCAAAACACATGTGTGACACTTTTTTGCAGCCAAGATGCGCAAAGGGGCCCAAATTCCAATGAGTACCTTTAGGATTTCACAGGGCATTTTTACGCATTTGGATTCCGTGAGGGGTATTGTGAGTTCATGTAAGATTTTATTTTTTGTCACAAGTTAGTGGAATATGAGACTTTGTAAGAAAAAACAAACAAAAAAAATTAAAAATCAATTTCCGCTAACTTGTGCCAAAAAAAAAAATCTTTTATGAACTCGCCATGGGCTCAAAAGTGATCTTTATAGCGCCGCAGTGATTTTACAGTGTTTTTGCAGTGAACAGAAAAAAAAATTCTGTCACTGCGGTGGGGCGGACTGAACGCAAGTGTGCGCACAAGATCAGGCCTAATCGGGCGAACACTGCGTTTTTTGTAGAGCCTATAGAACATGTCCTATTCTTGTCCTCAATTGTGGACAAGAAAAGGCATTTTCTATATAGTTCTGGCAATGTGTGGATCCGCAAAATGCAGAAAGCACATTGCCAATGTCCGTGTTTTGCGGATCCGTGGATCAGCAAGACACATACGGGTGTCTGAATGGAGCCTTACAGGGGGGTGATCAATGACAGGGGGGTGATCAGGGAGTCTATATGGGGTGATCAGGGGTTAATAAGGGGTTAATAAGTGATGGGGGGGTGTAGTGTGCTGCTTAGTGCTACTTACAGAGCTGCCTGTGTCCTCTGGTGGTCGATCCAAGCAAAAGGGACCACCAGAGGACCAGGTAGCAGGTATATTAGACGCTGTTAACAAAACAGCGTCTAATATACCTTTTTTGATGTGACAATTTTAACATCTACAGCCTGCCAGAAAATGATCATCGCTGGCAGGCTGTAGTATAACTTCCGAGCAGCGCATCGCTGTGAACGCGCACGTGATGACACGCCGGTGCGTCAATGAGGAACAACCCGGACGCCCGCAGGATGCATCCCTGCGTTAGGTGGTCGGGAGAAGGTTAAGGAGGCTACGGCACTTCGGTGAGTGTAAAGGCCCCCTCAAAGCTTTTCAAGCACAGTACCATCCACTGGATAGCGACCGTACTTGGTACTGCAGCTCAGTCCCATTCACTTGAATGGGATTGAGCTGTATCTAGGCCATGTGATCTGTGAACATGACTTCAATGGCCTAGGAAGAGGAATCCTTGCCAATCACCTTCAAACAGCAGGGGTTTCGGGAGTCAGACCCCACTGATCAGATATTAAACACTCCATTCACTTGAATGGGACTGGGCTGCATCTAGGCCAGGGATCAGCAACCTCTGGCACTCCAGGGTTTCTTAAACTACAACTCCATGAATGCTCCGTTAACTTTTATAGGAATTAGAACAGCCAAGGATGTTTGCATGCTGGAAGTTGTAGTTTAATAGCAGCTGGAATGTCGAAGGTTGCTGATTCCTCATCTAGGCCATGTGACCTATGAACGTGTCCTCAATGGCTTAGGAAGAGGCACCTCTGCCAATCAGCTTCAAACAGTAAGGGTGTCGGGAGTCAGACCCTCACTAATCAGACATTGATGACCTATCCTGAGGATAGATCATCAGTATTAAACATCCAATTCACTTGAATGGGATTGACCTGCATCAAAGGCCTCCCAAAGCTTATTAAGCACAGTACCATCCACTGGATTGCGACTGTGCTTGGTACTGCAGCTCAGTCCCATTCACTTGAATGGGACTGAGCTGCATCTAGGCCATGTGACCTATGAGCATGACTTCAATGGCCTAGGAAGAGGAATCCCTGCCGATCACCTTCAGACAGCAGGGGTTTTGGGAGTCAGACCCCCACTGATCATATAATGATGACCTATCCTGAAGATAGGTCATCAATATTAAATACTCAATTCACTTGAATGGGACTGAGCTGCATCTAAGCCAGGGATCAGCAACATCAGCTTCAAACACTAAGAGTGTCAGGAGTCAGACCCCCACTGATCAGATATTGATGAGCTATCCTGAGGATAGTTCATCAGTATTAAACATCCAATTCACTTGAATGAGAGAGCTGCGTCTAGGCCATGTAACCTATGAACATGATGTCAATGGCCTAGGAGGAGGCACCCCTACCGATCAGTTTCAAACAGCGGGGGTATCAAGAGTCAGACCCCCACAAATCAGATTTGGGGCCCTCTGCTGTGTTATGCAGGCACACAGGAATAAAATGCTACAACAGTACAATGGTATGACTAAAAGCGTGTATATTGAAACTCTTATGAAGCTCATCTGCTGGAGCCATTTAAACTATTATACTGGAAAAATTATATTATAAGGAATTCCTTACTATACATCTTTACAAAAGGAATCAATACAGATAATACTGAATACCGTATTTACTGTTGCAGACTGTACCCTCATTTATCTTACTGCACTAGAGGGGAACCACATAGAATTTGACTGGCCAAGGTGGAGTGACTTGGTGGCACCACCCTCCCCATCTATACCCACTTTTCACTCCAGTTCTCCGCTTAACTAAATTACAATGATCTCATAACTGTGTAACAATGTTGATTGTTCACAAGAATTCATAAATGGGCTCAACCTATTTTAGTTACCTTTTCTAACTACAGTGTCTCTTGGACTTGCATTAGGGTATAATTGTATAACAACCGGAAGTCGGTCACAAGAAAAATAAGTCCACAACTACTGTTCTAGCAGCAATGAAAGAAAGTAGAAACACAGGTCCCAGAATATACTGGTACAATAAGAAAAGCCTGGACTATGATACAAGAGTCCGGAAACAAATGTAGAGAGCTTTCACTATAACCAGCAACAATGCACAGAAACTCTGAATATTTGAAGGAAGGCCATCCAATCAAAAACATCTCTGTAAATTTAGCAAAAAAGCTAAATTTAGCCAACTAAGTGAGGCCATAGGCCTAACTAACTGGGACAAAGTCCTCAAAAATAAAAATACAGCCACAAAATGGGATATCTTTAAAAGCATCCTAAAATCTCATTGTGAGAGGTACATACCGTATGGGAATAAAAGGTTAAGGAACAAAAATAAAGCAATGTGGATAAATAGAACTGTAAAGAAAGCATATAAAACACTAAAACAGGAGGGTAGCATGGAAGCACTGAAAAACTATAAGGAAAAAAATAGAACATGTAAAAAACGAATAAAAGCAGCCAAACTAGAGACCGAGAGATTAATTGCCAAAGAGAGTAAAATTAACCCTAAAATGTTCTTCAATTATATAAATGTTAAAAAGTATAAATCTGAAGGTGTCGGCCCTTTAAAGAGTAATGAGGGGGGAGTCGCAGAGAGCGACGAGGGGAAAGCAAAACTGTTAAATATTTTTTTCTCCAATGTATTCACTGAGGAAAATAAACTGTCAGATGACATGCCGAATGTAAAAATAAATTCCCCATTAAAAGTGTCCTGTCTGACCCAGGAAGAAGTACATCAGTGACTTAAGATTAAAATAGACAAATCGCCAGGACTGGATGGCATACACCCCCATATCCTAAGGGAATTAAGTAATGTCATAGCCAGACCCTTGTTTCTGATATTTGCGGACTCTATACTGACAGGGAATGTCCCACAGGATTGGCGCATAGCAAATGTAGTGCCAATATTCAAAAAGGGTCCAAAAACAGAACCTGGAAACTATAGGCCGGTAAGTTTAACATCTGTTGTGGGTAAACTGTTTGAAGGTTAGAGCATCTCAACGGAAATAAGCAAATAACGCCATATCAACATGGCTTCATGAGGGATCGGTCATGTAAAACTAATTTAATCAGTTTCTATGAGGAGGTAAGTTCTAGACTTGACAGCGGCGAATCAATGGATGTCGTGTATCTGGACTTCTCCAAAGCATTTGACACTGTACCACATAAAAGGTTAGTATATAAAATGAGAATGCTCGGACTGGGAGAAAACATCTGTATGTGGGTAAGTAACTGGCTGAGTGATAGAAAACAGAGGGTGGTTATTAACGGTACACACTCAGATTGGGTCACTGTCACTAGTGGGGTACCTCAGGGGTCAGTATTGGGTCCTATTCTCTTCAATATTTGTATTAATGATCTTGTAGAAGGCTTGCATAGTAAAGGGAGATTTAATTACTATGTATAAATATATCAGGGGTCAGTACAGAGATCTCTCCCATCATCTATTTATCCCCAGGACTGTAACTGTGACGAGGGGACGTCCTCTGCATCTGGAGGAAAGAAGGTTAGTACACAAACATAGAAGAGGGTTCTTTACGGTAAGAGCAGTGAGACTATGGAACTCTCTGCCTGAGGAGGTGGTGATGGTGAGTACAATAAAGGAATTCAAGAGGGGCCTGGATGTGTTTCTGGAGCGTAATAATATTACAGGCTATAGCTACTAGAGAGGGGTCGTTGATCCAGGGAGTTATTCTGATTGCCTGATTGGAGTCGGGAAGGAATTTTTCCCCCCTTAAGTGGGGAGAATTGGCTTCTACCTCACAGTTTTTTTTGCCTTCCTCTGGATCAACTTGCAGGATGACAGGCCGAACTGGATGGACAGATGTCTTTTTTCGGCCTTATGTACTATGTTACTATGTAAATTAACCAGGCAAAGCAAGTTGATGAAATGAATAAGATTCAGGTGTAAGGCAGTTGCCTAGCTGCGAGGCAGCAAGGAATTTGTTGTTTCTTGTAACATTTAGGCAATAGGTTTATAGTAGCAAACAGCTTGTAACACAATTTCTAACATATTAAACTGTTCCAAATAAAGACCTCATTCTAAATATCTGTCCTCAACAGATCTGCAAAATGTGATGTACCAACTGTTTAGTCAATCTGTGGCCAAGGCCTATAGAAATAGGTGGATCACAGACTGATGCTGCTCAGATTGTAATATTATACAGTGGAAATGACAAATCTCCTTCAGACTCTCTGCCTTCATAAGAAATGTCAACTGCCACTATACATGAGCAGGATATATGACTGGCAGCAAAGCAAGATGCTGGTATTTAATGTCAGTGGGCATTCCTTTTCCTTAATCGTAAGCTGAAGTAGGGCTTCCTGCTGGCATGTAGAAAAGAACCCTAGATGCCATCTGCCTCCGAGGTAATGAACGCCAATTACAGATAGTACAGTATAAGGAGTCAGCAGGACTTCCAAGCTCAGTGCATCCGAGCCTCTTTGAAAATGGAGTCCAGCTGGCTAGGTCTCATCATTTGCCAGCAGTGAACTGAATGGTCTTAGGTACCTGCCTGTTATCCAAGGCTGTGGAAAACTATGGAATCAGGCGCCTATCTAAGGCTGTTATTGAAGAAGTTTCCTTTCACTTTACTAACAGACAACCGCTTGACTATAACAGTGCTGTGACATCACTAATCCTAGCAAAGGGCCCAATCTTTAAACCTTGTACAGCTTGAAAATAAAAGATGGGTTTTGCTAATTTTGTTAATGTATTGTAATTTTCTTGAGTTTCATGCATAATTTTGTATTTAAGATCTTCATCTACATATCTGTAATACAGCACTCACAGAATTGTATGGGCTTTTCTGCCATACATCTGATTTTCACACTGAGGCACATTGAAAAATACAGGGGCTCAACCAGTGTCGGACTGGGAACCCTAGGGCCCACCAGTGGAAGTGACTTTGGGGGTCCACCCTACAGTTGCATGCAAATATTGCTAGTTCATTGTTAGGCCTTTATGACACAGCAATTTTACACGGAATTCCAGGACACATGACTTTTTAAATAGTAAAACCACTATCATTACATGTTTTTTTTATTGCATGAACAGTGGAGTTTAAATAACATTATTAAAAAGATTTGTATATATTATTTCATATTTTACTCATTTTGGACTGTAAAAGCGTGTTTTGTGGAGAAAGAGTAATTTTTTTGTCTTAGACCTCATGCACACAATTGTGGTCCCCAATGCACGGGCAACATCCGTGCAGCGGGCCGGACCCATTTAACTTGAATGGGTCCGTGGTCAGGCCGCACCGCAAAAAAATATGACATGCCGGAACAACGGAAAGAAACACCATTCCGCGTCTCCGGAATTGAGGACCCATTCAAGCGAATGGGTCCGCATCCATGATGTGGGGTGCACACGGCCGGCAGCCGTGGATTGCCGACCCGCCGTGTGCATGAGGCCATAACCTTATTTTTCAGCACACTGATCCCACACTGCTCCTTTACTGATGGTCACAAGGACTCCGCTGG
The DNA here is from genome assembly GCF_014858855.1 of Bufo gargarizans. Lineage (NCBI taxonomy): Eukaryota > Metazoa > Chordata > Amphibia > Anura > Bufonidae > Bufo > Bufo gargarizans. The sequence continues at coordinate 299,432,820 of NC_058082.1, read as the reverse complement.
TCCCTACGTCCTGGGACTCCTTTGATTGACTGAGCAGGCATTTCCTGACATTTCCTGTGTGTGGACACAGGACCAGAAAGTAGAAACCAGCGTAGACCCTGTAAGTGGTGGAATGGAGCAGTGAGGTTAGTGTCATTTCTTATTTATGACTCTGAGCCCTTTGTCATTTTTTATCTGCTTGACCAGGTCATCAGTTTTCAATGTAAAATCATATAACAACTATAAAAGGGAGATCTCCTCATGAAGCTACTGGTTTGTCTGCTTCGGATTTTTTAACTCTGCTGCACTGATTGTGGATACAAATTCATCTCCAAGGGTAAAGTCCTTTATTATTCTTGGGATATTCTGTGTTCTGTATTTTTTTGTATTTTTTTTGTATGCCTTTGTGGCACTTTAGAGATGGCACATTTTCATAAATCAATTATGAGCTTTACAGTTTGTGTATTAGGCTACTTTCACACTGGCGTTTTGGCTTTCCGTTTTTGAGATCCGTTCAGGGCTCTCACAAGCAGTCCAAAACGGATCAGTTTTGCCCTAATGCATTCTGAATGGAAAAAGATCCGCTCAGAATGCATCAGTTTACCTCCGTTCTGTCTCCATTCCGCTTTGGAGGCTGACACCAAAACACTGCTTGCAACTTTTTGGTGTCCGTCTGACGAAACTGAGCCAAACGGATCAGTCCTGACACACAATGTAAGTCAATGGGGACGGATCCGTTTTCTATGACACAATATGGCACAATATAAAACGGATTCGTCCTCTATTGACTTTCAATGGTGTTCAAGACAGATCTGTCTTGGCTATATTAAAGATAATGCAAACGGATCCGTTCTGAACGGATGCAGACGTTTGTATTATTTGAACGGCTCCGTCTGTGCAGATCCATGACGGATCCGCACCAAACGCGAGTTTGAAAGTAGCCTTACATACATATTCAGTATAACACATTATTATTATTATTTTGATTTCTTGATTGAATTCCCAGCATATCTCAGTTTATGAAGCCCAGTATTTAGAGTATCTTCTCATATGCCTACTGATTATTATGTTGAGCTGTTAATGAGGGTTCTCATACATAATTGTTGAAGCTTGCATATGTGATTCTCACCTAAGAGGTTATTTTATCATCTCAAACATATTACTTTCTCTGTACATTAAAATTGAGGCTACACCAGACTCTGGCCACAACTCATGCGACCAAAGACTGACTGGCAATTTGCTGTGACCACGACCCCATAATTACAAAAAAAAATTCTAGAGTTGCAGTCACATCCTTTGGTTGCACAATGCTTATAGCAGCCAAAGTTGCAAAGTAGCGCCAGCCTAAAAGCTTACTAAGGCCACTTTCACACGCCAATATTAGTTTAGTATGTTACATCAATATTTGTAACCCTAAACAAGGAGTGAGTCCAAAATATGGAAGACGTGCCAATTTTATTTTCTACATACCTGTGTTGTTTTCATTTCCATCTCCTACTGTGCTGATTCCTTCGCTTAGTAAGTTTGGGCACTGATTATCTGTAAAATACCACAGTCAAATGTCTCATTATTTCCTAATCTTGTAGGATATACAAATTCTGTATATAGTAGAAAATACCTTAAAGGTGTTATCCCATCTTAGACAATAGGGGCATATTGCTAGGATATGCCCCCATTGTCTGATAGGTGCGGGTCCCACGTCTGGGATCCACACCTACAAGGAGAACGGAACGTAGATATTTTAGGAGGGCGCACCTCGCATGCGCAGCCGCCCTCCATTCATTTCTATGGAGCTGCCGAAAATCGTCTAATTCCGTCGGTCCCATAGAAATGAATAGGATCGGTGGCCGCGCATGCGCTCCCATTCACTTCAATAGGAGAAGTGGGGAAACCCGAGATCCTACAGCCACAACTCTCCTCGGCTTCGTTCTCCTTGTAGGGACGGGTCCCAGACGTGAGACCCGCACCTATCAGACAATGGGGGCATATCCTAGCGATATGCCCCCATTGTCTAAGATGGGATAACCCCTTTAAGCAGTATCAGTTTCTAACAAGTATCTATGTCTGAGCCATACTTCATTGTATATAAATGTAGCACAAGTAGATCTCTGCAATCTGCTTTACATATACCAAAAAGTTGTATATAAGTCCTCATATTGATGTCCATTTAACCCTAAAACTATGTTGCCACATCAAATGTTCAAAAGCACCCATGCTCTTGTCACTCATGTCCTTCATATTATGGTATTGCACATATTGTAGCACTGTCATTGACTTCCACAGCATTAGAAAATGATAATGATTAATAGTCATTGGAATCTATAAAGAATGGTAATATTCAAATGTCCTGTAACTTCCCTGAGAAAGGGAGTCTGTCAGCAGCACTTTTGACCATGCTAAACTGCTGACAGTATTAGGTAGGGGCTTGGGAGGGCAGTAAAAACATACCTCTTGTAGAACTTTTCTCATCAGGACAGGCTTCACTGTGAAGTGCTTTCTGCATTGACCTGCTACACAGTCCCTCCCCTTAGCTGTAGTAGTCTCCTAGTTGGATGTTACAGCTGCCACTCAGAGCAGAGAGGAGGGGCTATGAAGCAGCTCAATGTAGAGAGTGTATCACGCTGAAGCCCCATAAAACTTCATAATCACACTACTTCTGATGAGAAAAGCTTCAAAAAATGTATTTTTGTATGGCTCACCCAAGCCCATACCTTGTGCTGTCAATGGTTTAGCATGGTCAAAACTTCTGACAGATTTCCTTTTAATGAGCATATTCTGTTACATTAGCAAATATTTCCCAAATGTACAAAAAATATTTTCTGATGATATCATTATATTAGGGAATTGTTATTTCAATAACTCTGAATACACTTGAGACGACCCATAAAAGGCATGTTAACAATACAATAAAATTGCAAATAAAATGGTAGAAGATACATTTTCATTACACATAATAAGGAAAAAGCTGTCCATAAAGAGTGAAGGATGTAAATTCAAGACCCAAATCTCTCATCTGTTACAATAGATAGTTAACTGCATCTATTTATATATATTTATATACTCATAAAGGACAACTTTTCAACGCACTCACAATAGACTGGTGATTGAGCCAAAATATTTTCTTTTGGTACAACGTGTGTTTGACTGAACTGAATTAGCTCATGGACTTGGGTGGTGTTAGAAAAAAACGGACTCCTTCAACTCTAGTGTATCTGTGACTGCTCTCTCAGCCTCCTTAGTTACCTTAGTTAGTCGTTCAACATATATTTATATAAAGGCCTACAGTTCTTCATTAAAGGGGTTGTCTGAGATTTTGATATTAATATTGTGATGATCACAATCTGATCGTTGGGGGTCAGACTCCAAGAACCCAGTCTGATCAGAAGTTTGAATGGGCTGCTGTGGCCTCTTCCTAGCCCAGTAAAGTCATGTTCTTGAATATAGTGGCCTAGGTGCAGCTCCGTCCTATTCAAGTAAGAAAGCCTGAGCTGCAATACCAAGCACAGCTGCTATACAATATACAGTGCTGTGCTTGATTATCTGTGAGGAGGCCACAGTGCTCACCAGAATATCATGGCCTCTTCAAACAGTTGACTGTGGGGGTCCTGGGAGTCAGACCCCCATCAATCACATATTGATGACCTATCCTGAGGATAGGTCATCAATATTAAAGTCTCTAAGAATCACTTTAAGTGACCTTCTGTGTATCTTCTGGTCTTCTGTTTGGGTCACTGGAGTTGGACACCCACCAATCAGATACTGAGGATAGGCCATCTGTATTAAACACTCAGAAAAAAACTTTAAAATTGGAACTGCAGGTCAGTTTCGGCATGGATTTTATCTGTAGTTTGTGGATGATACCCATTATCCACAGCGAGAAACAGTGGGGGTGATAGTGGTCTTGTATTATCTATTTGCACATACCAGAAATAACCACTAAAGCGAAAGTCACCCCCTACTTTTACACTTCTCCTTGGGGGTGATTAGGGTGATTAACCTTGTCAGTGTGCCTGAACCAATTAAAGTTGCATTATTTATGAGCCATACAGGCAGCATCAATATTAACAGCACAGCTGACCAGGGCAGCTGGTAAAGGCCAGGATCCACAGGCTCCCCTCTTTCACATTTACAGTTGTGCTTGGAATTCGGTAGCCTGATCCAGCAGAGGATCAGGCTACCTAAGCTCACCATATATAGATTGACTATAATGGGAGCCAGCAAATATTAGGCTGCCCATAGGCAAATTTACTGAGATTCGTCTGGACAAAACCTCTGCATGCAATTTTTTTTGTCCGGGCGATTCCTGGAATCTATGCCGGAAAATAGCTGGATCTCCACCGGATCCCATTATAAACAATGGGGATACAGCGTTACACGGTCGTATCTGGCAATGACGAATATGATGAGCTCCAGTAGCCTGATCCTCTGCCGGATCAGGCTACCAGATTCCAAATGCAACCGTGAAGGGGGCCTCAATTAATCTGTCTCAGACTGCCTCAGCTTACACTGCACTGGCGGTGCAGTTGGGTACTAAACTAATACAGCACCCATTTTTACTGTGATCTGAACTAAGCAAGCCCACACTGCTAGTTCTACAGTGGGTGCATCATCAGAAGAGGGAGATACGTGTGGTACACAATATGTAGAAGCAGTGTACCACTTATGCTCTATGGTCAACTACTGGCGCTAGGATGGCCGTACACGGCAGCAAGAATGTGGGTATATAAAGGGAAAGTTCCTCCCCTCAGCTGACATGAAAAGAGGAGCAGACCAATAGGGAGTAAAGGTGTGTACAGTGCCACGCCCCCTACCAGTAGAGCTCCACTTATCAAAGTAATAGACCGCCGAGCAGGCGGTAGATTTTTCTTGCCTGAATGAATTTAAAGAGTTTCTGGCTACTTTACTAATTCTATGGAGAACATTCTGAATTTTGCCTGTTCACATTCTGCTTTACAGAATTTTTCCTGTAAATTGTTCTCTAAATTAGAAATTGTTCTCTAAATTGGGACATAGAGAATTCTTTCCTTTGATAGATATGTGCTTATGTGATAAACAGCTTGGCTCTGTTCGCAATGTCGTCATTGCTTCTGTTTTACAAGATCCAGGACGGATACAACAGATATGTTATGTTCTTTTATGACCCATTAAATCCAGTTACTGTTTTTCTGCCGTCTGCAAATGTGAAGAGAGGTAGTGTAGGAGATAAATGTGAATCATATAAGCTTTTAGCATTTGATTTGTTACATTTTTACTAAATTTACAAAGTTTGTACAAGGAAACTTACATTAGTAAGTGCCCTGTATTAACTGTGTGGACATGATAAATGCCATTTGCTGAAGTAAGACAACCTTTTTAAGGTTAAGAAGTGTTTTTTAGACCATTGAGAGACTTTGAAAGAACCTTGAGTTGGGTGGTGACATGGGATGTAACATTGTCAAATTGCATCATATCTTGCCCTACCCAGTGGTCTATCTTCAATAGAGGCAGACCATGTGACTGCTATTCTGCGAATCTGTGATTTAGAGCTATATAGGGGAGATGTTGTCTGGCATAAATATATTGTCTAATGTGCTGTTTAGAATGAGCGCCCTATTTTTTGAAACATGTGTTCTACTTAAAGTGGCTGAGGCAAAGGGTAACAATTTTTAATAAAAATTTCTAATGAATAAAAAAATATATAATGTAAATCCCTCAGAAATCTAGGGTGTTGCACTTTGCGTTCTGCATTCCTTGGTGTGTTTGACTCATGTGTACTGGCAAACAAGGTGGGCAAATTTTTCAGTGGGGCCCCCAGGTCCCTCTGGTCCTACCCTAAGCATTATCACCTACATCTGTAAACAGGATTGATTTATTGTGGCTGTGACATGATGGGGCCATAGCCTTACTTTAATGCTCAATTATACCATAGATGATACAAGCTAAAATAACAAGCACACTGTGCCATTGATGTAGGTGTATGACACGCCTCTTGAAATTGTCACCTTTCCTGCATTCCCCATGACATATCAATTCTGGGGTATCTATTTCTTATAACTGTATGTTGTGCCATTCCTTTATTATTCCTACTAGAAGTTAATGGCTGTTATCATTTGGGGGGTGCTAACAGTCAGACATTGGCTGCACTGATTAGATAGTGTCATGTGCAAGTCTCCCCCCAACTGGTAACAGGCAGTTGGACTTTAATTGTTGACAGCTGGCAATATAGTCATAAACTTCAAATAGTGTCTAACTGCCTGAAGGACGGTTAAAATAAAATAAAAATGTAAACTTTAATCAAAATTACCAATTAAAAATTGTCGAACCTCTCCTTTGATTCTCATGTAGAGACAGACAGATTGTGGAACTATTTAAATAGTGGAATGGAGCAAATATTATCCGCTATTTGTGTCCACAATTACGTAAATAGGGTACCGACACGGCGTATAGAGATTAATCATTCAGTGTCGTACCTAACTGCAAGTACGTACATAGCCAGTCACACGTTTATACTGCAAAACCTGACCCAATGTGAATTAGGGTCATATAGCGGCTGGTCGTGTACGTCTCACTAAGCAAGTCTCTGCTATCACGCCGGATCATTCTGTGGGAGCACCAGTTACTGAGTAGAGGGTCCCTTTTTAGTCAGACTCCTCATTCCCATATAGTTGGAGCATAGCAGGACAGTTAGCCACCAACTTGTGACACCTAAACTCAATTCTCTCAGCCTGCTCAACACGTTTCTGTGTCCCTTTTTTTTGGGGACACTTCATCAGGAGCATGGCATTCAAGTCTGAGAGGTGGTAATCTAACTATCAGCCTTTTGGAGATCATTTCATCTTCAATTTGCTTACCTGTTCACAGTAACAGTAATTATGATCAGGCGTGCCCAAACTTTTGCATGCCACTTTATATAAACACAAGCCGAAGCAGAAATATAGAATAGACATAAGTGAGCATAATAGTGTCTTAAAGGGTTGTACAGGCTCAGAAAAACATGGCTGACCTTTTACCCCCAGGAATAGCAGCAGACCTGTCCATAGGCTGTGCCCAGTATTGCTGCTCAGTTCCATTAATGTGAGTGGGACAGACCAACAATACTACACACAACCTGTGAAAAGGTATGACACTGTTTTTTGAAGAAAGCAGACATGTTTTTATGACTCCTGTACAACCCTATATATGCCCCTATATTGACTGAAGCATGTATATTAGGCAATATTGGTGCATTACCTGTCTGAGGTAGGATTCCTCCACTGCTGTACAATATGCTGCTGATCAAGTAAATCGCAGATATCCAGAAAATCCACATGTTTGCGGTGAATGAATGTGATTAGCCCTACTAGATCAAAAATGGAAAAAAAGATTTACCACATTAGATTTATTAGCACCACAGATCTGCAAATAATAATTCACTGTGATCTTGAAAGTAAAGCTGGCATGCACATTGAAATTGCCTTATTTTTTTTTATCAAGGTCTTGTATGATGTAACTACAATGAGCTGAGTTGTGCTTTTCCCAGCTGTTGCTGGAAGCATAAGGGACGAGCTGTAGTTTTTACCATTTTTGCATACACACACCTTTTGGATTGCTTTTTATTCAATAATAAAGCTCACCATAATGCCCCCAGTAATAATAATTATCCTTATAATGTGACAGCAGAAAAATGCCCCCTAATATGTGCCAGTACAAAAAAAATCATGCCGAATAAAAAAAACCCCCACTAACACTTAACTCCATGCTTCTGGCAGGCATGCGATGCAGGCCTCTTCTGGCGCTGTACGCACTGTGACGTCATTGCGCTGCCTGCTCTGGCCTCTTAAAGGCCTAGTGTCTGCAGCCTATCAGAGGAATGGGGAAGGGAGATGCCTCTCTCCTGCTCTGCCACACCATCCAGCTTTCACAATGGAAGCGCTCATTTCCCACAGCCCTGCTGCCACCGCTGCTGCTCTTTTTTAACCACCCGAGGCGAATGCCTCACATAGCCTAATTGGCAGTGCTGCCCAGGCCCTTGCCCGAGTATGCCGGGTGCTGACAGCAGCCCTGGTGCAGGGTATTGTAGCTTCATCCTTTTCACTTGAATGGGACAAAGCTGTTATATCCTGCACAGCTGCTACTAATTCGACAGCATGCATGTAGAAAGACCTATGTAAGCAATGAAGAAACCACAGCAAGTACTGCAGCAAACAGCTGATTGGTGGGGTGCAGAGAGCTGGACCCCACCAATGAAATATTGATGGCCTATGTGGAGGATAGACCATCAATATTCTAATATTGTAAAACCACTTTAAGTTTATTTAGGGTTGCATTACAATCTGGAATTAAAGTGAATTAAAATTTAGATTTTATGTAATGGACCTGACAAAATAGTCCAAATTATTTAAAAAGAATAAAAAAATACCTTAGTTAACAACAATCAACTGAAAATTGTGAGAGCAAATGTATTCACCCCCTTTAATATGAAATCCCTAAATAACGTGCAGTACAACCAATTATCTTCCAAAGTCACTATTAATTAAGTTGTCCCCCCCATATGCAATCAAAGTGTCACAAGATCTGTCACATCTGTCAGAAAGGCCTCTGAGTCTGCAGCACTGCTAAGCAAGCAGCATGAAGACCAAGGAGTTCTCCAAACAAGGTAGAGTCCAGGTTATGGAGAAATAAAGATCAGGATTGATTTATATTTAAAAAAATCCAAATTCTGAACATCCCACAGAGCACCATTAAACACATTAAAACAAAATGGAAAGAATATGGCACAACTACAAATCTGACAAGAGAAGACCACCCACCAAAGCTCACAGAGGAGGGCATTAGTCAAAGATTCAACAAAGACACCAAAGTTAACACTGAAAGAGCTAAAAAAGATCCACAGTGGAGATTAAAGTATCTACCCATAGGACTATAAACCGTAGACTGGGGCTCTACAGAAGAGTGGCCAGAATTAAGCCCTTGCCTAACGAAAACCTGTTTTGATTTCGATGCAAGAAAGCTGTGACAGACTCCCCAAAGACATAGAAAAAGGTTCTCTGGTCAAATAAAACTAGACTAGAACACTAGTTTGGATTGAATGCAATATGAATGGCAGTAAATACAGGGTAATTACTGAGGGAAAGCCTATTGCAGTCTGCCAGAAATTTACAACTGGGATGGAGGTTCACCTTCCAGAGGGACAATGACCCTAAACGTACTGTTAACACTACCCTGGAGTGGTTTAAAGGGGTTATGTCACAAAACATATTCTACATTTTTCAAACCAGTACCTAAATCTGAATACTTTTGTAATTGCATGAAATAAAAAAAGGTGTATAGCCAGTGAGCTATTCAATAAAATGTATCTGTAAAGCACCACCTACTGTTTGTTCTTTTTCTTATTTTTTTGTCCGTCTCACTGAGTTGGTCGAATGTGCTCAGTTTAAATCTTTAACTGCCACCAGCCATATGTTCTGTTAGAAGCACTGACAGTTAGGCCTCTTTCACAAGGGCGTCGTGTGTGAGGGCCGGATAGGAAGCGGTTGCGTCTTGGGAAAATGCACAATTTTTCCAAGCTAGTGCAAAGCGTTTTAATGTGTTTTGCACGTGCGTGAGAAAAATCGGCATGTTTGGTACCCAAACCCGGACTTCTTCACAGAAGTTCGGGTTTGGGTTAGGTGTTGTGTAGATTTTATTACTTTCCCTCATAACATGGTTATAAGGGAAAACAATAGCATTCTTAATACAGAATGCAAAGTAAATTAATAATAATTAAACTCACCTTATCCACTTGTTTGCGCAGCCCGACTTCTCTTCTGTCTTCTTCTTTGATGCCCAGGAGGAAAAGGACCTGTGGTTACGTCACTGCGCTCATCACATGGTCCGTCACATGATCCAGCAACAAAATAGAGCATGCTGCGATTTTCATGCAACGCACAAGTAATGCGTTATAATCACCGCTCATGTGCACAGTCCCATAGAAATTCAGTGCGCGTGCAATGCGTTCACCTCACGCATTGCACCCACGCGGAAATCTCGCTCATGTGAAAGAGGCCTTACAGGGCGAGAGCTGCAGCAAAAAGATTCTCCCCCTGAGCTGCCACGCTGAAGATAATCTAGCATGACCCCTTTAAGGGGAAAGATTTACAATATTTCCTGCATTATAAGACACTTTTTTCTTGCAAAAGTGTGGGGGGGGGGGGGGGAATGGCAGTATGTCTTAAATGCGAATACTAATGAGCTCTTCTGTTATGGAAGCACTCATTAGTACGGAATTACAGTAGGACCGGGAAGTAGCCAATATATTGGGTGCTGGTTTTACTCACTGCTCCCTGGTCTCTGGGTGCTGTGCTGTGCGGTTTTATGACAGTGTACCGTGTTAGGATGTAGTGCACAAGTGTGCACTATGGTGTGACATTGTGTGACGTCAGGTCACATTGCAGCGCTGAAGGAAGAACATCTTTGATCTCCTGAGCAGGAGAAATTCATTTTTATTTATTTGTTTGTCTGATCTGAGGTCTGGTGAAGATTGGGGGTCTGATATGAGGTCTGATAAAGATTAGGGGTCTGATATGAGGTCTTATGAAGATTAGGGGTCTGATATGAGGTCTGATGAAGATTGGGGGTTAGATCTGAGGTCTGATCAAGATTAGGGGTCTGATCTGAGGTTTAATAATGACTGGAGTCTGATCTGAAGTCTGATTTAAAAAAAAATTGTTCTTATAATCCTCCTCTAAAACCTAGGTGCGTCCTATGGTCCAGTGCATCTCATGGTGCAGGAAATATGGTAAATGTTATAGTATGGCCTAGTCAAAGCACATAATAATAATATATAAATCCACGGCACACTCGAGTAGTAGTTAGTAGTAAAGAAATATTTTATTGTAATGTCCAACACCAACTTGAGTGTAGTATAACTAAAGAGCAGGGCCAACGTTTCGGTCCAATCTGACCTTGATCACGGCCTATAGTCAATACAGAAATATTTATATACAGTGGAGGAAATAATTATTTGACCCCTCACTGATTTTGTAAGTTTGTCCAATGACAAAGAAATGAAAAGTCTCAGAACAGTATCATTTCAATGGTAGGTTTATTGTAACAGTGGCAGATAGCACATCAAAAGGAAAATCGAAAAAATAACTTTAAATAAAAGATAGCAACTGATTTGCATTTCATTGAGTGAAATAAGTATTTGAACCCTCTAACAAAAAAAGACTTAATACCTGGTGGAAAAACCCTTGTTTGCAAGCACAGAGGTCAAACGTTTCTTGTAATTGATGACCAAGTTTGCGCACATTTTAGGAGGAATGTTGGTCCACTCCTCTTTGCAGATCATCTCTAAATCCCTAAGGTTTCGAGGCTGTCTCTGTGCAACTCTGAGCTTGAGCTCCCTCCATAGGTTTTCGATTGGATTAAGGTCCGGAGACTGACTAGGCCACTCCATGACCTTAATGTGCTTCTTCTTGAGCCACTCCTTTGTTGCCTTTGCTGTATGTTTTGGGTCATTGTCGTGCTGGAACACCCATCCACGACCCATTTTCAGTTTCCTGGCAGAGGGAAGGAGGTTGTCGCTCAGGATTTCACGATACATGGCTCCGTCCATTTTCCCGTTTATGCGAATAAGTTGTCCTGTGCCCTTAGCAGAAAAACACCCCCAAAGCAAAATGTTTCCACCCCCATGCTTGACGGTGGGGACGGTGTTTTGGGGGTCATAGGCAGCATTTTTCTTCCTCCAAACACAGCGAGTTGAGTTAATGCCAAAGAGCTCTATTTTGGTCTCATCAGACCACAGCACCTTCTCCCAGTCACTCTCTGAATCATTCAGGTGTTCATTGGCAAACTTCAGACGGGCCTGCACATGTGCCTTCCTGAGCAGGGGGACCTTGCGAGCCCTGCAGGATTTTAATCCATTGCGGTGTAATGTGTTTCCAATGGTTTTCTTGGTGACTGTGGTCCCTGCTAATTTGAGGTCATTAACTAACTCCTCCCGTGTAGTTCTAGGATGCTTTTTCACCTTTCTCAGAACCATTGACACCCCACGAGGTGAGATCTTGCGTGGAGCCCCAGAGTGAGGTCGATTGATGGTCATTTTGTGCTCCTTCCATTTTCGAACAATCGCACCAACAGTTGTCACCTTCTCTCCCAGCTTCTTGCTAATGGTTTTGTAGCCCATTCCAGCCTTGTGCAGGTCTACAATTTTGTCTCTGACATCCTTGGACAGCTCTTTGGTCTTTCCCATGTTGGAGAGTTTGGAGTCTGCTTGATTGATTGATTCTGTGGACAGGTGTCTTTTATACAGGTGACTAGTTAAGACAGGTGTCCTTAATGAGGGTGACTAATTGAGTAGAAGTGTCTAACCACTCTGTGGGAGCCAGAACTCTTAATGGTTGGTAGGGGTTCAAATACTTATTTCACTCAATGAAATGCAAATCAGTTGCTATCTTTTATTTAAAGTTAGATACAAATAAAAATGACGTGAGGGGCACACCTGCACCTAGAAATCACATGGAAGGTCAGCCAAAACGTATGTGTAACAATAATTTTATTAAACACACTATATGTACAGATTGTATATAAATATAAAATGAGGATCCTCAACTTTCACATAAATCAATAAGTAAATATAAAAATTAAAATATCTGTGCAACAATTTAAATTAGATTAAATGGTGCAGACTTGTTAGATGTCAAATGCACAAAGATAGAGGCGCACTGACTCTGTTTAAAGTTCTGACTATGGTCAGTGGTAGTATCCAATCTTGATTGAAAAAGTTTTCACAGCTTGTGTGACTTGCTTTGCTGAAAACCCGCTCTATGTAGCTGGTATATAGTCTAATAATGCCGCACCTGTGTGGCCGGTAAAGGTGTTTGTATGAACAGTCTTTATAGTGAGGTTTTTTCACAGCCCGTATCTCTGAAACTGTTATTAAACCGTACTTAATGTACCCACATTACTCACTGTTCTGATGCGGTACAATACCCGATCCTCCGTGCTTAGCGTAGCGTCCCACGTGTTACAGCATCGGTGGTCTGGGTTCCGGTCTGTTCTTTTTAACTGACGGGCGGATTATTAGGACAGAGTAAGCAGTGATTGAGACGCCGGGGTCAAACGTATTTGGGACCCGATGTAAATTTCGGCGTTGTTTAGTGTCTTTGATTCAAGGCACTTTGCCACTTCACCGCTTATATTCCTTTCTGTCCAATGTGTGGATAAGCGCTTCCGGAAGTTCTGTAGTGGTGCGCAGGTAAATCCGCTGCGGCTTTTTTCCTTTTTGGTTGAGACTTGTTACCAAGTCTCAACCAAAAAGGAAAAAAGCCGCAGCGGATTTACCTGCGCACCACTACAGAACTTCCGGAAGCGCTTATCCACACATTGGACAGAAAGGAATATAAGCGGTGAAGTGGCAAAGTGCCTTGAATCAAAGACACTAAACAACGCCGAAATTTACATCGGGTCCCAAATACGTTTGACCCCGGCGTCTCAATCACTGCTTACTCTGTCCTAATAATCCGCCCGTCAGTTAAAAAGAACAGACCGGAACCCAGACCACCGATGCTGTAACACGTGGGACGCTACGCTAAGCACGGAGGATCGGGTATTGTACCGCATCAGAACAGTGAGTAATGTGGGTACATTAAGTACGGTTTAATAACAGTTTCAGAGATACGGGCTGTGAAAAAACCTCACTATAAAGACTGTTCATACAAACACCTTTACCGGCCACACAGGTGCGGCATTATTAGACTATATACCAGCTACATAGAGCGGGTTTTCAGCAAAGCAAGTCACACAAGCTGTGAAAACTTTTTCAATCAAGATTGGATACTACCACTGACCATAGTCAGAACTTTAAACAGAGTCAGTGCGCCTCTATCTTTGTGCATTTGACATCTAACAAGTCTGCACCATTTAATCTAATTTAAATTGTTGCACAGATATTTTAATTTTTATATTTACTTATTGATTTATGTGAAAGTTGAGGATCCTCATTTTATATTTATATACAATCTGTACATATAGTGTGTTTAATAAAATTATTGTTACACATACGTTTTGGCTGACCTTCCATGTGATTTCTAGGTGCAGGTGTGCCCCTCACGTCATTTTTATTTGTATCTAACTATTCTGAAAGATTGGGGATATCTTTTTTTGGGGGAGCACCCTCGCGTTGTGATTGATAGAGTGAGCCAACCCATCTATTTAAACTTTTATTTAAAGTTATTTTTTCGATTTTCCTTTTGATGTGCTATCTGCCACTGTTACAATAAACCTACCATTGAAATGATACTGTTCTGAGACTTTTCATTTCTTTGTCATTGGACAAACTTACAAAATCAGTGAGGGGTCAAATAATTATTTCCTCCACTGTATAACATCAGTCAGTTGTTGGGTCACAATAATCAAATATAAGATATAAGATAAAGCAAAGAAAATCCACATAGGAACAAGGTTCATAAATAATCGCTAGTGGGAATTAGTCTACCCAAAGGTGGAAAAATGAACTCACAAGGTGAGAGTGAGTCAAAGCCATATCAAACAGCAATATTTTAAATAAAGGTTTTTAGCCACAAGATTTAATTCTATATAAATTTAGTTTTAAATAAGATATGGATGACTAGCTGTCAACCCTGTAGGACAAATTATCAACCATGGTGTAGTCAGACAGACAATAGATGTACTATAAAGCAAACAGCCTAAAGATATCTAATCTTATACAGGAAACAGTAATATGCAACAAAAGGGCTATATGCAGAGCTACATGGGAAAATGACATTTTGACTAGGGCCCAAGATGCAAGTCAACAAAAGATTTAAAGAAATGGTCATATTCTTACCTATATGCTGTGGAAACAATGTATGCTCGTTGGTGGTATAGAAGAAACTGAGACCGTGCGATCTATTTATAATGGGTCAACTCGTGGAGAGTGGCGTCTGACGTCATTGATCGGCGTCTAGTATGTATGGGAAGCGCAAAGCGCACAGTTAGGGCGTCATAGCTGAGCGTCTGGTTGTAAGATGGAACGCACAGTGGCAAAAATCCAATTTGCGCATGTGCATAAATTATTCTTTAGTATCGTCCGCCGGAGCGCCCATGTTTACAGGACATCAGGTATATATAGTATAGACATGGGAGAGACACATTATGAATCGGCGTCTGGTGTGTGAGCGAAACGCAAGGCGCTCGGATAGGGCGTCATAGCTGAGCGTCTGGTTGTAAGATGGAACGCACAGTGGCAAAATTACAATTTGCGCATGCGCATGAATTATTCATTAATATCGTACACCGGAGCGCACATGTTTCCAGGGCATCAGGTATATTAATATACATTTTGAAACAAGTACAAACACTATAGACATAGAGGGTAATGAGAGAGACAGGTTGATGGAATAATGATAAGACGATCAAGATCGGCATATAGTTGAATTTGAGAGTATTATTCATCACAAATTGTTGGTTTGGATAATGTAAATCATCACAATGCTTGCATCTTGAATTTTGACATCGACGAACTAAGTAACCAGTCTCAATCCTCATTGATCTCATAGGGTGTCTGGATTAGTTACAAGGTTAGATATGACACAAATTAATATATGTTAATGTGAAATAATGAATATCTAAGAATAGTATATAGTAGTACAATTATCAATAGAGAAAAAACCGATTGAATAACTAAAGGCAGTTATGGCCATCCGCAGAATTATATTCATCAATATTAGCAAAATATCATAGTAGCAATCATGAGAATTCTATTCGGATGGCATTCATATTGTTCCCTAATTATTATTATATAGTAGTAAATAGCATCAGTTAGTTGTAGAATAAATCTAGCAAGAATTAGTATATATTAGGAACAAAATATATTTATGGGCCTACCTAGACCTATGTATCAGCGCGTCTAGATAGGAACAAGATAAAAAGGAGATAAAAAAGACATATGGTTATTAAAGACAAATGCAGTCAAGGGCCTAGTTCAAAGATATATCAATATGGATATTATATTAATTGTACAGAAACATCAAATCAATAAATCAAATTCACGATTTAATCCATATGGTGTAATGGTCTTAAGTTCATAAATCCAGAAGGACTCTCTCTTCCGTAATAGAAGTTTACGGTTGCCTCCACGCCTTGGCATTGGTACATGATCTACCAATGCCAAGGCGTGGAGGCAACCGTAAACTTCTATTACGGAAGAGAGAGTCCTTCTGGATTTATGAACTTAAGACCATTACACCATATGGATTAAATCGTGAATTTGATTTATTGATTTGATGTTTCTGTACAATTAATATAATATCCATATTGATATATCTTTGAACTAGGCCCTTGACTGCATTTGTCTTTAATAACCATATGTCTTTTTTATCTCCTTTTTATCTTGTTCCTATCTAGACGCGCTGATACATAGGTCTAGGTAGGCCCATAAATATATTTTGTTCCTAATATATACTAATTCTTGCTAGATTTATTCTACAACTAACTGATGCTATTTACTACTATATAATAATAATTAGGGAACAATATGAATGCCATCCGAATAGAATTCTCATGATTGCTACTATGATATTTTGCTAATATTGATGAATATAATTCTGCGGATGGCCATAACTGCCTTTAGTTATTCAATCGGTTTTTTCTCTATTGATAATTGTACTACTATATACTATTCTTAGATATTCATTATTTCACATTAACATATATTAATTTGTGTCATATCTAACCTTGTAACTAATCCAGACACCCTATGAGATCAATGAGGATTGAGACTGGTTACTTAGTTCGTCGATGTCAAAATTCAAGATGCAAGCATTGTGATGATTTACATTATCCAAACCAACAATTTGTGATGAATAATACTCTCAAATTCAACTATATGCCGATCTTGATCGTCTTATCATTATTCCATCAACCTGTCTCTCTCATTACCCTCTATGTCTATAGTGTTTGTACTTGTTTCAAAATGTATATTAATATACCTGATGCCCTGGAAACATGTGCGCTCCGGTGTACGATATTAATGAATAATTCATGCGCATGCGCAAATTGTAATTTTGCCACTGTGCGTTCCATCTTACAACCAGACGCTCAGCTATGACGCCCTATCCGAGCGCCTTGCGTTTCGCTCACACACCAGACGCCGATTCATAATGTGTCTCTCCCATGTCTATACTATATATACCTGATGTCCTGTAAACATGGGCGCTCCGGCGGACGATACTAAAGAATAATTTATGCACATGCGCAAATTGGATTTTTGCCACTGTGCGTTCCATCTTACAACCAGACGCTCAGCTATGACGCCCTAACTGTGCGCTTTGCGCTTCACATACATACTAGACGCCGATCGATGACGTCAGACGCCACTCTCCACGAGTTGACCCATTATAAATAGATCGCACGGTTCTCAGTTTCCTTCTATACCACCAACGAGCATACATTGTTTCCACAGCATATAGGTAAGAATATGACCATTTCTTTAAATCTCTTGTTGACTTGCATCTTGGGCCCTAGTCAAAATGTCATTTTCCCATGTAGCTCTGCATATATCCCTTTTGTTGCATATTACTGTTTCCTGTATAAGATTAGATATCTTTAGGCTGTTTGCTTTATAGTACATCTATTGTCTGTCTGACTACACCATGGTTGATAATTTGCCCTACAGGGTTGACTAGCTAGTCATCCATATCTTATTTAAAACTAAATTTATATAGAATTAAATCTTGTGGCTAAAAACCCTTATTTAAAATATTGCTAGTTTGATATGGCTTTGACTCACTCTCACCTTGTGAGTTCATTTTTCCACCTTTGGGTAGACTAATTCCCACTAGCGATTATTTATGAACCTTGTTCCTATGTGGATTTTCTTTGCTTTATCTTATATCTTATATTTGATTATTGTGACCCAACAACTGACTGATGTTATATATAAATATTTCTGTATTGACTATAGGCCGTGATCAAGGTCAGATTGGACCGAAACGTTGGCCCTGCTCTTTAGTTATACTACACTCAAGTTGGTGTTGGACATTACAATAAAATATTTCTTTACTACTAACTACTACTCGAGTGTGCCGTGGATTTATATATTATTTGATACTGGCATTAACAGCCTCTCCACTGAGCACCTCCCAATTGGAGTACATACTCCTTTATTTTTGACGGAGTGCCTTCCAATCTTTTTGATACTAGTCAAAGCACAGACCTTAATCCAATTGAGAATCTGTAGCATGACTTGAAGACTACTGTACACAACACAGCCCTTCTAAGTTGAAAAAATTGCAGCAGTTTTACCTTGAACAATAGTCACAGAATCAAGTGTCTAGATTTGCTAAGCCACATACTCCAACAGACTTACAGCTGTGACGACGCATCAAAAGGTGGGTCGACAAAGCATTGACTTTCAGTGGGTGAATACATATGCACATTCAATTTCTCTGTTTTAAATATTGTTTGTGTCACAGTTAAAAAAATATTTTTTACCTTGAAAGTGATAGGCATGCTGTGTAAGTCAAATGGTACAAACCCCCCAAAAATTAATTTTAATTCCAGGTAGTAATGCAAAAAAAAAAAAACACCAAGAGGGTGAATACTTTTTCAAGGCATTGTAAAGCCTGTATTAGGCTGCGTTCACATTTCAGTTATTTCGATCAGTTATTGTGAGCCAAAACCAGCAATGAAGCCTTCACAGAGATCAGATGTAATTATTTGATCTGCGCCTGTTCTGTGTTTTTGACCCAGACCTGGTTTTGGCTCACAATAACTGATGGAAAAAAAGTGTGAACGCAGCCTTACACCTCCTTTCTGCAGATAATCGCTAATGAGCGTTCGTAGTAATATTCATTAGCGATCATCTGGCAGTCGTTCGTTCATCAGGCCATCCAAGTCTTTTGACAGGTTAAAAAAAATCTATGTTTGCAGCCAGTAGATCGTGGTGTCTAATCACGGTCTGCTGCTGGCAAGCAATGATTCAGTATAGGGAATTACACACATTATAATGCTATGATTGAATCTCCATTTTTCTCCACAACAAAACGTAGCTTGCTACCATCTTTTAGATTGCATGAAAGGCTCTAAGATCTTGCATGGGGGCCCTGTACTGTCTGTGCCCACCCCTGGAACCTTACAGGTATTCTGCAGGGGAACAGACTGCAAGACGCAGAAATGACTCCATAGTACACCTGGGAGAGACAAATTCCAGTGTGGTATCTTATAATGTTCTCATCTAGGCCTGAGGCTGTAGAAAGGAATGTGCAGGAAATAAATTGGATCAGAATTCCTTGTATAGTTTCCATCTGTAGTCACCGGTATGAGTTACATCTTAATGAGTTTTAGGTATAGAAAGTATATATATATACAGGGAGTCTGTGAAATGAACAATTTTCTGTGTCACTAGGTGATGAGCTTGTCCTGACAGATCTCTCCCACAGATTTAACAGGGACATGCAGGTAAATACATGCTAGGAATCCTAGCTACACATGTGGACCTACAAAATACCCCAGGCCCTGGGCGTATGACCTTTACTCATAAAACAAAGGAAATGCATAACAAGGTAATAGATCAGCTAAAAAGTACTGCTAAGCTTATACAGTTACTAAGGGAGGACTTAAAGTTTTCACTTTAAAAGGACTGAATTCACCCGCATAAAGTGTGCAGCAATCTTAAAGGGGTTTTCTGAGTGTTTTACACTGATGACTTATCCTCAAGATCTGATCGATGTAGGTCTCACTCCCACCGCCATGGTCACATGCACCGCTCCAGCCAATGACTTCCGCGATGATGTGGCTACAAGTAGCATGTCACCACTGAAGCCAGTCATTGGCTAGAGCAATGCGTGTGACCATACCCATGCCTCACTAGATGTAAGCAGTGTGGGGACCGGGTACGACATTCGTGCTTGAAAATCACTATAACTAGAACACCCGGTTAATCTATATATAGAAGAAGGACGTATATATGTATGTATGCATGTGTGTATGTATGTATGTATGTATGTGTGTATGTTCCGCAATCACTCAATAACGCAACCATTGATTTCAACGAAACTTGGCATACACATCCCTTGCTACCTGGAAAGAAATCTTGTGGGGGTCTCAGCTCCCTAGTAGGTACCGTTCCTTAGATATTCCCCAAAAATGACCTGCATTAGCCAATACAAGCCTGCAAGTCTTTCTCTTCATATCCCAACTGCCATACACACAGTCACATGTCCCTTATCAGCCAATAGAAACTCGCAGGCCCTTAGGGTCCATTCACACATCTGTAGTATATTGTGGATCCGCAAATTGAGGATCCGCAATACACCCGGCCGGCAATCCCCATAGAGCTGCCTATTCTTGTCCGCAGTAGAACAAGAATAGGACATGTTCAATTTTTTTGCGGAGCCGCGGCCCGGAAGTTCGGGGCCGAAGCCCGGAAGTTCGGTGCCACTCTCCGGAAATGCGGAGAGCAAATAGTGTGCTCTCCGCATCTCTTCCGTCCCCATAGAGAATGAATGGGTCCGCACCCATTCTCGATTTTGCAGAACGGATGCGGACCCATTTGCGGACCTGTGAATGGACCCTTTGTCTGCACATACACACAGTTTTACTCCAAGTTTCCATAACAACTCAGCCATTTTTCTTCACTGCTGTAGGTCAGCTTTAGGCTAGGGCTACACGAAAATAAATCACACGACACATAGGACACAACTACGCTGCTACATGCATCCATGTCGTGTCGCTGTTAAAGGAGCGGGCACTGTGGAGTTCACTGTTAAGGGGGCAGGGGCCACTATTGAAGGGGCAGCTGCTGTGGAGGGCACTGTTAAAGGGGTGGGCACTGTTTACTTCATTGTTATAGGGGCGGGCACTGTGGAGGTCACTGTTAAGGGGGCGGGCACTGTGGAGGTCACTGTTGAAGGGGCGGGTACTGTGGAGGTCACTGTTACAGGGGCGGGCACTGTGGAGGTCACTGTTAAAGGGACGGGCACTGTTGAGGTCATTGTTAAAGGGGCGGGCACTGTTGTGGTCACTGTTAAAGGGGCGGGCACTATGGAGGTCACTGTTAAGAGGGCAGGCACTGTGAAGGTCACTGTTAAAGGAGCGAGCACTGTGGAGGTCACTGTTAAAGGGGTGGGAACAGTGGAGGTCACTGTTAAAGGGGTGGGCACTGTGGAGATCACTGTTAAAGGGGCAGGCACTATGGAGGTCACTGTTAAAGGGGTGGGCACCGTGGAAGTCAATGCTAAAGGGGTGGGCACTGTGGAGGTCACCGTTAAAGGGATGGGGTACTGTGGAGGTCACTGTTAAAGGGGTGGGGACTGTGGAGGTCACTGTTAAAGGGTCGGGAACTGTGGAGGTCACTGGTAAAGGGGCGGGCACTGTGTAGGTCACTGTTAAAGGGGCAGGCACTGTGAAGGTCACTGTTAAAGGGGAAAGCACTGTGGAGGTCACCGTTAAAGGGATGGTGTACTGTGGAGGTCACTGTTAAAGGGGTGGGGTACTGTGGGGGGGTCAGTGTTAAGGGGTGAGGGGCTGTGGAGTTCACTGTTAAAGGAGCGGGGTGCTGTAGAGGTCACTGTTAGGGTCCATTCACACGTCCGTGGTGTATTGCGGATCTGCAAATTGCGGATCCTCAATACACCCGGCCAGCACCCCCCCCCCATAGAACTGCCTATTCTTGTACACAATTGCAGACAAAAATAGGACATGTTTTATTTTTTTTGCGGAGCCACATCCCGGAAGTTCGTGGCCGCGCTCTGAAAATGCAGATGCATTCCGTTCTGCCCTATTGAGAATGAATGGGTCCGCACCCGTTCCCGATATTGCGGAACGGATGCGGACCCATTTGCGGATGTGTAAATGGACCCTTATGGGGGATACTGTCGATATCTTTTAACGACACACACGAACATTAAGTGAAATAGATGAAATATACCTGTGCGAAGCCGGGTCCTTCTTCTAGTATCAATCATAAATGCAGAGATGTATGAGGTAAAGTAGTAATAATGCAGATAGATATTCTGGACTTCCTGTCAGTAATCCAATTCTGGAACACTATATTTAGGGGCCAATGATTGGCCAAAAGGAATCTCCCTTTCATTGGCCTGATGCTCAGCATAAAAATGATATTTTTTTTGGCAGTACATCACCCTGTGTAACCAAGGGATATCCTGGTGACAATTTGAAAACTGTACAGTGGATGAACAATCATATCAGTGATCATTTGTCCCCCAATCAGGTATTTTATTGAGCTGTGTAAAAAAAATCCTAGGGCTCATTCACACGGCCGTTGTTTGGCTGTTCAGTGCAATGGGGGCCACAATCTGCTATCCCCAATGCACTGCTGACAGCTATCACTCCTGATCATTTCATGTACATGTCTGCTCGGCTTGGCCATGCAAACATGTCTTCTCAGTAGCAAGAGGGGCAGGAAGTTGCTGCTAGTGAACAAAAGAAAATCCAACTGACTGCTTCTTATCTTCCTGGTCCCACCAGTTGTATGGCCACCTTTAGCCACTTCTTAAGCTGAAATGACTGATAACAGAGCACTAGATTGTATTCAACTGCATAGCAAATGGAAACACTAGTGTCTAGTTTATATTTTATAAAGAACTAGCAGAAGGACACAGCTTCTCACGGGTATATTTAATCTATTTCGTTTAATGTTTGTGTATGTCATTAAAAGATATCAATAGTTTCCACTATAACAGTGTTATCCACAGTGCCCTGCCCCTTTAAAGCTGACCTACAGCAGTGAAGAAAATTGTCTGGGTTGTTATGGAAACCTGGTGTGGAACTGTGTGTATATGGACACTAAGGGTCTACGAGCTTCTATTGGCTGATAAGGGTCATGTGACTAGCCTCCTATTGGCTAATGCATTTTTTGGGAATATCTTAAGCAGGGATGTCCTTTTGAACAGCTCACTCTCAGACAGCAGCACTGTGCTGTCTGAATGTGAGCTACAGGGAGAAAGTCACAGTCCTTCCCACCCCTGCAGCTGACAGAAGTTGATCTTTAGGATACTAGAGGACGACCACCTGAATCAGACAAAGAATTAGTGTAATAAGTGGTCAAAATTAAAACTTAACATTTAATAGGTACAATTAGAAGATTGGTCCCAAGATATGACGATACATAAACAAAAAACAGAAGCAACGCGGCGGGTTGCCACACGGAAAGGCTGGTACCCTATAGCGAGTCAAATACTTAAAAGAGATGCTCGGCGGCACCAAAAAATAACCGCCTGGTCCTACCACTCAGATGAAAGGCTTCTGGGTCCACAATTGTCCGGCTGGTGTTGATGGATGTGCACACCGTTGTGCTGGCAATTGCGTGATGCAGGGTGGTCTGTAGTGCTGGCTGGCCCTAGTGATACCCTGGAGCCCTACACTGGCCTATGTGACCGGATGGTGGTAAACCGCCACCAGTCACCTACAGGAACCTCACCCTGGAATTTGTGCGCCCTAGAAGGCCCTCGCTTACCTGGTCCCGAAGTTGATCTTTACCTTCATTCTTTCAATCCCTGTCGGCTGAGGTGTAGAGGAGGTGTGGCCTAACTGGATTGGGGGCATGGCTTAGTGGGTTCTGAGGTCAGGGTTTTTAAGTCCGTCTTTTAAGGGTGGACTGAATGGCCACTCTACCTTCCCTCTGAACTCTCACCTCTCACCTCCACAGCACTCTACTCCCTTAACAGTGTCATCCACAGCGCCCTGCCCCTTTAAAGCTGACCTACAGCAGTGAAGAAAAATGGCTTGGTTGTTAAGGAAACCTGGTGTAAAATTGTGTGGAGACTAAGGATCTGCGAGCTTCTATTGGCTGATAAGGGACATGTGACCGTGTGTATGGCAGTTGGGATATGAAGAGAAAGACCTGCAGGCTTCTATTGGCTAATGTAGGTCATGTGATGTGCCATATTTTCATTTTTGGGGAATATCTCAGGAACTGTACGTGCTAGAGAGCTGTGACCTCCACAAGATTTCTTTCCAGGTAGCAAGGGATGTGTATACCAAGTTTCGTTGAAATCGATGGTTGCGTTTTTAAGTGATTGTGGAACATGCATACATATATATATACGTCCTTCTTTATATATATAGATAGAGGCTAGTGTCTCAGGCAGAGGTTTTATGAAGAATACCGGGATTTTACATATTGCATATTGGTCATTTTATCAAGTATGTGTCATTCTGGCTCAAATTTACCGGTACACTGCAATTAAATTGAATTGATTATATAAACTTTCCTGAAGGACCTTGGTCATCCAAAAGTTAGAGGCATTCTTTTATATCTAGCAAGTGAATGTTTACTTTGAAGCAAGATATTTTATATTATCTCATTTTTATTTGCAGGGAATTCCAATATCTTTCTGTGAAATACCGCTGAGTTTACTGTACAGAGCCCAGAGATATTAGCAGCAGAAGGGGAGAAAGGTCCCGCAATAGACAATGTGGTCTAGAACTGAGGAATATCAAATATCCTGAGTCTGCTCCCTCCCTTAAACTGCTGAAACTTTAAGGTTTCCTTAAAATCATTGAGTTGGCAGGTCTGATGTAATTATTTTAGCAGGGGCTGTTTCCATAGGAGGATCTCCAGAAGAGGCACACAAAAGGCTATTCTGCAGGGCTCTGCTATACTTATTAGCAACTGTTCTCTATAGAAAATACTATGCTGTTATACAGTTTAGATAATATTAATTGTACTATAAAACATATAGTGATTTACCGACCAGTGATCCGGACACTATGTAATATGTAAGGGCTTCTGCAAACAATATAAGTGGATGCATGTAGAATAGTAGCTATCATCAATATGATTGAGAAAGGGAACTGTAGCAGTGTATGTACTACGCTACTGTACTATATATATATAGATAGAGGCTAGTGTCTCAGGCAGGGGTTTTATGCATAATACCGGGATTATACATATTGCATATTGGTCATTTTGTCAAGTAATGTCAGGGAGTCTCTATCATCAAGGGCTTCCCCTGTTGCAGCTTTTTATCTGATGTCCTGAGGTTTAACATCTACAACCAAGTCAGCAGATGCTGCCAAGTGCAAGCATGGTCATCTACTAGTACCGGGGCCACACATCATTCAGACTCACCGTCTTGTGGGGCTGACCTTCCTCAGATACAGGATTTTGGATCCATGTTGCAAAAAAAAGTTTGAAGCGGAGCGATATTTCCCCTCTGTGCTGAAACTTCACTCAGAGACTCAGTCTTCCCTTCCCCTCCTGTCTCCTCCTCCTTTCTCAAACTTACTTTCCTCCCCTCTTCTCCCAAACTTTCATCCCCCTCCTCATCTCACTATCTTTCAATCTGTCCATCTGGCTCCCTCTTGGTTTTTCTTTTATCTCTCATTCCACTGCTTTCTTTAGTTGTCCTTCACTTATACCAGTGTGTTCTTTGTCTCCAAGGACAACATAAGATAAGTTTTCCTTCTTTTTCTTAATAAGCACTATGCTAGGAGGAGTAAAAGAAATGTATCAACAATTTACAACAAAGTGAAAATGTCCATACCATGCAGTGTCTGGAGATAGGTCTACTGTGCTGACCCTATGGATTCCTGCACAGTGTCATAGGCACTCCATGTGCCATTGTTTGGCACTTCTCCAAGTCACAGCGGGGGAGATTCATCAAAACTGGTGTAGAGGAAAACTGGCTTAGTTGCCTATAGCAACCAATCAGATTGCACCTTTTATATTTTAAAGGAGCTTTGAAAAAATAAAAGGAGTAATCTGATTGGTTGCTATGAACAACAAAATCGGTTTTCCTTTACACCAGTTTTTATAAATCTCCGCTGTATTCTTTCCCAGAAGCAATGCTATGGGAGATTAACTCACTAAGAAAGTATGTAAACATAGGACATGCCATAATATTGTTTTTGATTAGGGAATCCATGAGAAATATAAATGAGATATAGCTAGGGCCCATAGACCTGACTACAAACAGATCCATAATAATGTTTTGTTCACGAGCCCTAGGACTAGTGAAACACTGAAGAAAAGTACTGGGGACAATCTGCAATGCCTGATGATATAAGGTTAATATAAATGATTGTATGCTGTCACGTTCTTCCCTCAGAAATCTAACAAGACAGACAGATTAGAAGACTTGAAGGGGTTGTTCAGGAATAAGACTTAAAGAGGACCTTTTACTAGAATAAAAAATCTAAACTAACTATACAGACATGGAGAGCGGCACCCAGGGATCTCCCTGCACTTACTATTATCCCTGGGCGCCGCTCCATTCTCCCGGTATAGGCTCTGGTATCTTCATATGTTCGGCTTAACTGGGTGGAGCCTGCCGGCGTTTCATTCTCCCAGGCTATAGCGCTGGCCAATCGCAGCGCTCAGCTCATAGCCTGAGATAAAAAAAACTCTCAGGCTATGAGCTGAGCACTGCGGAGAAGGGAGACGCCGGCAGGCTCCACCCAGTTGAGCCGAACATAAGAAGACACCGGAACCTATACCGGGAGAACGGAGCGGCGCCCAGGGATAATAGTGCAGGGAGATCCCTGGGTGCCGCTCTCCATGTCTGTAGGATTAGTTTACATTTTTTATTCTAGTGAAAGGTGTCAATAGCCTGCCTCAGTAAGCAAAAGATTCATACCTACCTGTTCCCCGCCGCTTCATACTTCAACCATAGATTAGATGCGTCCATCTTCCAGGCCCTGGCTTTTTTATTCCGCTGCTGCAGTCAATGACTGGCTTCAGCAGTGACGTGTCCACCTGGTATGCTTTCTTCTAGTGCAGCATGGCCATGTGTCACGGCTGGGAGGTAGTTTGCCGTGACACTTTCGCCGTGCATACTGGTTGCCGATGGCAATGTGTTGTTTTGCATGCGTATGTGCTTTCCCTTTTAGGCTGTTGCACTTCCTTTCTGGTGTGCACGGGGTTAAGGTGTGAGCAAGGTAGAGCTGGGTGCGGTCTCAGGTCTCTTCATATAGTGTTGCTGTGAGACTGAGATCATTGTTACGTTTGCCTTTGTGTGAGAAGGAGCTTGCTCCTTTCCTGGATGCTTTGTGAGGGCCATCCTAGTATGACATACCAGCATCGCGGCGAAAGTGTCAATGCAAACTACCTCCAAGCCATGACACTAAAAAAAGGTATGAATCGGTGTCAGCACGTCCCTCCAAAACTGCCGCCAGCACACCAGGACCACAACAAGGCCCCCTGGCAGCCGGTCACCGAACAGTCAGGAGAAATCGTACTGAACACTGCATCCAACTCAGAAACAATTCCCACTCCAGATCGCTGCCAGCAAACATTCCCCAACTAGCACACAACCAGTACACCAAAGGAATGCTGTGAGCACCACGACCCTAGATAGGAACCACAGAAAACTGGACGAGGGGACGCACCAACACAAGCAACGGTTCAACCATGGCAACCACCAGTTACCATGAACCACGCTGTTAATGGTAATTCCCTTTCGCCCTCCCTCTGGAGGAAAAGCATGTACGCCGAAAAGGATGGCGATACATGCTGCACCCTCTTACAAAGGTAATAAACTGTGGAGCCTCAGCTTGACACCGATGTCATCTGCGATGTCTTCCCCTTGTTTCTATTCCTTTACTATCCTCACTTCTCACTTGTTGTTTTGAGAATGATGTGTTATATACAGGGTGTTTGTTGTATGTCATTTGGTGTTCCATGTCTGGTCTATTTGGTGTTTGTAGTCCAGCATGGTTGTTTGACATTTCCCCTGTTTGTTTGTACCACCGGAAGGGGGTCCCTGGGATTCCCTGGTGGGGGAACTACAACTCAGTTAAGCAGCGCTGTCTGGGTCCGCCATGCATCTTGCGGCATGGTGGTCCAGGCAGTTACTACTGCTCCTGTGTTTGGTGTTGGTACTGAGTCCAGATTTGTGTGTTTGGGCTTCAGTGCTTTTCACAGGATCCAGTGGTTGTGGTGCAGACAACTCATTCATTTTAGTTGTTGTGGGAAGGTAAGCGACGTTGTGGTCCTGTGGTCTGTTGTCATTCTGCCACAGGACACTTACCTGACGCGTTTGTTCTCTGCTTTCTGTCTGTTCCTTTCCTTGCACCTAGGCCTACTGGAGACTCCGGTTCATCCGATTTGTGGATGAACTGGTCGTCTCCTTTTCCTGACCTTTATCCCAGGGATCATCAGGGCCAGTTAGGGTCCGAGGTTCCGGTGCATGAGCCCTCCTACCATCTCGGTTTGCTCATGCGGTTAGGAGGTCAGGGCTAGGATGAGGGTGGTGTTAGGAGGTGACCTGCTCCCCTTATACCGGTATCCAGGCCTAGTTGTATTCCTGTATCCCACCTCATTGTATGGTGCAGAGTTTTCCCCACTCCCCACCGTGACACCATGATTACATGATATGTTGCAGTCAATGATTGGCTTCAGCAGTGACTTGTCTACCTGGTATGTTTTCTTCTGGTGCAGCATGGCCATGGTTACATGCCATGCTACTGTCAATGACTGGCTTTAGCAGTGATATGTCAAGCCTGTATGTTCTCTTCTGGTGCACCATTTGGGCATGGTTGCATGCTGTGCTGAAGTCAATGACTGGCTTCAGCAGTAATGTGCCCACCTGGTATGTTTTCTTTAGGGGCATAATGGGAATCGTTACATTCTCTGCTGCAGCCAATAACTGGCTTCAGCAGACATTTGTTGATAAGTCAAGAAAGCAAGCCAAAGACTAGAAGATAGACACACTGGGGCCATTGCAGAGGACAAATGTTAGGGAGCAGGTAAGTATGAATCTTTTGCTTACTGAGTTAGGCAGCATTATGTAAAAACTTCTTATTTTTCGGGCAACCCCTTTAAAGGTGGTCGTTCACCTTAGATGTGTTTTTTTCAATAGGGGGGAGGTATTAAAGCACTATAACACTGCTCTGGCATAAGCTTATCTCCTGTGGGAACAAATAATCAGGCATTTTTCACTCCAACATGTACAATGCAATTCAGCATCTGCTATTGGGGAAGATTCAGGATATCGCAATACACATTAGTTTGTCGACCATTCCAAAATCACTAGATTCATCCAACTTACATATAATGTATATGGACGCCTTTAGTTTTCAATTTATGTAGTATTGACTAAAGAAACACAGATGAAAACTGACACATTGTTATGCACAGTGCAGTGCCTGAGGGGGTGGGGGATCAAATTTAAATAACACGAAAAGGAGAATCCCTGTGTCCTAATTCTTCAGGGCCTGCACTATGCATGTAAGTGTGTTAAAATGGTTGTCTTAAAGAGATGGTCCCAAGATTGAATATTAATTTAAAATGATTCAGAGTGAAAAACGAATTACTTTAGTACTTTAGTTACAAAAATGCTCCACTTTAATATACTTGGTGTTCAGTCTGTATAGTAATGGGCACATTTTGCTATTCAGCTGAAAGAGCAGATTACACGTGCTGAGTTGAATCCTTGCCATCGGATCTTCTTGTAGAAACCGTGACAGTTACTGGACGAGAACTACAGCAGAAGGATATGCCTCCTGAGCTGTGATAGGGAGAGAGCTGTAGGAGAAAAAACACTCCCCTTGAGCTCTGATAGGGAGATAGCTGCAGCATAATTCACACTCCCCTTGAGCTCTGATAGGGAGATAGCTGCAGCATAATTCACACTCCCCTTGAGCTGTCAGAGGGAGAGAGCTGTGGCAGAATTGACACTCCCCTTGAGCTGTCATAGGGAGAGAGCTGTAGCAGAATTGACACTCCCCTTGAGCTCTGATAGGGAGAGAGCTGTAGCAGAATTGACACTCCCCTTGAGCTCTGATAGGGAGAGAGCTGTAGCAGAATTGACACTCCCCTTGAGCTCTGATAGGGAGAGAGCTGTAGCAGAATTGACACTCCCCTTGAGCTGTGATAGGGAGAGAGCTGTAGCAGAATTGACACTCCCCTTGAGCTGTCATAGGGAGAGAGCTGCAGCAGAATTGACACTCCCCTTAAGCTCTGATAGGGAGAGAGCTGTAGCAGAATTGACACTCCCCTTGTTTTGACAGTAACTGGTTGGTCTACAGTGCAGATCCTTTATCAGATTATGGCAACTGAAAAAAAAAACTGATCTGTGGCACAGCTGCTCCTTTCTGAATACAGCCATATTCAAGAGATAACTGTTGGCCAAATGCTTGTGAGCTTGTGTTGTAAATGGGAGAGGGGAGAAAGCTATTGCCAGACACTCTTGAATGTCAACCGTGGGGATCCGCTCTGGTAGGCAGTGGTAGCGAGTGCAGTATAGAGGCAACACAGACCAGTCTTGGTGTAAAACACGATGCTTTGTTTATTCACACGGTGCAGTTCATTGGGAGGGTGGTCAGACACAACAGCAAAATAATAGTTGAGACACAGCAAGTCCCTGCTGCAGGCTACTTGAGGCCTGTTTCCGTCACATAAAACAAAGTCTATTTTAAGCCAGGAGTAATGTCACCTTTTTCTCCTTTGTGAAGTAAGTCCATGGGTCCTGCTTCTAGCCACAGGACACGGATCCCTCCTGGCTTCAGCTGCGGGTTCCCGCACACTCCTTTACAGGCCTCAGCACACAGCCCAGCTCACCTCCACTTTTCACTCACCCAGCCAGAGAACACAGAAGCTTCACCTTGCGCACCCCACCCTTTTTGCTGGTCGGGTTTTAACCCTTCCCTGCAAAACCTGGTCTGGACCGTGGGGAGACAGGCACCCGCCCGCATATCTGCCTGCTCGGATCTGCTGTGTTAACAGCATAACTGCTGCAAAATGCACAACCGGTGACAAGTACCTCCCGTCTACCACCACCCCAGGTACTATCCTACACAACTTATTTTCTTGAAAACAAAAGGATCAGACATGTTATATACAAGATGCCCAACCCTTCTCTTGCCTGTTTTTTCCTCAAAAGAAAAGGGTTTGGTACCATATTAGCCAGTAGTGAGAAGTCTTGATGTTCTCCAAAAGAGAAACAATATAAAATATTGCAATTAATCGCTAACCAAAACACATGACGTTATAAGGCAAGGTTTGGAGACTCTGAAGACTCCTTCAAGCCAGGAATGAAAAAATCTCTAAAGAAACATGGATATACACAGGAATGAACCTCTCCATCCATGTTTCTTTAGAGATTTTTTTCATACATCTTTACGGCCTTTTCACACAGGCTGATGATCAGGAACATACATTTGTATGTTTTTGTTGGCAATTTTACGCACTTTTGCTTTTTTAGTGACTTTTTAAAAATAATTCTTTATTTAATCAAATATTTTGAAGTACCCAAGTGACAAATCAATACACTTTCTGTGTATTAAAGGGGTTATCCAACCCCTGAAATGCCCCCCCCCCCCCCCCCCCATATGCCCGGGCCCCTCACACACAATGTACTTATCTCGCTCCCCGGCACCCGCATCACTGCTGAAGCCCACACTGCCACCTCTGCTTCTCCCTGTGCACAGATGAAAACATTAAGTACATTGTGTGTGAGGGGCCCGGGAATATGGGGGGCATTTCAGAGTTTGGATAACTCCTTTAATAAGCAGAAAGCGTATTGTGAGAACAACCACTGCCATAGAGAAAAATAAAGCGAAGAAAAAATAAGCCAAAATATAGAATAACAAACAAAATTGGCACACATAGTAAAGCATGGGGTCATATAATACATATTAAAATCCACATTAAAGTAAGTTAATGGGTTCACATCACGTTTTTGTCATATGCTTAACAAACACAAAAAAAGTATTTATTAACGATGCCTCAGACAGATGCCATACTGTGGCATCCATCACCATAGAGTTCCACGGTAAAAAAAAATAAAAAATGTGTTAACGTATATATTTTTTTTGCAGGACTGTTTCCATCCTGGGAAGTCCAGCAAAAAACATATAAGTTAATGTATACTTTTTTTGTTTTTAGAATGGTGCACTATGGTGATGGATTCCACAGTATGGCATCTGTCTGAGGCATCCACATAAAAAATATGACAAAAAGTGATGTGAACCCACTGGGAGTATGTGGTAGGCTATACAGCAACTGAAAGGATCAAGGAACTGTGCAGGTGACGCTACTTATTGGGGAGGGGTGGGAAAGAGATAATTAAAAGGGTCTGAATTAAGACAGGAAACTCATAGTTTCAGGAATTTGTGCATCTGAGCTGGATGATACGTGTGATGCAGAGATAGACAATTTTTTTTCTACTCTATGCCAACTATTGCTTGGCTTAATTTGAGATATTTTTGCGCCAGAATTGTGGCAACATTTTGGAGCAAAATGATGCATCTTAGGACCCAACTCCTTTCTCACAAAGCTCTGCGCCCTTTCCATTAAGCGCCACCCATTGTGGAACATATTTGAAAAATAGTATAGAAACCCTATATGAGCCAAATTTTTCCAAATTGCATCAATTTGTATCGCTTTTTTTGATTTTCGACAGTGATAAATTAGTAAATCTGGGCCACTGTGAGAAGAAAAGTCCACAAAAAGGTCGCAAAAAATGCAGGTGACAAAAAACCCACATACATTTGTTCTGGTGTTTTTACAGGTCCCCCAAAATGCCAGTATTGTGTAAATTTGTGTGCGTAGGGACCATTTATGTGGCATTAAAAATGGTTCTTTGTTGCCAGCCAATGAAAAGTGTATGGGGACGAATATTCATATTACTGATTGTTCATCCTCAAACTTAAAATTGCTTCACATTAATGTTCATTACTGCTTGATACTGGGCAGAATATCTTACTTTTTCCATTTATTGGAGATTAAAAGGGGAAAACAAACAAACACAACTCTTTGGAGAGCAGGTACTACTGTACCATGCCGACATAAATCTTCTCTAAGCAGTAGGTATTTGTTTCTACTCACTTATGTGAGGATATTCACCCAATTCACATCCATCCAGGCAGCAAAATGCAGTGTTCGCGGTAAGTATAAATCCACTTTCTACTCACTTTATACACTGTGCCATACAGTGTATTTAAAGAACAGGAATACAATCCAGAATTTGCAACGCGTTTCGGGGTTCTCCCTTTTGTCAGGCATAGTAAACATATGTACATTCCTTCATTTATAGTCAAGTTCACTGCTCTTTCTCCTACGTGTCTATTCTCTGTTCAACAGGAAGTAACATAACGGAACTTTTTTTCTTCGAGGTGCAGTCACTATCAAATATTTAAAATGTTTATCAAAGCATACCCACTATTACATTCAAAAAATAAATGTTAAAATTTAAATGTAAGTGGATATATTTTGATACAAATTTTAAAAGTTTGACAGTGACTGTACCTCTGAGGAAAAAAGCTTCATCAGTATAACTAACAGCGTTGTCCCACAGAAGATTAGCTGTGTGTCCTTTGTGTCTTTATTCCATGTCCAGGAAAAGCATTTTTACTCCCAAGTGCCCAGCTGAACGGGCTTTGCTGTTCCAGGTGCCCAAAGCAAAGCAAGCCTGGTGAGCTGAGCACTAGTGGTTCCATTCTCCATGCACTTTGTGTAACTGTCACACCTGGCCTTGACTTCTCCTAGTCTCAGCGCAGGTGCAGTACAGGAGAAAGGCTCATCAGGATGTTCTCCCCTGAAGTACACGGCAAAGGAGAGAGATTATGAGAAGTCAGGGGCAAGCGTGAACATGTTTACACTGCTTGGCCCTGCAGTGGGAGTCGCAGCAACAGGGCGATCGGAGCCACTAGGAGTAACAGGAGCGCCCCCATTGCTCCTAGAGGCTTATTTGAATATAAGTTCAGTTTTCCCAGAAATAAAGTGAAAAATGGGGATGGGACCAAGACTGCTAGCTTCTGCTGACCTGTGCACAGGACTGGAACTAAAATGCAGGCCTGGCATTTTAAAACAGACAGGCCCACTTGTGTGGTGAATGTGAAATATGTGCCCCCTAAAGTGATTATGCTTCCTGCGTTCCCAACCACAGTACCACTTGCAGTAATAATGCACCCCTAAAGTACCCCCAATAGTAATAATGTCCCCTAAAGTGTTCCTAATAGTAAAAAGGCCCCTTTATAGTGTCCACTTAGTTAAAATATACCCCTATAGTGACCCCAGTAGTAATAATATCTCCTTGTAGTGCCCCACTACATATAACATACCCCTGTATTGCCCCAGTACTTTTGTCTTATTGTCCATAAGTAGTACCCCCAGTATATATAATGTATTGCCCGAGTACGTATAATGTCCCCAAGTAGTGCCCCCACTATATATAAAGTCCCTCTGTAGTGCCCCCAGTACATATAATGCCCCCCTGTATTGCCACAGTACTTAAAATGTCCCCTGTATTGGTTCCCATGCCCCGCCATGCTATTCAACTGTATCACCATTCTGAGGACAGTGATACAGTTGTATCTGAGGCGGAAACTATTTTCTGTGCCCTGGGCAAAACATATGGGGCGCAAGCCAGATGTGTTAGCCTAGTGACACCTGAGGTGGTGGCCCACTCTGGCACCGGCCCATCTGGTATTTGCCAGAATGTTGCAGGTCAGCCTGTTTCACTGCAGTCATTCCGGAGACAGAAGCCCTTTAACTGTGGATTTAAAAAAAATATAATAATAAATCTTTCCAGGGCAGTTCACATTGTGTATTGCGGATGATTTTTGCACAGAAAGCAGTAGCAAACACTGGCTTTTCTATCACAAATACAGCTATGCTCGCTTCCTTCTGCATGCTGACTTAGCACATTCTCACTTGTCTTCCAGAACAAACATTTGTGATGTGACAACTATTTGTGGAAATGAAATTCTACTGTGATGTGTCTAGGCCAACTGACAACTCATCAACTGGAAGCCAACACCAAACATACTGTACATACACTGATGCTAATTGGAAACATGGAGAATATTTACCCTGGAAAATCGGATAACTAGATATATTCTTGAAAAGAAAAAAAACCCTCTCTCTCTCTCTCTCTCTCTCTCTATATATATATATACACTGCCTGTCCAAAAAAAAAATTCGCCACCTGGATTTAACTAAGCAAATAGGTATGAGCCTTATATTGGATAATTACTGCATGGGCGATTATCTATCAGCTGGCAACAAGTTATTTAACCCCAACTGGTGCAATGAGTTGCTTCTCATTTCTTAAACAACCATGTCAAAAGGCACATCTGGTGGTCGTGGAAAATATGTTAGTCTGTTTGACAAGGGTCAAATCATTGGCATGCATCAAGCAGAGAAAACATCTAAGGCGATTGCAGAAACTACTAAAATTGGGTTAAGAACTGTCCAACGCATTATTAAAAACTAGAAGGATAGTGGGGACCCATCATATTCGAGGAAGAAATGTGGCGGGAAAATAATCCAGAATGATCGTGATCGGCGATCACTTAAACGTTTGGTGAAATCAAATTGAAGAAAAACAGTAGAACTCAGGACTATGTTTAATAGTGAAAGTAAGAGCATTTCCACACGCACAATGCAAAGGGAACTCAAGGGATTGGGGCTGAACAGCTGTGTAGCCGTAAGAAAACCACTAATCAGTGAGGCAAAGCAGAAAAAAGGGTTTAAATTGCTAGGGAGCATAAAGATTGGACTCTGGAGCAATGGAAGAAGGTCATGTGGACTGATGAGTCCAGATTTACCCTGTTCCAGAGTAATGGGTGCATCAGGGTAAGAAGAGAGGCAGATTAAGTGATGCACCCATCATGCCTAGTGCCAACTGTACAAGCCTGTGAGGGCAGTGCTATGATCTGGAGTTGCTGCAGTTGGTCAGGTCTAGGTTCAGCAACAGTATATGCTCCAAGAATGAGGTCAGCTGACTACCTGAACATACTGAATGACCAGGTTATTCCATCAATGGATTTTTTCTTCCCTGATGGCACGGGCATATTCCAAGATGACAATGCCAGGGCTCAAATTGTGAAAGAGTGGTTCAGGGAGCATGAGGCATCATTTTTACACATGGATTGGCCACCACAGAGTCCAGACCTTCACCCCATTGAGAATCTTTGGGATGTGCGTGCCGTAATCAAAGTTAAAGGCTGTCCAATTTTTTGGACAGTCAGTGTGTATATATGTATACACTCACCTAAAGTATTATTAGGAACACCATACTAATACGGTGTTGGACCCCCTTTTGCCTTCAGAACTGCCTTATTTCTACGTGGCATTGATTCAACAAGGTGCTGATAGCATTCTTTAGAAATGTTGGCCCATATTGATAGGATAGCATCTTGCAGTTGATGGAGATTTGAGGGATGCACATCCAGGGCACAAAGCTCCCGTTCCACCACATCCCAAAGATGCTCTATTGGGTTGAGATCTGGTGACTGTGGGGGCAATTTTAGTACAGTGAACTCATTGTCATGTTCAAGAAACCAATTTGAAATGATTTGAGCTTTGTAACATGGTGCATTATCCTGCTGGAAGTAGCCATCAGAGGATGGGTACATGGTGGTTTGGAAGTAATGGACATGATCAGAAACAATGCTCAGGTAGCCCGTGGCATTTAAACGATGGCCAATTGGCACTAAGGGGCCTAAAGTGTGCCCAGAAAACATCCCCCACACCATTACACCACCACCACCAGCCTGCACAGTGGTAACAAGGCATGATGGATACATGTTCTCATTCTGTTTACGCCAAATTCGGACTCTACCATTTGAATGTCTCAACAGAAATCGAGACTCATCTGACCAGGCAACATTTTTTCAGTCTTCAACAGTCCAATTTTGATGAGCTCGTGCAAATTGTAGCTTCTTTTTCCTATTTGTAGTGGAGATGAGTGGTACCCGGTGGGGTCTTCTGCTGTTGTAGCCCACCCGCCTCAAGGATGTGCGTGTTGTGGCTTCACAAATGCTTTGCTGCATACCTCGGTTGTAACGAGTGGTTATTTCAGTCAACGTTGCTCTTCTATCAGCTTTAATCAGTCGGCCCATTCTCCTCTGACCTCTAGCATCAATAAGGCATTTTCGCCTACAGGACTTCCGCATACTGGATGTTTTTCCCTTTTTACACCATTCTTTGTAAACCCTAGAAATGGTTGTGTGTGAAAATCCCAGTAACTGAACAGATTGTGAAATACTCATACCGGCCCGTCTGGCACCAACAACCATGCCACGCTCAAAATTGCTTAAATCACCTTTCTTTCCCATTCTGACAACCCTACATGCATTGTAGCAACTGCCATGTGATTGGTTGACTAGATAATCGCATTCATGAGAAATAGAACAGGTGTTCCTAATAATTCTTTAGGTGAGTGTATATATATATATATATATATATATATATATACACACACTCACCTAAAGAATTATTAGGAACACCTGTTCTATTTCTCATTAATGCGATTATCTAGTCAACCAATCACATGGCAGTTGCTTCAATGCATGTAGGGTTGTGGTCCTGGTCAAGACAATCTCCTGAACTCCAAACTGAATGTCAGAATGGGAAAGAAAGGTGATTTAAGCAATTTTGAGCGTGGCATGGTTGTTGGTGCCAGACGGGCCGGTCTGAGTATTACACAATCTGCTCAGTTACTGGGATTTACACACACAACCATTTCCAGGGTTTACAAAGAATGGTGTGAAAAGGGAAAAACATCCAGTATGCGGCAGTCCTGAGGGCAAAAATGCCTTGTTGATGCTAGAGGTCAGACGAGAATGGGCCGACTGATTAAAGCTGATAGAAGAGCAACGTTGACTGAAATAACCACTCGTTACAACAGAGGTATGCAGCAAAGCATTTGTGAAGCCACAACACGCACAACCTTGAGGCGGATGGGCTACAACAGCAGAAGACCCCACTGGGTACCACTCATCTCCACTACAAATAGGAAAAAGAGGCTACAATTTTCACAAGCTCATCAAAATTGGACTGTTGAAGACTGGAAAAATGTTGCCTGGTCTGATGAGTCTCGATTTCTGTTGAGACATTCAAATGGTAGAGTCCGAATTTGGCGTAAACAGAATGAGAACATGTATCCATCATGCCTTGTTACCACTGTGCAGGCTGGTGGTGTAATGGTGTGGGGGATGTTTTCTGGGCACACTTTAGGCCCCTTAGTGCCAATTGGCCATCGTTTAAATGCCACGGGCTACCTGAGCATTTTTTCTGACCATGTCCATCCCTTCATGACCACCATGTACCCACCCATGTACTCCTCTGATGGCTACTTCCAGCAGGATAATGCACCATGTCACAAAGCTCGAATCATTTCGAATCAGATCTCAACCCAATAGAGCATCTTGGGATGAGGTGGAACGGGAGCTTCGCGCCCTGGATGTGCATCCCTCAAATCTCCATCAACTGCAAGATGCTATCCTATCAATATGGGCCAACATTTCTAAAGAATGCTATCAGCACCTTGTTGAAGCAATGCCACGTAGAATTAAGGCAGTTCTGAAGGCAAAAGGGGGTCCAACACCGTATTAGTATGATGTTCCTAATAATTCTTTAGGTGAGTGTATATACACACACACACATACATATACACACCAAACACACACACAAAACTATATTTATTTTCAGATTTTTCAAATGTTTTTTTATTAAACTGTTGTGCTGTGGAAGCTTGAAGTTTGCACAGATAAAATATGTTGCCCTAACAATTGTCTTATAATTGATCAGCTTTTCTGTATAAAATAAATCCTAATTCAAGTACTATTGATCATAATGTGAATCTTAGCATGTGTTCACACAGTCAGTGTTTCATCAGTGATTGTGAGCCAAGACCAAAATGGAGCCTAGAGATAAGGTATAATGGAAAATATTGTTCTGTGCTTAGAGCCACGCCTGGTTTTGGCTTACAATCACCGATGGAAATCACTGACCGAACACTCTGTGAATAAGGCATTTGGCTGGGTTCACATCATGATATGTAAGGACTCTATACTGACAGGGAGTGTTCCACAGGATTGAGGCTTAGCAAATGTAGTGGCAATATTCAAAAAGGGTCCAAAAACAGAGCCCGGAGAGTATAGGCCGGTAAGTTTAACATCTGTCATGGGTAGACTGAAGGTTTTCTAAGAGATGTTATTATGGAGTGCCTCAATGCAAATAAGCAAATAACGCCATATCAGCATGGCTTCATGAGGGATCGGTCATGTCAAACTTTTTTGTTAGTTTTTTGTTAGAAGGTAAGTTCTAGACTTGACAGCGGCGAATCAATGGATGTCGTATATTGGGACTTCTCCAAAGCATTTGACACTGTACCGCATAAAAGGTTAGTATATAAAATGAGAATGCTCGGACTGGGAGAAAATGTCTGTATTTGGGTAAGTACCTGGCTCAATGATAGAAAACAGAGGGTGGTTATTAACGGTACACACTTAGATTGGGTCACTGTCACTAGTGGAGTACCTCAGGGGTCAGTATTGGGCCCTATTCTCTTCAATATATTTATTAATGATCTTGTAGAAGGCTTGCACAGTAAAATATCAATTTTCACAGATGACACTAAACTGTGTAAAGTAATTAACACTGAAGAGGACAGTATACAGCTACAGAGCGATCTGGATAGATTGGAGGCTTGGACAGATAAGTGGCAGATGAGGTTTAACACTGATAAAAGTAAGGTTATGTACATGGGAAGGAATAATGCAAGCCACCAGTACATACTAAATGGTAAAACACTGGGTAACACTAACATGGAAAAGGACTTAGGAATTATAGTGAACAGCAAACTAAGCTGTAGAAACCAGTGTCAGTCAGCTGCCGCCAAGGCCAATAAGATAATGGGTTGCAAAAGAGGCATAGATGCCCGTGATGAGAACACAGGGGAAGATTTATCAAACTGGTGTAAAGTCGAACTGGCTTAGCAGATTCGACCTTTCCTTTTTCACAGCTCCTTTGGAAAATAAATGGTGGAATCTGCTATGGGCAATTAGGCCAGTTCTACTTTACACCAGTTTGATAAATCTTCCCCATAGTCCTAAAACTTTACAAATCACTAGTCAGACCACACATGGAGTACTGTGTACAGTTCTGTGCTCCTGTGAACAAGGCAGACATAGCAGAGCTGGAGAGGGTTCAGAGGAGGGCAACTAAAGTAATAACTGGAATGGGGCAACTACAGTACCCTGAAAGATTATCAACATTAGGGTTATTCACGTTAGAAAAAAGACGACTGAGGGGAGATCTAATAACTATGTATAAATATTTCAGGGGTCAGTGCAGAGATCTATCCCATCATCTATTTATCCCCAGGACTGTGACTGTGATGACTGTGATGAGGGGACATCCTCTGTGTCTAGAGGAAAGAAGGTTTCTACATAAACCTGTGTCCTTTCCATGAAATAAAGAAAAGTGTCTGCTGCTGAGTAAAAGTTGAGCTCTGTTCAACATTTCCCCCTGTGGTGGTTATTCTGTCACTTTGCCCCCAGATCTGAACCCTATGTGGAAGAAAGTGCTGCTAAGCCTGCTCTGTCATGACTTTACAGGAGCATTATTGGATTAACTTACAGAAAATGAAAACTGTGTCATGTCATGTAGGCACTGCTTTGGCAAATCAATCCCTTAAAACTAAGCATTAGAGCAAAACAAGAGAAGTCACAG
Source organism: Bufo gargarizans (assembly GCF_014858855.1). Taxonomy (NCBI): domain Eukaryota; kingdom Metazoa; phylum Chordata; class Amphibia; order Anura; family Bufonidae; genus Bufo; species Bufo gargarizans. Next base: position 299,392,475 of record NC_058082.1, on the reverse strand, counting down.
AGAGAGTAATAAACTCTATGACAGAGCTACAGAGTTTAATGGGTTATGCAGATTTACTAAAAGTTTGAAAATAAACTGAGTAATACCCACCTTACCAAACCTCCTCTGCTCCCTTTCCTTTGGACCCCTGCCAGTCTCTGTATTTTGGTGGGCATTACTTAGATCACAATGGAAGACAGTGATTGGCTGCAGTGGCTATATGTTTATGTCAAAATGTCATCACTAGAGGCCAGGATCCAGAGATTGGTGTGGGACCAATAAATGTGTTGCATGTGATAAAGTATTACTCAGGTTATTATTTTATAGCATTTTAAACCTTTGGAAGCAAAAATAAATAAATAAAAATATGGGGCCTAGATAACCCCTGAAAAGAGGTTATGTGAGATCTGCTAATATTTGTCAGGTAGCAAAAAACTTTGGTCATCATTAAAATGTCTTGTTGGTCCAACAGTGCTCTCCAGTCCCCATTGCTGATCCCCGCTGGGCCTGTGGTGATTGTTTCTCATTCATATGTCAGCTGAAGCCAATCACGTGAGCATGAATGGTACGTGAATGGTACGCTGAAGCCAATCACGTGAGGATGAATGGTACGTGACTAGTGAGGCCAGTGGCTGGTTGCAGTGGTCACAAGAATGAATGGCACATGGCAACTGCAGGCCATAGGAAATTGGAGTGGCGGAAAACAGAGCAAAGGCATGAGTTAGGATTTTCTTTAGTTTTACTGAGTTCTCTGCTCCATGCAAACTTTTAACAAATCTTTTAGAACCCTATTAAGTGGCTGAGACTGCAGTGAAGATGTACTAGTCAACTATATCAAGAGCTATGCATACAATTGGGATGTAGGATGGCTAGGTCTAGTAAGACGCCATTATGGTAGACAAAACACCTCAAAGCTTGTCTGTAATTATTAGAGTAATTAATTTAATAGAATACTGTTTTATGGTGCATTTAGACAAAAAATGGAGCCTTTCTGGCAAAGTTCAAAATTAGCTGTGGGGTGCAAACCTAACTTCAAGGATTCTGTCAGGATTTAGGCCCATATTCTATAACTAAATCTTGACAGAATACATTGACATTCTGAGAACTAATGATATGGATGAGGTATATTATACACAATTCACACTCATAGGAGAAAAAAACACATGGAATAATAAAAACACTGCAGATTTTAAAATAAAATCTAGCCAAACAAGAATTGGGTTCATTGAATTACAAATGTGCTAATATGGTTAAAGAAATATGTGTAGTAGAAATCAGAGTTTTAGATAAATTGTGTTATGGATTTTCTAAAAAAATAATAGTCAAGGTGGATTTACCTAAACATGGCCTAGTACCAGACTGAACACTATCAAAAACCATGAAGTATGGCATGCAAACCTCTCCTCATTGTGGACTAGAAATGTTGGTAATACTGAAAGATGGGTGGATAGTGCAAAATACATGGAGATCATGTAGACAATCTACTTCAGTCTACTAAAATGCTAGGGCTTGGGAGAAAGTCCCCCTTTCAGCATTACAATGATCCCAAACACAAGGCTGAAGGAGTGGTCAAACAACAAAAAGGTGAAAGTTCTGAATGGCCAAATCAATGTCAATTTGGTGCACTTGTGCTGTCAATTAAGGGGTATTCCCATCTGGGACGTTGATGGCATATCACCAGAATAGGCCATGAATTTAAAATAAGTGCAAGTCTCCTCTAGGACCCACTCCTATCTCCAGAATAAGGCCCCAAAGTGAAGGGAGATAAATAACGCAGGTACAGCCACCCTCCATAAACTTCTAAAAAACAGCTGAGAGAGGTATTTTTGGAAGTCCAATCATGAATGCAGTGGTGGCTTTGCTTGCATGGTTTGCTCTCCCTTCGCTGCTGTGGAACTTCTTCAAATAACTGGGCACACTCGTTTGGCTATATTCAGAACTTCCGCAGCAGTGAATGGTGAGGAGGCGGTGCATGCACGTTGTGCTCTCCGTTCACTTTAGTGATCTGTTCTGGAGATAGGAGCAATTCCCAGAGGTGGAACCCACACCTAGCGCTATGCCATAAATGTCCCAGATGGGACAACCTCTTTAAATTCTAAAACTACAAAAGAAAGCTATCTACAACAGTTTTTAATAAATGTGCTTCAAAGCATACACTTATCCCACATCCTACATTGTTGCTTGTAAGTCAACACACTTTCTCTACTGCATCTGCAATTCCTTAGATCAGCCCTCAGGGAGTGGATTTTAAAGCAGACTATAATACAGAGTTAATCGCACTTTTTATGTCAGCTATATTAGAATATCTGAATACTAAGTTCCATATGGCCATGTTACACTGGGGATTAGCACAAATACACAAATAAAGAGTCTACAGAGCATGATGAATATATCATATTTATGAAGTCCATATTGTCCTCTTGTATCAAATTGACTCAGCAGAGTTAAAGCCCACCCTTTAGTCAAAAGTAAAAATTGACTATGTGCGACAAATATACTGTATACTCAACATGGCTGGTGCCAGGCTCATGAACGATGCTGACTCTGTCCCAGAGCCCCATTTGCCACGCTTTCAGATTTATCTTTGTAGAGCTTTCTCAGGAAGTCTGAGACACGCCATCCTACTTTCTACCACCCCCACCCCAGCCTCCAACATAATGGTTGTCACCAACTGTTTCCAGATTCCTGAAAGGCAAATTGGCCTAGTTATGCAGTTACGTGTATCTTAGGTATAAAAAGCTGGTCATAACCATATACCTATACAGTAGAAGTGATTGCCATTAAAGACTATCCTCTAGGAGAATTAATTTAAAAAAAAACAACCATAAAAATGTCTCCATAATACTCAATTACCATATATCTGATACAAATCCATTATACCTATACAAACGATATACGGTAGATGTCCAAAATAATAACAATAAATACAACTAATTTCATATACCCCAAAAAATAAGGCCATAGCAGTATATAATAAAAATAGTTAAAAACAGAAAAAACGGTGGGTCATTTTGCTGCAAAGGTTATCACATCACAAAGAAATTGTATGAATACACACTGTCCAATAGCCAGAAGCCGCATTAAATGTATAGGTTGCTTTTTATTGTTATTATTTGGACTGATATATCATTTGTAGGTGTAATTAATTTGAAAGAGTCCCCCATCACAACATAAAATCTACATAAAATAACTCCAATAAGTATAGGTCATTCAAACTTATACTTATTCAAGTTATTTTATGTAGAAATGCTCTTTCCTGGGTTTATTGTATTCAGAATGCTTCGACATATGTGTCCAAAAAGTTCTGTATATTCTCCGACCGTATCCATTTCTGTGGTCCAGAAATTGTGGATCCGCTTTTGTGGAACGGAATGCCAGCCCTATGATAGAAATGTCTATTCTTGTCTGCGATTGTGGACAAGAATAGGACATATTCTATCTTTGAACAGAGGTATAGATGCGGACAGCACACCGTGGCCCCATTGAAATAAATGGGTCCGCATCTGTCCCGTAAAATTGTGGAACATATGCAGACACAATTATTATACGGTCGTCCGAATGAGCCCTAAACTGAATTTCTACCCTTAATCTAAATATGTCCAACATTCTGTACTGATTCATTTCTTGAAGATGACCTTTCCTGACATGTCTGTTTATTGTGCAATAACAATTCTGGAGCATCTTGTCTCATAACTCTATGTTGTTCCATTCCTCAGTCATTGCTCCTAGAAGTTTATTAATGAATCTAAAAATGGGCGTTACCAGTTGGGGTGTGTCCCTGCATAGTCTGACACTGTCCAATCAGTGCTGCCAGAGTCCGAATTAGCAGGGACATCCCCTCAACTAAAAACACTTCAGTTGCAGATTCTTTAATAAACCCAAATCCCCAAGCAAGTGTTGATTTCAACTAGATGTGTATCCTCAGAATGCAGTTCCAACTGAAAACTAGTGTTGAGCGTGAATATTCGAATATCGAATTTTTTTCGAGAATATCGGCACTTCGCTAAGTCGCGAATATTTCGAATATAGTGATCTAAATTCGATATTTCGAATATTCTTTTTTTTTTTTTATTGTTATATTTTTTTCTTTCCCACTTCCCTAAAGTTGTTCTTACCTGTCCTTTGGATTCCTGGCTTCCTGGCTGCTCCAGTCAGTGCCCGTTGCCGCTTCTGCCGACTTCCGCGCTCATGGAGCGTCCCCATCACCATGGGAACGTCTCCATATACTAGAATGTACTGTCGGATTTGAGAATTACGTTGAAATCGCAATTCGATTTTTTCAAGTTATAATAATCGAATTTCGATTTTAACTTAGAACTGCTATATTCCATATTAGGCTAGAAGTAACGAATATGGAATATAGCAGTGCTAAGCTAAAATCGAAATTCGATTATTATAACTTTAATTAATCGCATTGCTATTTCAATTGGCGAGTAGACTTTAAGTTAAAATCGAAATTCGATTATTTAAATCGCATATTAATCGCGATAACAAGAATAATGACGAATATTCGATTTCGACGAATATAAAACGAATATTCTATCGAATATTTGCGAATTTCGTCGAAATCGAATATGGCACCTGCCGCTCATCACTACTGAAAACTATGGTGGAGCAGACAGCCTTTGGATCCCTGCTCTTCCATCTGCAACATGCTGCTTTAGGCCTGTAGCCTGCCAGAGGTCAGGTTCATGTAGAGGACATAAGCCTGCCCAATGACGTCACTGCATAGCATCGCCGGCTGTGGGCTGAGGACAGTAGGAAGAGGCAATGGACAGCTTGTCTAGCCACTTGCCTTGTGAATGGGGTTAGGTGAGTTTTAGGGGCATTGCTACTGTATAGGGACCATTACTATTGTATGGGCACACAAAAAAGGGGCATTACTACTGTATACATGCCAATGAGGGCATTACCCCAGAGTGACTACTGCAAAGGGTTTATTAATGTAATGTCATTTTACTGAGTTTAATGTTGTGGTTTGTTATGTGTGTGTACTTAAAGGGGTTTTCCCACAAAATATATTCTACAGTTTTCAAACCAGCACCTGGATCTGAATACTTTTGTTATTGCATACGCACTGAGTTATTCATTAAAATGCATCTGTATAGCACCACCTGCTGTTTGTTATTTTTCTTATTTCTTTGTCCTGCTCACTGAGATGGCCGCACATGCTCAGTTTCATCTTTCAACTGCCTCCTGAGCTGAAATAGGGAGAGCATGGACACGCCCCCTGAGCTGCAGCAAAAAAGACACTCCCCTCGAGCTGCCAACTTTATATAAATCTAGTAGAGCAATGAATGGATCCATGTGAGGTACAGAGCTGGTTCTAGCTTTGTTAGAAAGTTGTTGTTGTGTACTATGTACTATGATTTTAAAAGGCCATTGGCAACCTGTCCTATAACATGAGTAGGACTGCTTACCTTCACTTGCAATGCTGTCAAGGAGGGTAAAGTTTAGGGCCTCACTACACACTATACCCTGGCACTTGCATGTATTACATATTGGTGAGTTTTCCTGTCAGACTGCTGTCACGGTGGGGAGTGGGAAAAAAAAAACCACCGTACAATGTCAGGTATAAAGGGGAAGAAAATAGGCCAGGACACCGAGATCAGGGAGCAGGTCACCTCCTAAAGTGTCCCCAATCCTCACCCTAACTCCTCACTGTATGAGCGGACCTGGATGGTAGGGCGGCTCATACCAGGATACCTATGGGCCTGAGTCGCCATTATAATCCCTCACATAGGAGCAGGGGAGAGATGACCTGTTCTTCCCAGACAGGGATGAATAGGAGTCTCAAATGGCCTAGCAGGGAAAGGAAAAGACCATATGCAGCAACAGAGTCGGCAGGTAAGAACACCAGAAACACACTTACCTGCCGCAGCCACCACGACTGGAACCCATGCTTAAGTACAGATGCCCACACACCAAATAGGACACCGTACAGACAACACACACACACACAAGTATCCAGCACTCCTGATACTGCCTGGACCCCATGCTGCAAGGATCACGGCACCCTTAGGCAGCACTGCATACAGACTTATGGTTCACCCCTCCGGGAAACCAGCCCCCTCACGGAGGTACAACACAAACAGGGAAAATGTCTTGCACACATGCAGGGACAAACACCAACAACATCCCAGACATGAAACAACAAGCAAGACGTATAACAAACCCTGAACAAAAACCCACACCAAACATACAGCAAGTGAGGTTGGGTACATAGAGGATAAAAGGGAGACAAAGGAATGACATTGCAGATGACATCGATGTCCTACAAGGTGGCCCTCAAGCGCTGGGCAGATAGAACACCCTGGACTGGAGCCGAGCTCCAGCACAACAACAGCTGAAGTACAACTGACTCTAGCCAGGAAGCCACAGGAGATAAAACCCAAGTGACCACACCCAGTCAGGGAGTTAACCCTTACAGCACCAGACAGGGGACGGCTACAACTTAAAGGGGAAGTGCACACACCAGCCAACACGCAATACGTTGCCACTGGGAATAGCATTCGTGGTAACCATGTCACGGCGCACACAGCCAAAGCCAAGACACTGCCACCACATGCCATAACAACAACACGTTGCCACAGGCAACCACAAGCATGGCACAAGTGTCATGGCACACACAGCAAAGGCTGTGACAACTGCTCAGCCATGATGACATATCACAGGCATGATCACATCATTACCATCTATTGTAGAGCAGGGTAAAGTGTAGTGAGGCCCCTCACCTCCTTAGGAAGCTGGGAAACTAGAGGGATCTGTCCCGGGTTAGAGTAGTCTAAGTTTAGTGGAGCTGCAGTGAAGACCTATATATACAAGCTCCACAAAGCTAGGCCCAAGTTCTGAGAATTGCAGAGTCTGAGACGTCAAGCCAAAGAAGCTACTTCACTACCAGAGTACTCCAGAGAAAAGGCGGTTAGAAAATCTAGAACCCACAAAGCCATGCATCTGATTTAGACAGCAATGTATTGTGCACATTTATGATAGAGAGACCTTACTACTGTGGAAATAAACATTGCTAAAGCATCCCCCACACTTTAAGATGGATTGGCCACCTCTTTCTAAATTTTTTGCACTCCTCAGTCTGGGAACTGTAGAATAATTTAATGAGAACCTCACTGAATGCCTGTGGTTCTGCCGAGAGACTTTAGAGAGGTGGAAATAGGAGTACTCCATCACTGTTCCTGCCCATGTGCTGCTACTGGGAAAGGATTGCACTGTGATTTGCACCTTTCCTTCTTGCTGCCGAATATATTACTACTTCCATTCTGCACTTTAAGTAAAGAGAGACTTATTTATTGACACCAACTGGAGTGGTTATTGACTTCTACATTCCCTGGCCTTTTCACCTGCTCTCCTGCCTTGCACCCAGATAAACACATCAAAGGCACCCCAACTAAGACAAGGCAGGAACCCCAAATTCAGGCAGAGCACCAGAGGAAGAAAGAGTATGCACTCCTGTCACTGGTCAGTCACAGGAAGAATCAAAGGGGGAGCTTGCCGAGGTCGCTGGGGGATCACAAAGGGTGGACATTACTTTTGTATGGGGGCACAGTGGGGAGTTTAATACTGTATGTGCCCCCTATATAGCAGCATTGCAGCTATATAGGGGAACAAATTGGATATTATTATTCACAGGGGAACAACAGAAGACCCTTACTATGGTATAAAGGAACAATGGGGAGACATTATTTTTATATGGGGACATTATATATAAAAAATGGCAAAGGGAAGCTGTGAGGAATATGGATTATTATTTAATGTCAGCCATGTTCCCACACCAGCCATCTGCTGTCAGATAGCAGAGGTAGTGAACTCCACAGGGGGGCCCTGCTTCCAAGCCCAGCCAAATGGCAGAGAGCTTCTAGCAGGCCATCCTTGTTTACAATTTCTCGCCTCCATTCAGATTACACAGATCCTGCAGGAAAGCTTCCCTGCATGGGGTCTAGGCCATTCCCCAGTTCAATGAACATTATAAGACATCATGGAAGCGGCGATTCATAAGGAATTATGAATTGCCCGCCCATCACAGACATAAACCAGATACATATTTGTGTCCCTCTGGCCACAATGAACAGGTCCATGGTCATAGTTTGGTGGTGGAATGCCAGGGAGGGAAGAAATACATATCTCCCCACAGAAACCAAATAATGGTACCATGCTTGAACTTTACTGGTAGCCAGAACCCAGGCAGATCCATTGGTCCCAGAACCACCTCCCTGCGACATTCTGGTCTGGAGCCATGATCCCTAATCAATTTTGTGGCTCATTTGCTGCCTGCCCCAGAAGAGGGGGACTGGACTCCTCCCAGAGGCCGGGAGGGGAGGGGCCGGCTACAGGTCAAAAGGCTTGTGCCAGCAAGTGGGCATGTTTTTTTTCTGAAGGAGGGCTCACACTGCATATGTGTTTGGAAGGGACCAGGAAACGGCTGACATCACTGCCTCCTATATGACTGCAGCCAAGCCTTACAGAAACCCGTTATTCATCACCACCCAAAGGACTCATCCATCTGGTAAACTGACTTTTGTTCTGCTTAACCCTGTTGTACCACGTCATCTGTATTTACCACTCAGACCACTGTATATATTTTTCTGTGTATATTGTATTATGTCTAGTGAGCCCTTAAGGCAATTAAATATATAATTTAATCTTGTGCTGTCTGGTATCTCGATCACGAATCCCCACGTTCGTGTTTCAGCCAAGTTACTATACGCTACTGCGGGTTGGTTTCTCACCCTATATAATCTCGTTAGTGGCCCGGGCTTATATCAAACGAGAAGCTGGTGGCAGTCTTCCCGGGCTGAGGAAGCGCTGTTTCACTGGGACAGTGAAAAGGCTCCCTCAGCTTGTTGCCTCTCTGTGCCCATGTGGTTAGGAGGAGTCTGTGAACACTGTACCAAGCTGACCTTACCTGCTCCTCAGGGACTGCGTAACGTCACGCCTTCGTAACCAGTGACTATACCATATCTCGCTGGCTCTACGTATTTGACGTCCGACGTCAGTTGGGGTACGGTATTTGTCACGGAGGCACTGCCACAAATGAACACACAAAGGAAAATTATTACTGTGTGGAGCACAAAAAGGGGGCATTTTTATAATTTGGGTCGCTAAGGATAGAAAGTGTAGAGGCAGGGAGGGCGCAAGGGAGCAAATAGCCAAAGAAGTTTGTGTGTTACATTCTGCAGACATGAAGAAGTTTTGTCTGGAAGAAATATTCTTGGTGGTCTAGGCCAGATGGAGAAGAAAAACAAAAGTGAATGATTCTCATCAGAGAGGATGTCACTAAATGTATATGTACTGTAATCACTTATATGGTCTGCAGGGCTCATGCAGAACTTGTATTTTCCACTATATGGTCACTGTATGGTGGTAATACAGATGTTAGTACAGTGATTTTATTTAGTTTTAGTATGGTTGCAATGTTCAGTCCCTTTTGTTTTAAATTTTTTTGTGGGGGCATACTGTATATTCTTTTAGACTGTAGCTATGCCACTGGGTCTTGTGTAGGGTGGTGACTGGGGGGTAAAGCAAGTTCAAAATGTGTCCTAGGGCTCTAATTACACCTATTGCAAAAGCGCATGTTTCATTTTGTTGGTGTGTTTTTGGTAGTTTTGTCTGATTGACTTCAGAGGTAATAAATTCAGAGAAAAATATATTTGTAAATTTCAGTGATTCGCAGATCACGAGAATGGGGGTCCCGTTCCCCTATAATGATTGAGCAGCAGGTCGTGCATGTGCACTGCCACTCATTCATTCTCTATGGCACAGCCGGAGATAGCCAAGAGCAACACTTACAGTCAGGTCCATAAATATTGGTACATCAGCGCAATTCTAAGATTTTTGGCTCTATACACAACCACAATGAATTTAAAATTAAACGAACTAGGTGTGCTTTAACTGCAGAATGTCAGCTTTAATTTGAGGGTATTTACATCCAAATCAGGTGAATGGTGTAGGAATTACAACAGTTTGCCTATGTGCCTCCCACTTGTTAAGGGACCAAAAGTAATGGGACAATTTGCTTCTCAGCTGTTCCATGGCTGGCCAGGTGTGTGTTATTCCCTCATTATTCCAATTACAATGAGCAGATAAAAGGTCCAGAGTTAATTTCAAGTGTGCTATTTGCATTTGGAATCTGTTGCTGTCAACTTTCAAGATCAGATCCAAATAGCTATCACTATCAGTGAAGCAAGCCATCATTAGGCTGAAAAAACAAAACAAACCCATCAGAGAGATGGCAAAAACAATAGGCATGGAACTCACCGGTAAGCTCAGCAACACCAAAAGACCCAGAAGACCACAGAAAACAACTGTGGTGGATGACGGAAGAATGATTTCCCTAGTGAAGAAAACACCCTTTACAACAGTTGGCCAGATCAAGAACACTCACCAGGAGGTAGGTGTATGTGTATCAAAGTCAATAATCAAGAGAAGACTTCACCAGAGTGAATACGGATGGTTCACCACAAGATGTAAACCATTGGTGAGCCTCAAAAACAGGAAGGCCAGATTAGAGTTTGCCAAACGACATCTAAAAAGCCTTCACAATTCTGGAACAACATCATATGAACAGATGAGACCAAGATCAACTTGTACCAGAGTGATGGGAAGAGAAGAGTATGGAGAAGGAAAGGAACTACTCATGATCCTAAGCATACCACCTCATCAGTGAAGCATGGTGGTGGTAGTGTCATGGCGTGGGCATGTATGGCTGCCAATGGAACTGGTTCTCTTGTATTTATTGATGATGTGACTGCTGACAAAAACAGGAGGATGAATTCTGAAGTGTTTCGGACAATATTATCTGCCCATATTCAGCCAAATGCTTCAGAACTCATTGGACGGCGCTTCACAGTGCAGATGGACAATGACCCAAAGCATACTGCAAAAGAAACCAAAGAGTTTTTTAAGAGGAAAAAGTGGAATGTTATGCAATGGCCAAGTCAATCATCTGACCTGAATCTGATTGAGCATGCATTTCACTTGCTGAAGACAAAACTGAAGGGAAAATGCCCCAAGAATAAGCAGGAACTGAAGACAGTTGCAGTAGAGGCGTAGCAGAGCATTACCAGTGATAAAACCCAGCGTCTGGTGATGTCTATGTGTTCCAGACTTCAGGCTGTAATTGACTGCAAAGGATTTGCAACCAAGTATTAAAAAGTGAAAGTTTGATTTATGATTATTATTCTGTCCCATTGCTTTTGGTCCCTTAACAAGTGGGAGGCACATATGCAAACTGTTGTAATTCCTACACCGTTCACCTTATTTAGATGTAAATACCCTCAAATTAAAGCTGACAGTCTGCAGTTAAAGCACATCTTGTTCGTTTTATTTCAAATCCATCGTGGTGGTGTATAGAGCCAAAAATGTTAGAATTGTGTCGATGTCCCAATATTTATGGATCTGACTGTAGCTATCTCCGGTGTTCCCATAGAGAATTAATTGAAGAGCAGTGCACATGCACAACCTTCTGCTCCATCAGAATAGGGGAACAGGACCCCCATTCTCATCAATAGTGGGGGTCCCAGTGGTCAGACCTCCAGCTATCAGCTACTTATCCGCCATTCAGTGGATACAACACCTTTAGGGTCCATTCACACGTCCGTTTTTTCTTTCCTGATCTGTTCCGTTTTTTGCGGAACAGATCAGGACCAGATCTGGACCCAATTCATTTTCAATGGGTCCTGGAAAAAATCAGACAGCACAATGTGTGCTGTCCGTTTCCGTTGTTCCGTTCCGCATGTCCGTTTAAATATAAAACATGTCCTATTCTTTTCCGCAAAATTCGGATCCGCAAAAAACGGAAGACATTCGGATGTCATTCCGTATGTCATCCATTTTATGTGGAATCCGTTCCTGGAAACACATAACAAATTTTTTTTTTCAATTTTTTTTCAAAGAAATCCAAACAACTTTATTTGATTATTGAAATTTATACATGTTTCCGTTTTTTGCGGATCCGCAAAAAACGGATGACATACGGATGACATACGGAAACATTTTCAGGAACAACGGATCCGCAAAAAACGGACCGAAAATCGGGATATAGGAAAATACTGACGTGTGAATGTAGCCTTAAGGCTGGGTTCACACTTGAGCGTTGCGCAAACGCGCGTTTTACGCGCGTTTTTGACGCGCATTTTTATGCGCGTTTTTGTAATAGTAAACGCGCGTTTGACGCGCGTTTGTGTGATTCACTACAGTGTCCTATGGCCACAAACGCCCCAAAAGTCGCTCATGTACTTTTTGGAGCGTCGGGCGTTTTACAGCGCGATCGTACGCGCTGTAAAACGCCCAAGTGTGAACCATTCCCATAGGGAATCATTGGTTTCTCCTTGTTGAGCGTTTTACAGCGCGTAGGAACGCGCTGTAAAACGCTCAGGTGTGAACCCAGCCTAAGTGCTAATAGTGCAGCTCTCAGCAGCAGCACTACTCCTAATGAGGAGCTGTATAACATTTTATTCATGTAATAGACAAACTGTAGATTTTCTCTAATCCTTTGTTTTTCGTTTTCCAGGCACCTGGCATATGTTTACAATCCTTTCCATGTGGGGCATACAGCAAAAGACAGTGTAAACTCTGTATGGCACGCAGATCACAGTTCTTAAGGTATGGTTCCCATGGTGCTTGCATAAAACTAACAGCCGTGAAGTTCTTAAATGTTGTCACGCTACACAAGTTGTGTTTTACTTAGCGCCACAGTACTGTACATCGTACTGTAATGTGATTACGAAGAGACTTAAAAGTGAGAGCTAAGCATCAGCATTACCTTCATGGAAAATCGTCAGATCCCGTCCTTCAGATCTGTATAATTTGGACATGCCATGTATACAACCTTTGCAGTAGCACAGAAGTCATCTATGAAAATAACAATTTGCAATGTTTATTAAAGTGACAAACAAAGTTCTTCTTTAGATACATTTGAGTCAGATTTACTAATCCTGTCTAAACTGAGATCTGCCAGATTTATCGCAGTGGCTGATGCTGGATGATAAAGTTGGTATAAATCTAGATTGTATAGTCTCAGATTATACAACCTATTCGTTGGCTGACTTTGCACCAGAATTTTGCACAAAAGTTCCAGCACAGTTTTGGCGCAGTGTCAAAATTTAAAGGGGTTATCCCATAATTATTGTAAAAAATTAAAACTCAGACATCATTTATTACATGATAATTTCTTTCTGATGGTCCGTTCAGACAGCTGTATGTGTTTCTTTTTGGTCTGCAAATTGCTGAACGCACGTTGCCAGTCCTATTGTAGACATGCCTATTCTTGCCTGCAATTTTAAGTGGGGCAGCGGAACGGAAATACAGATGCAGACAGCACCATATGCTGTTTTTCCTGTGGCTAAAATTCTTCTTCACCTGCATTCAGTAGTGGATTGACCTGCTCAGTAGCTTACTCTACTCTCTTCCTCTGCTCACTGCAGGTATAGTGATCTTGGCCTGCAGATACATAGTTGTAACATACAGTGCACACTTTTTCTCCCCATAAGAACCTAAGCAGCAATGTGTTGAGTCAATAGGTATATGGGCATAGAAACATGTCTCAGAGTCTCTGTATTTTTCATCTCCACAGTAATATTCTCCAAACTACTGGTTTAGTTTTGCCTCTCCAAGCATTTCTGACTGATGGGACAATGCTGACCTCTGCCCCCTCTTCTGGAAGGCTACTGAAAGAGCTTTAGACACTCCTCTCATCTCACAGATGTCCTTCCTCTTACATGTATGAGTTAACCCCCAATCCCTAACCACGTAGACAGCTCTTAATAATGAAACCCTCAGTTTCCAATGATCATGTTTCGACAGATCTGAAAAACGCAAATCTGTTATGCTAAAGTTTGACATTGTATGATAAGTGAAAGGAGTGGCTTGGCTAAAAATTAAGACTAGAAACAGGAATATGTGTGTGATAGAGGATTTTCCCCTCAACTTTACACCTATTCTAGCTTTCTGTTCTGCCTGTGACTCAAATACACATCTTCCTCCATTATGGGCTCCTGACTGTTTACATCTCAGCCGAAGATGTTGGCAGAAGCTATAGCTCTTTTGGACAGCTCAGATACTCACCCCTCCCTATGTCTGCTTCAGGGCCCCCTCTGTGTCTAGATCCAGATGTTTTTTACGCATTAGATTATTCTCTATAAACTTCCAGCTATGATGTCAAGGGGTTTGTGGATGAAAGCTGGTTCAGTAAAGTATCCCAGCGTGGCACTAGTTTACTGCTCCAAATTTGTTTCTTTGTTAAAAAAATTAATCTTAAATATATGAAAAGACATTCACTATTAAAACTGCACATACAGTGCAATATAACAGTAATTGCTAGAAATGTGTTGAGTAACTACAGCACTTGTCCTAATTCTACCTCCTCTCCCTGGCTTCCTTAGTTTGCCGAGCTCAATGTGAATGTGTGACATAATCTTATATGCTTTCCAGTTATTACTCTATCCTGGCCTTCATGTTTCCATTTCTGGAACTATAAATAGAAGGCCAAATTCAAACTGAGGGTTCTCTTACATTTCTTTACCAAGTGAAAATATAGCATTAACTAATGTACAGTTCAGATCTACATAAAGCAACATAATTGCTCATCTTTGTGAATATTTGTGCATTTTTTTCTCAATTACAGCAGTATCTCAAAATGCAATGATCTCAGGATACAAAATTTTCATGGGCAATCGTAAGTTGAAACAAGACTCAACATACAATGCGTCAGACTCAGATCCAACAATATTGGTTGTCTAGTAGCTCCTCTTTGCAGTACAGCGGAGCACTACATGTCCTGTACTGCCCTCTGTCTGTGCCAGGATGAGCTGCTCCTTTGGAATGTCAGGTGAGAGTGTCTCGATTTAAGTTTTCTGGTACATTGGTTAACTATACATTAGCCTTAAGAAGCATCTGTCCTCATCACAGAAAGGGATTTACAGCTTCCAGTATTTATTGCTGGCTGTTATATGTATGCTTGTCTTCTTCATTTTCTCTTATATTGGGGCATTGAAACCAGTTGTTTCAACTGAGTTGGACTCTAGTTACAATGGTTTCAACATAGAATGGCCATCCCAGAACCAATTAGTATTGTAACTTGAGGGTCCACTGTAGTTTAGTGAGATTATTAGGTATATTATAAAGAACAATTCTGCATCCCAATATTTTATACCTGTCTGGGACGAATTCAGTAGCCAAAGTTTCAGTGCATTTGGAAAGTCTTAAGACCCTTTTTTTTAAGTTGTGGCCTTGTGCTAAATAAAAAAAAAAAAAAAAAAAAAAAAAAAAGCTTTTTCCCCATTATTCTGTACTCAATTCCCTATGAGAAAGTGAAAACAGATTTTTAGAAATATTTGCTTATTTGTTAGCAAAAACTAAAATCTTGCATTGACTTAAGTATTCAGACCCTTTATTCAGGACTTAGGGTCCATTCACACATCTGCATAATGGGTCTGCATCTGTTCCGCAATTTTCCATGGTCCCACAAAAAAATAGGGCATGTTCTATTCTTGTCCGCAGCCACCAACAAGAATAGGCATTTCTATCATAGTGCCGGCCATGGTTGATCCGCAAAATGTGGAACACACATGGCCGATGTCTGTGTTTTGCGGTTTCAAAATTTGCGGACTGCAAAACAGTTGCGGACATGTTAATTTACCCTTAGTTTAAGCATGTTTGGCTTCTTTGGTATGACGCCACAAGGTTTGGACACCCGAATTTGGCTTTTTTCTGCATTTTTTCCCAGCAGTTCTTCTCAAGCTTTGTCAGGTTGGATGGGAACTGTTGATGGACAGCCATTTTCAGGTTTCTCCAGAGATGTTTGATAAGGTTCAAGTTAGGTCTCTGGCTGGGCCACTCAAAGACATTCACAGCTATCCGTAAAAAAAACTCCTGCAATGACTTGGCTGCGTGCTTAAGGTCATTGCCTTGTTAGAAGATTATTCTTCATCCCAATCTGAGGTCCAGGGCTCTCTGGATCATGTTTTCATTAAGAACTCTGATCGGTCTACCTGTCTCACCTGCTGAAAAACAACCCCCAGCATGATTCGGTCACCACGATGCTTCACTGTATTGGACATGTGTTCAGCAGTTTCCTCTAGACATTGCGCTTAGATTTAAAGCTAACATGTTCAGTCTTGGTTTCATCAGAGTAGGGAATCTTGATTCTTACAGCCCTAAAGTCCTTTAGATTTTTTGAAAACTTCTTTCTGGCCACTCTGCTATAAAGTTCAGATTGATGAAATGCTGCATGGATGGTTGACTTTGGACGTTTCTTCCATCTGCACAAAGGATCATTGGAACTCAGCCAAAGTGACCATTGGTTTCTTGGTCACTACTCTTACCAAAGCCCTTCTCCCCTGATTACCAGTTTGGTGGGGTGGCCAGCTCTAGAAAGAGTCATGGCTGGCTCCAAAAAATGTTTGAATTATGGAGGCTACTGTGCTTTTGGGAACTTTTAGTACAGCAGAATATTTTTGTATCGTTGTCAAGATTTGTGCCTCTCCACAATTATGTCTCTGAATTCCACAGTTCCTGTTCCTCCTTATTGCATGGTTTTTGCTTTGATATGCTTTGTCAGCTCTGGGAACTTATACAGGTGTGTCTTTACAAATAATATTCAATAAAATGAATTTACCACAGGTCGACTCCAATTAAGGTGTATAAATATCTCAAGGATGATCACAAGAAATAGAGGCCCCCAAGCTAAATTTCAAGTGTCATAGCAATTTTTCCTTTTTTTTCTAAAATTCTGCTTTCACTTTTTCAGTATGGGGTATTGAGTGCAGATTGATGGGGAAAAACTTGATTTTTTAGATCTTTGCACAATGTCGCAACATATAATGTGAACAAATTGAAAGGGTCTGAAGACTTTTCAAATGCATTGCATATATATTGGATGTGGTTGAAGCTCCCATGGACTTGGCTACTAGGGCCTAATTAAGTATAGGACTAATATTTATAGGTGCCACAGTGTACTAGTGTACTAGAGTCTTACCTGTTTACAGCTGTAGCTAGAGTCAGCTTATTATTGGCCACCTATTTTTTGACCAAATATTGGCGACATTCTGATGATCACCAAGTTACCATGTTCTCCCTAGTTCTCTTTGATAATCACCTGGAATTCTATTTTATAGGTTGAAATATCAAGGGGTTAGTATTCTTATTTCTAGAAGTATCCCCTGGGAATTGACTCAGACCCTTTTGCGATAAAGTACATCTGACTTCTCTCACAGTTTTTATTTCCCAATACCCAATACACCAGAGTTCTTTTTACTACAGTTATCGGACCTTCCGATCCTTCTTCGCAAATCTATCGTAAGACACAGTAAATGCTGCTCGTTCCTGCATATCAGCTTTGTGGTTATCCCCTTCTCCACCTTCTGTGTCTCAATGGGTTCACAAAGTAGAGGTTATCCAGAGGATGGATGAGCTCACTGACTCCCTTAGGCATACTCATGAGGCATTTATAAAATCATGGACCCCTTGCATCCTATATCAAAGTAAAGTGGAGTACCAGTTTTTACTGGCTTTGTTGGCATACTGGACCTCCATGATGGAGGTCTTTCTACTAGTGTTGGGCATTAATATTTGAATATCGAATATTAATTGTGAATATCGACACTTCAAGAATTCGCAAATATTTAGAATGTAGTGATATATATTGATAATTTCGAATATTCTAGATTTTGATTTTCAACAGTAATCTCCCTTCCTACTTGTGTGCCAATGAGAATGCTGCAATATCTTTGTCTGAGCTTAGCAACATCCCTAGCAACCAATGGGAAAGCAGCCTACCCCTTACTATATAAGAACCTCCCCAGCAGCCCTTGTATGCAGTATTTTGCAGATCTGAGAGAGACCGCAGTGTCATTGCTGTGCTCTGTGCTTTCCTGCATCATCATTACATTAGATAGTACGTTAGCTTATATATATATAATACAGATAGTTAGTGGGAGATAGTCAGTGTAGGTTAGATAGCGATATAGTGTAGCTGATAGTGTAGGTTTTGCTGTCCATACATACATACAGACATAGCACTGTGATGTCACAAGTTCACAACAATACTTAGTGCTCCAAACACTAATAAGTAGTCAGACCTGTTAAAATGTGAAGTTGCACATATTGCGGCAAAATATTTGAATTATTAGTGCAAATTTCGCAATCGCAAATATATTGGAGCACTCTATCTGCATATAAAGCTATTGTAATGTTCTGCCGTGCCAACCATTTTCTCCAGTCTCAGGAAACTGTAAGCAGCTTGAAAAATGTAGCTACAGGTGACCCACGCCTGTATTTCGAGCGCATTGCACGAATATTACATTGGCGATTTTTCATGATCAAGAAAATAATCTCGAATTCATGAATTCTCGAATATATGACGAATATTCTACCAAATATTCGCGAAATATCGCAAATTCGAATATTGCACCTGCCGCTCATCACTAGTATCTACTAAGGCCAATGGTTACTACACGAAGGATCTCCCAGTTCTCATGCAGATGATAGCAATATATTCAGTGATTTTTCCTTTTGTTCTCTATATCTTTATGCTTGTAATCTAACTGTGTACTTCAGTGATAAGACATTTTGATCAGGTGATTCACTTATGTTTGTCACTCCCCTACGTCATTTTAATGTTTGGTTTTCATATGTTTTTATCGTCCTTTGTTAAAGGACTTCTGTCAGCAGAAACATGGGCATTAACCTGGCTGATATTAGCAATGTACTAATGGCATCTGAACATAATTATCTTAGTCCTATCTTACTACGTGCAGCTGTTATTGAGAAAAGATGCAGATCACAGTCCACCCTCTCCTCTTCAGTCATGTTTCTAGCTTCTGTAGCCTATAGCAACACAGATACATTTAGAGTGTAAACTAGATCCCTAAATAAATTTAGACTTTTGGCCACACCTCTTAATTAATTAAAGGGGTTATTCAATTTCTCAACATCTCCCCAATGTGTCGGGTTCCTCACAGGTAATATACTTACCCCGCTCCCTTTGCTGCTCCTGGTCTCTGCACCGCCGCTGCTGCTTCTCCTTGTACACAGATGAAAACATCCGGTGGGAGGAGCAGCCAATGGCAGGCGGGGATGGCGACGAGCCTCCCTAGCATCGCGGGTGACGCTATGGAGGCGCAGGCAGTGGGGAGTGGTGTAAGTATATTACCTGTGAGGGGCCGGCACATGGGGTGGGCTGTTTGTGAAATTGGAAAACCCCTTTAAAGACCCTAATACAGACCCCTTAATTAATTCAGACTACAGACTATAGTAATGAATCTTCAATCTTCAAGCCATTTATTTGGGGGAACAGATGGAGGAACTTTGACCACTTACTTTGTTTGACTTTGTGGGAGCTATGGCAGGGTATACTTTTCAGGAGCTGTCCTGAGACTCTTTAAGCAGAGGATGCAGCTTTGGTGTATCCTAGTGCGCCTAGGAGTAAGTCCACTGCAGATGGGGGATGGAGTCTAATAGCTATCCACAAATTTGGGTCATCTCCCAGGCAAGGGGAAGTCTTTTTCCTCTGCCGTTGTTCCTCCTTGCTGCCAAGGTATCATTGGAGGTTATCTATTAAAAATATACAATAGATGGCAGGTGATAAGTAGGGTTGAGCGAATCAACTTCGGATATTTCATCCGAAATCGATTCGCTCATCCCTAGTGATGAACAAACTTACCCCTATTCACTGTCTCCATGGCAGCATTTTCCTATGTTATTTTAAATCATTAATTAGGATGTACAAGTTGCTTTTAAGGGATTTCAACATGCTATCAAATACATGGTCTGTACGTGATATGAAAATCACAATACTCTTCAATCTCTTGATTTTATTAGAAAAATACTTGTTCAAAAAATGAACAAATTGTAAAGCACTTTCAATACGTACACATCAGGTAATCAGGTCCTGTGGTTTTACCTTAATGAGAATTAAGATTGTTGAAAGAGGATACATGATTAGTAAAACCTTAGAATAAATTTGCATTATATCTGGAGTTTTAGATTGGAATTAATTTGTAGAATTTACATTAAAACAGAAAATGAAATTTAATAATTAAATACAATATGCTGTATAGTTCTAAGTTAACATTTGCTGAACAATAGAAACTCCTAGGGTACTTTCACACTAGCGGCAGGACGGATCCGACAGACTGTTCACCCTGTCGGATCCGTCCTGCCGCTATTTCGCCATGCCACCGGACCGCCTCTCCGTCCCCATTGACTATAATGGAGACGGGGCAGAGCTCCGGCGCAGCACGACAGTTGGCCGCCGGACTAAAAAGTCGGACATGTAGTACTTTTAGTCATACTTTTTTATATTTTTCAAGACATTGTTTGGAGGTACAGATTTTTTTTAAACTGCAGATATAACATTTTTATTTAGTTTTTTTTCTCAGTATTTTGTTGTTTTATTATATTATTTTTTGCATTTTTTTAAATCCCATTGTAGGATTACTATCTTAGAACTTTATATCTAACTTATAATGGGTTAGCATACAGGTGAAATATTGTGCAAAAGTTCATTTATTTCAGTAAAGCAACTTAAAGGTGAAACTAATATATGAGATAGACTCATTATATGCAAAGCAAGATATTTCAAGCCTTTATTTGTTATAATTTGGATGATTATGGCTTACAGCTTATAAAACCCCAAAGTCACAATCACAAACAATTAGAATATTACATGAAATCAATAAAAAAGGAAGTTAAATAGAAAAATGTAGGACCTCTAAAAAGTATAATCATGCATATGTACTCAGTGATTGGTTTGGGCCCCTTTTGCATCAATGACTGCCTCAATGGGCGTGGCATAGATGCTATCATCCTATGGCACTGCTGAGGTGTTATGGAAGACCAGATTGCTTCAATAGCAGCCTTCAGCTCTTCTGCATTGTTCGGTCTCATGTCTCATCTTTCTCATGGCAATGCCCCATAGATTCTCTATGGGGTTCAGGTAAGGCGAGTTTGCTGGCCAATCAAGCACAGTAATCCCATGGTCATTGAATCAGGTTTTGATACTTTTGGCAGTGTGGGCAGGTGCCAAGTCCTGCTGGAAAATGAAGTCACCATCTCCATAAGGCTACGTCTACACGACGACATTTTTTCGACAGATAGGGCACAACTACACTGCAACATTTGTAGCGTAACATTTTGTTGCACCAATGTTGCGCAATAATTTTTATAATGGCAGTCTATGGTGTCGCACTGCAACATGCAACATGCTGCGACTGCGACACAACAGTCGCAGAAAAATCCATCTCGAATTGATTTTCTGCGATTGTTGCGTCGCAGTTGCAGCATGTTGCATGTTGCAGTGCAACACCATAGACTGCCATTAAAAAATTGTCGCGCAATGTTAGTGCAACAAAATGTCACGCGACAAATGTCGTCGTGTAGACGTAGCCTAAAGCTTGTCTGTGGAAGGAAGCATGAAGTGCTCCAAAATCTACTGGTAGACGGCTATATTGACTCTGGACTTAATGAAGCACAGTGGACCAACAACAGCAGAAGACATGGCTCCCCAAATCAGCACAGACTGTGGAAACTTCACACTGGCCTTCAA
Organism: Bufo gargarizans; assembly: GCF_014858855.1. Classification (NCBI taxonomy): domain Eukaryota; kingdom Metazoa; phylum Chordata; class Amphibia; order Anura; family Bufonidae; genus Bufo; species Bufo gargarizans. The sequence goes on along the minus strand of NC_058082.1, from coordinate 299,370,940 downwards.
GCATCTTGCATTGTATGCCTCTCCATTCTTCCTCCAGACTCTGGGTCCTTGGTTTCCAAATGAGATGCAAAAGTTGCTCTCATCAGAAAAGAGGACTTGGGACCACTAAGCAACAGACCAGTTATTTTTTTCTTTAGCCCAGGTAAGACACTTCTGACGTTGTTTGTTGTTAAGGGGAGGCTTGACAAGAGGAATACATTTGAAGCCCATGTCCAGGATCTGTCTGTGTGTGGTGGCTGCACTAACTCCAGCCTCAGTCCACTCCTTGTGAAAGTTCCCAACACTTTTGAATGGCCTTTTCCTGACAATCCTCTCCAGGCTGCGGTCATTCCTGCTGCTTGTGCACCTTTTTCTTCCACACAAGTCCCTTCCACATAACTTTCTATTAATGTGCTTTGATACAGCACTTTGGGAACATCCAACTTCTTTTGCAATTACCTTTTGAGGCTTTCCCTCTTTATCGAAAGTGTCATTGATGGTTTTCTGCACAACTGTCAGGTTAGCAGTCTTTCCCATGATTGTGATTCCTACTGAACCAGACTGAAAGACAATTTAAAGGCTCAGGAACCCTTTGCAGGTGTTTTGAAATGACTAGAGTGTGACACTTTGAGCCTAGAATATTGAACCTTTTCACAATATTCTAATATTCAGAGATTGTGAATTTGGGGTTTTCATAAGCCTTAAGCCGTAATCATCCAAATGATGACAAATAAAGGCTTGAAATATCTTGCTTTGCATGTAATGAGTCTATCTCATATATTAGTTTCATCTTTTAAGTTGCATTACTGAAATAAATGAACTTTTGCACAATATTAAAATTTTTCGAGTTTCACCTGTATGTGTCCTAACGGCAAGTTTACTCAACAGACAGCCCTTGGGTCCATTGTTAGTGCTTAGGGCTGAATGAAGATTGCTCCCTCCAGTCTCCAATTTGGTCATCGGGAAATCTGGTGACTTAGCCGTAGGGGGGATCATGCCATGGTATGGACATCGGCAATCAAATGGTTAACAGCTGGGATTGGATCTTCCAACTCTGGCTGCAAAGCAGAAGCCTGCATGAAGAACTTCAGCTATTAGTAACAGCTGATTCTTAGCACAGGAGTGTTTACAGAGCCCCCCCACTGCAGTAACGCCAAAAGATCTTGCTGCCGACTGAGGCCCTGCACTGCTCCCCATTAAATGACAGTGGGTAGTCATTAAGGGGTTAAATAAGGTTAGAAAAACATGGCTTCTTTCTTCCAGGAACAACAGAACAGAACTCCTGTCTATGTGTTGTAGTAGTATTGCAGCTCAGCAACATTGAGGTGAAATCTGCCAAGCTGAAATACTATATATAACCTGTGGGCAGGAGTAGCATTGTTTTGAAAATAAATAGATATGTACAACCTCATTGAAGCCTAAGGCATTGCTCAAATTTACATTTTTCATGGAGGTGTGTTATCCACATTTTCCAAAGACAGCACACATACCCATTGATTTTAATGTGTTTGTTCACCCATCAGTGTGTGGACCAAAAACACACCCACTGAAAAAACCACTAACACAACCCTGATAGTTTCCGTGTTCTGTCAGTGTTTCACTGACCACTCGTGGAAGTGCAGTGCCCCGGTTTGGGGTGGTCCAAGGGTATGCTGGGTCCTCAAGACACGTCGAGGTGTCACCAGGTGTTGCTGCTCTCTGGAAGGGATGTAAAGGAATGGTGCAATGGGTAATAAAGGCGTTGTAATGGGAAATAAGTCCAGAGAGTCAGGATCTGCAGTAAACCAGTATGATTCTTTACTTGAGGAACTCAAGTGCAAAACAATACAGGGAAAGCACTGTGCTGGCTCTCCAGTCTCTCTGTGGACAGAAGAATGGTTTATGATGAGGAAAGGCCTAAGCTAGCTGTCCCTCTTTCTCAGAAGGCTAGTACCCTGGATAAAGGTCGCCCAGGGTCTATAGCTCAGTTGTCCAGCTGGCTTATTGGTCAATGAGCTGATAAATGCAGTTCTGTAGCTTAGCATCCCCATCTCAGCGTCTTTCCTGGCCAATCATGCAGACCAGCAGAGAGTCTTCTACTAAACACTGGTTCCTATCTGCAGACCACTAAGGGCTCTAATCTTATATACAGTTAAGGCTACTTTCACATTAATGTTTTTAATTCAGCTATTGAGAACCGTCATAGGATCTCAAAAGTGGAAGAAAACGCTTCAGTTTTGTCCCCATTAATTGTCAATGGGGACAAAACTGAACTGAACGAAACCAAATGCACCAAAATGCATTCCGTTCCATTCGGTTGCGCTCCCATCACGGAAAGAATAACACTGCAAGCAGCATTTTTCTGTCCGCGATATGGTGCTATTCTCTGACACAATAGAAAATGGATCCTGTCCCCCATTGAATTTCAATGGTGTTCATGACGGATCTGTCATGGCTATAGAAGACATAATACAACTGGATCCGTTCATGACGGATGCATGCGGTTGTATTATGGTAACGGAAGCATTTTTCAGATCCATGATGGATGTGCAAAAAACTTTAATGTAAAAGTAGCCTTATAAGTGAACTAGAACCTTCCTGTGGAGAAGCACAGCCTAAACAGAATCATTGTTACAATTTATGTCTATCTTAGATTTGTATAGAGCATCAAAGCAGGTCTGTGCAGGTCTATTTGAATAAATAAGCAGTTTTTACAAGCATAAACATGTCTTCAGACATGGAGTAAAATCAGAAGGTCAGTGTATCTTTTTTTTCTCCAACTTTGCTCAGGTAGAAAGTAAAAAAGTCTCTAAGTATTAGCTAGCTGTGCATGAACCCTTTCCACAGTGCAGTACAACCATAGTTTTGTAACAGTGCAAATGAACAGATTATATTACAATGAACATATAAATGCAGTGCAACTCTATAAAACATGATAAGTGTACACAACATCATAAATTACAGTGTGTTAACCCTTCGAAATACAATAAAGTAAGGAGTTGATGACGTTTCATTGTAATAAGGGCAAATGTCCACAAATGTCCATATTCCAGAGTACTCTTGCTCCAGGGCACTACAGATGAAATTAATTTTCAGCTGAGCAGTGTCTAGAGAATATGACAGGGCAAAAAACGGACACACAGACCAAACAGAGATTCTTCACAGATCAAACATGGAAGGATTTTCCATAGAGGTTAAACAGACACAGAATTGTGAACAAGGCCCAACTCCACCCAAACTATGAAAATTAAGCTTCTTTCTACAGTAAGCCGCAATAACAAATTCCCTGCTCTCATATCATAGCCACAGGGATCCAGGAAGCTAAGATACCTGTATGGGTAGTAGTTTGGTGAGGATTTCACATTGTTGAACTGTTTAAACTGTTCTGTTCCTGTTCTTTGTGAAACAGTATTTATTTGTGTTTTTATTATAGAGGATCTCACAAAAGTGAGTACACCCCTTACATTTTTTGTAAATATTTTATTATATCAATACCCTTTTCATGGGACAACACTAAAGAACTCTTTGAAACAATGTAAATTAGTCAATGTACAGCTTGTATAACAGTGTAAATGTAGTGTGCTCTCAAAATAACTCAACACACAGCTATTAATGTCTAAACCGCTGACAACAAAAGTAAGTACACCCCTAAAGGAAAATGGCCAAATTGTGCCCAATTAGCTATTTTCCCTCCCCGGTGTCATGTGGCTCAGGTGTGAATGGGGAGCAGGTGTGTTAAATTTGGTGTTATTGGTTTCACACTGTCTCATAATGGTCACTGGAAGTTCAACATGGCACCTCATGGCAAAGAACTCTCTGAGGATCTGAAAAAAGAATTGTTGTTCTACATAAAGATGGCTTAGGCTATAAGAAGATTGCCAACACCCTGAAAATGAGCTGCAGCACAGTGGCCAAGACCATACAGCGGTTTACCAAGATAGGTTCCACTCAGAACAGGCCTCACCATGGTCAACCAAAGAAGTTGAATGCATGTGCTCAGTGTCATATTCAGACATATGAGTTCTGCCAGCATTGTTGTAGAGGTTAAACTTATTTGGATCAGATGGTGTCAAGTGTGTGTGGCGGCAACCAGGTGAGGAGTACAAAGACAAGTATGTCTTGCCTATAGTCAAGTATGGTGGTAGGAGTGTCATGGTTTGGGGCTGCATGAGTGCTGCCGGCTGTAGGGATCATTGAGGGAACCATGAATGCCAACATGTACTGTGACATACTAAAGCAGAGCATGATCCCCTCCCTTTGGAAACTGGGCCACAGGTCAGTAACGACCCCAAACATACCTCCAAGTGACCACTTCTTTGCTAAAGAAACTGAGGGTAGAGGTGCTGGATTGGCCAAGCATGTCTCCAGACATAAACCTTATTGAGCATCTGTGGGGCATCCTCAAATGAAAGGTGGAGGAACACAAGTCTCTAACATTCACCAGCTAAGTGATGTCGTCATGGAAAAGTAGAAGAGGATTTTAGTGGCAACCTGTAAAGCTCTAGTGAACTCCATGCCCAAGAGAGTTAAGGCAGTGCTGGAAAATAATGGTGGCCATGCAAAATATTGACACTTTTGGCACAATTTAGTCATTTTTACTTAGTGGTGTACTCACTTTTGTTGCCAGCGGTTTATACATAAATGGCTGGGTGTTGAGCTATTTTGAGGGCACGTTAAATTTACATGTTATACAAGCTGTGCACTGAATACTTTACATTGTAAAGTGTCATGCCTTCAGTGTTGTCCCATGAAAAGGTAGAATAAAATACAAAAATGTGAGGGGTATAATCACTTTTGTCACTACTCTCCTTCCTGGTGCCTCTTTTCTCAAGATTGTTTTTAAAGTGCTGTTCCTTTGATATTGGTCAAAGACATTTATAATATATTGACAATTAGGGGTTACCAGCTGGGAGAGTGTCCCTACATAATCTGATGTCCAGGAATGGCAACAACCTGTTGTCAAATTTATTCATAAATTTCCAGCAGTAATAACCGATAATCAGCACAGTGTAGGGTTCTAAGGAAAGAAAAGAACAGTTATTTTACATCATAGTACTATAACATTTATTTTAAATGGAAGAAGAAAACAAGTTATAACATGATTTTAAATTGCTGCAGGGATGTCTTGGAATTGCTAGTATTTTCCGAATGCCCTTTGTTAGAAAAATAAGCATGTACAAAAAATATTTGAAACTACCCACTTATCAGCTGAAGATCAATCTCATCTTCATATGCCTTTTTTGCCTTGAAGACCCAGCATTTTTTCTGTTTTTGCCACACTTGTATAATTTTTTTGTTCATAACACAAGTACACGCTGATCATGCCCCTATGTAACAGTCATGAACACACACACACACACTGACAGGGGGGAGGGAGTAACCACTGCGCTCCACCCTCGCCCCTGACCCTGCCTACTTGCCTCGCAATTCCTAATGACAAGGGACAACTAGATGGCAGTCCCTAACTTGGTGTAAGTGCAGGGAGGACGAACAGACAACAAACAGAACAAATACGGACCGAGTCAAAACCAGGGAGGCAGCGCAGTACAAAGGAACAAGCAGAGAATGGTCAGGAGAAAGGCGAGGTTGTTTACCAGGAGCAGCTAGAAGTACCGTACCAAAGGAGTAACCAGGGATCGTCTGGAGCAGGCCAGGATCAGGAACCAGGAAAGCAATACAGCACAGCATTAACAGACAGGGAGACGTTGGATAAACAGCAGGTAAATACACTAGGAATCTAAGGAGACACAGGTGGAACCTGAATAACAGGCAATCTGTGGCCAGCAGATTGCCTGCTTAAATAGGGTGCCAGAGGGGTCATATGATGTGGCCCGCGTCACATGATTCCACACAGACTACACAGCTGAGTGATCAGCTCGGCGCTCAGCCCTAAAACCATTTGCATCAATGCACATAGACGCACGGGGGGCGAGCATAGTATTATCAGGAGCACGGACGACGCCAGATGCGCTTATGATCCGCGCGTGCTCCCGACGTGCCCGCCTCCTAGACCGCCCAGTGACACCCTAGTTATATAGGCTGAGGTTATATGCGAGGCCTGGCTGGGGTAACAATATACAATAACAACTTATGGCAGGTTTAACAAAAGGGTCATAAAACTGCCAGTAATAAGCACATAAAAATGTAACTCACATGTTGATAATAATCACAAACTCTTAAAGGTATACTAGACGGGCACATTTTCTGCCTGATGATCGCTAACGAGCTTTCATATGAACACTTATTAGCGATCATTTTGCAGTGTAATACTGATGCCAATTGCACGATGAATGAGGAAACGCTTGTTCATCAGGCAATCCAAATTTTTCAGCATGCTGAAAGATCAGGATTTGCTGGCGGCAGTTTGTACTGTCTAATTATGATCTGCCTCCGAAAAACCACTGTACAGCATAGGGAAAAGTGACGGCAAAGCAATTGCTCTTCCCCCTATTACATGTTGCTGCATGTAATAGCAGCGGTCTCCTCAGCAAGTGAGCAGACGATTGCCTAGAGGGAACACTACCCCCCCCCCCACAATCGTTTACATGATCGGGGAGTCTAATACACCCTTTAGGCCTTATTCGCACATCAGTGTTTGTTCAATGAGTTCTGTGTTTTTGACCTGCACCTGGTTTTGACTCACAATCACTGATGCGAATCAGCTCTTGCACTTCAAATAACATTTTAGCACAACTTTTAGCTAGCTGTTAATAACACATCTACTACAACTGCAGCCATGCAATAAACCTAGTCCAACTATTGGGAACGAGTTGCCGTGGATGTTGGCGTACTTTCAGGAACTGTTGGTGTACTTTAACCCGTAGAGGACCCGCGCCGTACATGTACGGCACAGATGTCTGTGACTTAAGGACCAGCGCAGTACATGTAAGGCGCTGTGATCGGGCGGGTGCAGAAGATGTGCCACCCGATCCGTGGCAGGGGTCCTGCAGTCACTTATAGCCAGACCCCTGCTGCATGCACCGGCATCAGTGAAATCACCGATGCCGGCGCATTAACCCTTGATGTGCCGCGGTCAGCGCTGACCACGGCACATGTGATGTCCTTGCGGGTATCGGAGCTGTCATCGGGTCCCCGTGCTGCTGTGACGGGAACCCGATGGCATGGACGGCAGCCCGATGCCTTCCTTAGGCATCGTGGCTGCCTTCTTGGAGAGCCTGTGAGATCCAGCCCCCTGGATCTCACAGGCAAGCAGGCTGTAAGCGTATCACAGTGGTAATACACTTGCAGCCAATGCATCACAATTCAGAAGTATTGTGATGCATTGTTAAGGTGATCAGACCCCAAAAGTCCCAGAGTGGGAGAAAAAATTAAGTGTAAAAAAAAGTTTTACAAAAATCTTTTACGTTTCAAGTAAAACAAAAGTGTCCTTTTCCCAAAATAAAGTCAAATGTTTTTTTTTAAAGATAGGGAAAAAAGAAAATTAGGTATCGCAGCATCCGTATCGACTGGCTCTATAAAAATATCACATGACCTAACCCCTCAAATGAACACCGTCAAAAAAAAAACGGTGCTAAAAAAACAATTTTTTTGTCACCTTACATCACAAAAAGTGCAACACCAAGCAATCAAAAAGGCGTATGCCCCCCCCCCCCAAATAGTACCAATCTAACCATTACCTCATCCTGCAAAAAATGATACCCTAACTAAGACAATCGCCCAAAAAATAAAAAAAAACTATCGCTCTCAGACTATGGAGACACTAAAACACATAGAATAGTACCAATCTAACCGTCACCTCATCCCTCAAATTAGCCCTTGCCTAAGACAATCGCCCAAAAAATAAAAAAAATATGGCTCTCAGACTATGGAGACACTAAAACATGTAGACATACTAGGTATTCCCACATACGTAACGACCTGCTATATAAAAATATCACATGACCTAACCCCTCAGGTGAACAATGTAATAAAAATAAAATAAAAACGGTGTAAAAAAAGCCCTTTTTTGTCACCTTACATCACAAAAAGTGTACTACCAAGCGATCAAAAAGGTCATACACTCCCCAAAATCATACCAATAAAACAGTCATCTCATCCCGCAAAAAATGAGACCCAACCTAGGACAATCTTCCAAAAAAAAATAAAAAAAATATCGCTCTCAGAATATGCATAAAGCATGATTTTTTTGTTTAAAAAATGCTGTTATCGTGTAAAACTTAAGTATATAAAAAAGCATATATATTAGGTATTGCCGCATCCATAACAACCTGCTCTATAAAAATACCACATGACCTAACCCCTCAGGTGAACACCATAAAAAAACAAACAAACATTTTTTGTCACCTTACATCACAAAAAGTGTAATAGCAAGCGAGCAAAAAGTCATATGCACCCCAATATAGTGTCAATCAAACCGTCATCTCATCCCTCAAAAATTATACCCTACTTAAGACAATCGCCCAAAAACAAAAAAATAAAAAATATGGCTCTCAGAATATGGAGACACTAAAACATGATTTTTTTTGTTTAAAAAATTATATCATTGTGTAAAACTTACAAAAATAAAAAAGTAGACATATTAGGTATCGCCGTGTCCATAAAAAAAATTCGGAAAAATTTCAAGATTTGCTTCTAAACTTCTAAGCCTTCTAACGTCCCCAAAAAATAAAATAGCATTCACAAAATGATCCAAACATGAAGTAGACAAAAATGATATCATTGTGTAAAACTTACAAAAATAAAAACGTAGACATATTAGGTATCGCCGTGTCCATAAAAAAAATTCTGAAAAATTTCTAGATTTGCTTCTAAACTTCTAAGCCTTCTAACGTCCCCAAAAATTTTTATGGCATTCACAAAATGATCCAAACATGAAGTAGACAAATAGGGAAATTAAAGTAATAACTATTTTTTGAGGAATTACTATTATAAAAGTAGAGAAATTGAAACTTGGAAATTTGGTAATTTTTCAAAATTTTGGGTAAATTTAGCATTTTTTTCATAAATGAAAATAAATTATTTTGACTCAATTTTACCACCGTCATGAAGTACAATGTGTGACGAGAAAACAATCTCAGAATGTCCTGGATAAGTGAAAGCGCTTTAAAGTTATCACCACATAAAGTGACACATGTCATATTTGCAAAAAGTGGCCTGGTCCTTAAGGTTAAAAATGGCAGGGTCCTGAAGGGGTTAATATTGTGAACACCGCAAAGCCCTGTTGACAACAGTTCTCTCACTAACTTCTCAACAGCAAAACAACAAGTCTCAGCAATGTCTACTTACTCCTTATTGCAGCAATTACAGTTGTTACACTGTGATGAAGCTTGGTGCTACTGTGTTTAGGCCAGTGGCTGGAGGTGCATTCAACTGTATCTCCATCCTCAGGATGGTAATTTTGTGCTACACTGTGGTATTTGATTTTGCTGGGGTGGTATTTTGTGTTGCACTATGGTATTATGGCCGGTCTACTTTTTTTGTCCCTGCCTACTTGTTTTGCTCTTGCCTTCTGTCAATTTAGACCGGCTACAACATAGAGCCACTTTTTGATTTTTTCCAGGGCCACTTTAAGTTCCCAGTCTGCCCCCTTTATTGTACTTTAAAGAGGTTGTCTGAGACCTAAAAAACATGTTCAGGGGGCTGGTCATGATATAAAAAAAACGACTTGCCTCATAAGCCCCAACTCCTATCCGAACCACTTCTAGTCAAGGTGTGCATTCTCAGTGGGCATGTGACATTCCTGCCACATCACTGTTCAGTTCATTGATTGGCTGGCAATAGTGATATGTATGAAGACAGCATGTCACACTTCTGGTCCAGCAGGAACACGAAGTGGAGACAAAAATGGAAATGGGAACAGTGTGACCAGGTTGATCTTGAATAACCCCTTAAAGTGCAATGGGCAAAAAATATTTTTCTGCCATTGTGTTTTTCCTCTTAATTCACCAAACATTTTGGTAGACCATGTAAAATACACACACAGCTGCTGGAACATCCTTTAGGGTACAAATTAGGGTATCTTTGGGTCACTTTGTTAGGCCCAGGGTTGTCCCTTAAAACTATCATTCTCAACAATCTCTGGGGTTGACAATCAGCTGGTAAAGATACTGTACCTCCCCCTATCCCTTGTGATGCTGCAATTGGTATTAATTGCAGTATCACAAGGGTTAAGCAGTGGCATATTTACATCAATAGTGTTAAGGGATTAATCATCTAGACTAGTGGTTTACAGTTTCTTTGGTCTAAAATTAGGTGTTTATTTCTGAATTTATTTTTTATAGTACACAGTTTTTCTCCTACATGGGCATAGACTTAAAGTGCCTCTGTCATTTCAAGTAACGTTTTAGATTAAGTTATCGTGTCTGTACATGAGAAATAACTATTTGTAGCTATTATATGACTTGTATCCTGCATTTATAAGCCATTTTCCCCTCTGTAGGCTTCAGATCTAATTATAATTTTCCCCTGAACTCAGCCCAGAGTGGTTGCAGACTAACTGTTGTAATGTCTCCCATACACAGCACATAGAGAAGAGAGAATCTTGCATCTCTATCTCTGTAAAATAACCTAAGATGCAGAACAGCATGGAGGATATTTTACAGCAGTAATGAACAATGTTCTACAACTATAACATTCAGGGTAACCAAGTAGATGCAGCAGAAGAATCTCTGCATGTCTGTGTCTCTTTGGTCAAAAGAAAAAGGAAAAAGTCTGGTACCGTGTTAGCCAATAGTCAACTGCGTCTCTTTGCAACTGCTTCCTCCTTCTTCTCCACCTGCCCTCTTCACGAGCAGCAGCTGCAATCTAATCCATCACTGAAGCTGAAAATTGCTCTCACTGCTTTTCTAAAGACAAATTTTACCAGTGAATTGGGAGTGAAGAGGCAATGTAGAAGGGGAAATTCTATTCATAGATGGGGAAAAATTCTAAATGATGTTTATGTTTAAAACGTAAAATTCTGGCAGCATGCAGTCTCCAGGGCAATTTGCATAAATGTTAACATAAATTTGTTTTCCCTTAGTCCCAACAGCAGCACAAGTGGGAAATTCTCCCCTGTGAAACTGGTAGGACAGGTGGAATTTTTATTGATAAAAATTTACTACCAAGCTAATTAAACAATTAACCCACCCCTATAAAGGGAAGCCCGCCCCTCTGCCAGCGCTTTATCACCAGGTACACAAACAAAAACTGGGTGGGAAATTTGTGTGCTGCTGTTAGGACTCAGGGAAAACTAATTTACGTTAAAATTAACGCTTCCCTTTCATCCTAACCAGCAGCTCAAGTGAGACCTAGCAAGGAGCAAAACAGACAAATTGGGAGGGTCCCACAGCTTTCTTTTTTTTTTCTTTTTTTTAGGAGAGGGCGGAATTCAGAATGGTACATTCAAACGCCACTCGCTCAGAGCGCCTATAATCTAGGCAGTGATGCTTAATAAAGTTGCTGTGGGAGCTCCAAGAAGCTGCAGCACAGATTTGTTCTAGCGTAACCAAACTTTTCTCTGCATACGAAGTAGATACTGCCTTTGTAGTGTGGGCAGTGACAAAGGATGGAGGAGCCAACCCCTGAGCTAGAAAGGCTTCATGGATTGCCTCTTTTACCCATCTACTCAAAGAGGGTTTAGAGGCTTTTAGACCTTTGCTTTTCCCTGAAAAGGACAGCAGGAGGTGTTCGGATCTTCTGAAGTCCACAGTTCTGTTCAGGTAGATTCTGAGATTTCTTGAAATGTCCAAGGAATTGAGGGCTTCCTCCTCCGGAGATGAGGGAGAGGGACATAAAACCGGTAAGGTGATGATCTGGTTAGTATTCCTGAATGATGGCACCTTGGGGCAAAAGTCGGTAGAAACTTCAACAGGACTCTGTCCTGGAGGAAGAGGGTGTAAGGATCAGCGGCAGCCAAGGCCTTAAGTTCTCCAATCCTCTTGGCCGAAGTTATGGCCAATAGGAATGTGACCTTTAAAGATAAAAATGTAAGGTCTATATTTTCCAAGGGTTCAAAGGGGGAGAGGATAACCCCTTCAGAACAACAGATAAATCCCTTTCAGGAATAGGTCTCAGGATTCTAGGTTTTAATCTTTCGGCTCCTTTGAGGAACCTCCTGAGTAGGGGGTCTTGAGCTAAAGGTTTGCCTCCCACTAGGCGGCGCAGGCGCATGACGTCAGTGAGTAAGCGCCGCCCGCCCGCACTGCCTGCTGTTACCGGAGCTAAGACAGAGTAAGGTATCCAGTAAAGAGATCAGCAATGATTAAAGTTAAAGTTACTGATTATTTTATAAATGTACTCCTTTGAGCGTCGGGGAGGGGGATCTGTGGATGGCACTGTTTAGGGGAGGGGGATCTGTGGATGGCACTGTTTAGGGGAGGGGGATCTGTGGATGGCACTGTTTAGGGGACGGGGATCTGTGGATGGCACTGTTTAGGGGAGGGGATCTGTGAATGGCATTGTTTAGGGGAGAGGGATCTGTGGATGGCACTGTTAAAGTTACTGATTAGTTTATAAATGTACTGTGAGCACCGTGGCCCTATATATTCGAACCCCCAGGCAAGCGTCCTTGTCACCATGGGAACGCCTGGGGGTTAGAATATACCATCGGATTTGAGTTTTTACGCTCTCACTGAGAGCGTGAAAACTCAGATCCGATGGTATATTCTAACCCCCAGGCAAGCGTCCCCGTCACCATGGGAACGCTTGGGGGTTAGAATATACCAGTCCATCGGATCTTCTGAGTATACCGGCATATAAGACGGATGGGACAAGGGGCAAACAAGGCATTTTGCTGCCCCATTGGCAAGTGCCGCCCTAGGCAAATGCCTTGTTTGCCTTGTGATAGATACGCCACTGCCTGTGTCCTAATACACTAGGTCCTGCGTTAGTTGGAGTCTCCAATATATGCCCTGACTCATCTTCATGAGCTGGGTGAACCAAGACCTCTTCGGCCAGAATGGTATTATCGCAATGACCGGGGTCTGGTCTTGTTTGATTTTTGTCAATACCCTTGGTATCGTGGAAATTGGAGGGAATATGTAAGCCAGCCTGAACCTCCATGTTATGGACAGAGCAGTCTATCGCCAGAAGATTGTCCTCCTTGTAGAGGGAGCAGAATTTGTCCACCTTGGCGTTCAACCGGGTCGCCATCAAGTCGATCTCTGGAGTACCCCACCGGAGAGTGATCTGGGTGAAGACGTCTCTGTTCAGTGACCATTCGCCTGGAAATGGCAGACCCCGACTTAGCTGATCTGCAACTATGTTGAGATTCCCTCTGATGTGAACAGCCGAAAGGTGGGATAGACTGGTTTCTGCCCAAGAAAGAATTAGACCAACTTCCTGAAGGAGAGGTTGAGATCTTGTGCCCCCCTGTCTGTTGATGTAAGCAACTACGGTCATACAGTCCGAGCGGAGTTTCACCACTTTCCCACGGATAAGAGGAGCAAAATGATAGAGAGCAAGATGCACTGCTGTCAATTCTCTCAGATTGGACAAGAGAAGCCTCTCCTGAAGACTCCATGCACCTTGTACTGGATTCTCTTCCAGATGTGCTCCCCAACCTAGAAGGGAGGCGTCTGTGGTCAACGTGATCCAATGAGATTGAATCAAGGACCTCCCATATGATAGGTTCCTCCACCATCTGAGGGAGGAACGGACTTCGGCTGACACGGAGTGAGTTTTGTCCAAACCCTTGGGGTTGCGATTCCAGACTGCAAACACTTCTTCCTGAAGTGGACGTAGATGCCATAGGGCCCAAGGAACTGCTTCCGCAGATCCTAACATGTGGCCTAACATCTTCATGAGAGTTCTGATGGACACCCGCCGAGGTACCATGAGGAACTGCACGGCTCTTATCACTCGATCCTTCCTCTCTGGAGAGAGAGAGTCATCCGTTCGGAGTCCACAATAAAACCCATGAACATGCTGGAGGTAGACGGAATTATCTCCGATTTTTCCCAATTTATGAGCCAGCCCAAGTGCTGGAGAGACTGAAGAGCCAGCTGAAGATGAGATAAAAGAACGTCTAGAGTAGCGGCTTTTAGAAGCCAGTCGTCTAGGTATGGCACGATCACTAGCCCTTGAAGCCTGAGTTGGGTGACAACCGGAGCCACAACCTTGGTGAAGGTGTGGGGAGCGGAAGAAATGCCAAAGGGCAGCACAGCAAACTGGTAATGTTTTACCACCCCTCTTATGGAGACTGCAACTCTTAAAAACCTCCTGTGATCTGGGTGAATGGGGATGTGAAGGTATGCATCTTTCAGATCTATGGTGATCATTAGAGCCACTGGATTTAGGATACTGATTAGTGATCGAATGTTCTCCATTCTGAAGTGCTTTCATCTTTTGAACCGATATAGGTAACGCAGGTCTATAATCATGCTCGAATCGCCTGACGGCTTCGGGACTAGAAAAATGGGGGAGTATACTCCCAGCCCTTGTTCGTGAGTAGGGACCTTCTCTAGGGCCCTCTTCTGTACATATCGACTGTTTGACCTGGGTTAGGGTTTTGGTCAGAACAAACTTTTCTGGGGGGGGGGGGGGGGGAGGGGACAGAAAATCTATCTTGTACCGAAACATAATTTTATCTAGGACCTACTGGTCTGGAATGTCCTGCAGCCAGGCCTGCTGAAATAAACCTAGGCCGCCTCCAACCAGAGGAGAACTGAAACTTGGAGCATCGCACAGACGGCCTGGAGGGGATAGTGTAGGGTAAGCGGGAGAATCATAGGTCAGCTTTACAGTCTTTCCCACGACCGCGACCCCGTCCACGTCTGGACAATTCTTGGTATCTCTGGGATCTGGAGGAGCTCTGGGTTGTTGAACTTCTGGCCCTACTCCGGCCACGAAAGGATTGTTGGGGGAGGGACTTCCCCTTTTTGTCTGCAAGGCTCTTTCTGAGTCTTTCTGGTTTATATGGTAAGCCACAAAGATTAAACTTGGAGGCGTTATCGTGCCTTTAGCGGCTAACTTAAGGTGCTGTGTGGAGGCAATTCCTAGGAGTAAAGTTTTGAACTGGTCTAGCACATCAATTCTGGAAACGCCAGGATCCAGGTCCGACTGGATTCTGAGAATGCGGGACCGAACAAAATCTGCGACCTCTGAGGAAGCAACTGCAACCGAAGCAGAGACTGTAGCTGCAGAATAGCTGCGTCTCAGAGTACATTCAGCCCTGCGATCTGATGTATCCTGAAGGTTGCTTCCATCATCAGAAGGAACTAAGGTCCTTTTAGATAACTTGGAGCTCACCATATCGACCTTGGACCGGACCCTTTTCAGGATACTTCCATTCTGTTAGCATTAGTTTCCTTAAGTTTATGTCAACTTTAAAGGCCCTTTGCACCCTAGAGGTGGACGGTGGAGCACCCCTTGCTCAACATCGTGATCCCTTGATTGGATGGAGTGTAAACGTTTTTGCGTCTTCTCAGCAGGAAAAAGATAAGCAGCATCTTCTTCATCCGAAGAGGAGGAACGGTCTGCCACATAAATTATGTCTTCCATCATTGGTGCAGGACCTGGCGAGGATACTCTGGCCCTTTTAGGAGAAAGGGCACTTTTGAGTTCCATAACGGAATTCCCCATAAATTTCTTCATCCATCCGAACATGTCACCCATCGTGGGTTGTGTCTGGGGAGGAATGCATAAAGGACACCTATTATATTCATAGGATTCCGGCATCGGCACAAGTTAGGTGCTTCTGTTTATGGGAGGATTTCCAATGCTGATCGCCATTCGGAGACGCCATCTGAAAGAAAGAGACTTGAAGTGTGAGCAAGCACAGAACAAGCTAGGTTCTAACTCAATGCAGGGCAGAGGGGAGAGTCTGGTGTCTGCCAGCGCTTTTATAGCTGACAGACCCCGCCTAGCATGGCCCTGCCCCCCCTCGCCGGAAGTGACCCACGGTGACTACCTTATAATTTAATTAAAACTAAAAAGGTCTTCCCATATAGGGTATGCTATACCCACTAGGTTTAAGAACCTGAAAAAGGGGTACGCGCAGCAGAAACTATGCCTTTGAATACACCGAGCGCCGACCCGGAAGTCGTCATCTGATGCACTTCTGGGTTATGCCACGTGCGCGTGAACGCCAGAGCGACGGTCCTAGGGGCACAAGGCAGGAGGCAAGTGTCCTTTACAGCACGAACCGCCGGGCAAGACACATCGCCATTACCGGAGGTGCCAGAACTGTAGCCAATGCCCAACTAGACGCACCATCCAGGACCGAGGCGGCAAAACGCCACATCCCCGGCCAGGAAAGTAAAGAGAGGACAAAAGGTCCAAAAGGTAACAGGCAGCTCTGCCTGAACCTGTCCTATGTTCACAGGACAGAGAAAAAAGCACTGGCAGGAGGGCGGGCGTCCCTTTATAGGGGTGGGTTAATTGTTTAATTAGCTTGGTAGTAAATTTTTATCAATAAAAATTCCACCTGTCCTACCAGTTTCAAAGGGGAGACCTTCCCACTTGTGCTGCTGGTTAGAACGAAAGGTAAGTGTATGTTTGAGTTAGGTACATTAGACCTCTGCACCATAATAATGCAGAAAGAAGACCAACAGCGACCCACATACCAAAACTTAACCCGTAGTATACCAATAAGTATTGTGGCTGAATAAGGGGGTCAGCTCCAAAATATCCTGGTACAAGCTCCCAGGCAGAGGAAAAGACTTAAACAAATAATGGAGCTCAAAAAGTACGCATAAAAAGTATAGTATTTTATTAGTCACAAAATATATAAAACAAATGTCACATTAAAAGGAAAGGTGGCAGAGGAAAACACCATCCTGGCAGCACACAGAAAGAATATGAGAGTAAATTGCAAAATCATACATAAAAAGTTGTTTTGTGTATATTGTGTATAATATGTGTGTATTGTGTATATTATGTGTATATTAACAATCTTCGTACAGTACTGTGGAATACATTTCAGTTATAAAAGTAACAAAAAATTAATTAGGGAAGTCTGCAAAACATATGGATCCCCTCTAAATGTGAGCGTTTATGTGCATTTTCAGCTTTTTTTTCAGCTTTTTTTTTTTCAGCTTTAAAATACTTCCCTATAAAACGAGCTCCCATTGCTTAAATGTGCATGTAGAGCGTTCAGAGCGTTCCGATGGTTCTTAAAAATGGGGGTATTGGGGCGTGGCCAACAGCCAAGATGGCTGGACGCATGTGAGAGTAGCTCCGAGGCTTGATCTACAGACCGGGATAAATCCTGCTGACTTTTAAAATCCATTAAAAGCTTAAATAAACTCCTTGCTGAGCCCTGCAGCAGATAAGAATCGGCGCATAGTGGACTCACCCTGCAGAGTGCATGGAGGAAGCCGCACTGGAGCTGAGACGAGTGGACCACGTGGGAGGCAGAGACGGAAGACTTGCGGTGCGCTCGGCGCAGCAGACCCTGTAGGGAGAAAGCAAAGGGAAGTGAAGGGAGGTGAGCAGAGATGGTGGGCAGGAGACCTGCAGTTGAAGATGAGAGAGAGAGCCCGGCCACACACGCGGGCACCCTCAGCACAAAACACACAAATAAAGTGCAACTGTGATATTTTTTTTCTGGATTCAAGTGGAGTCCATGATGGAGTCCTTGCTAATAAAACACAGAGTGGGGCTCAAAACAAAAACAGGAAGAGAAGTCCTCTCAAAACAACGGCAGCTCCTGCTCCATATAAATGCTTGGCATATGGCCTACTTAATTGTAGGGATCTGGACTGGACGACACATCTGTAGGGATTGGACTTCCAGAATACCATGAATCAGGGGAATATCCTTCTGGTTTTCCCTCCATTATCAGCTGTTTAGGAGTGGATGGCAAATTCAACTTCTTTCTCAGCTCTTCAAAAATAGGAGATCCCTCCTTTTTACTGCTGTAATCCAGCGCAACTGCAGGGTTAATCCTGGCTACAGGTTTTGAGTCCACTGAAGGATTTCTCATTAGCGATGGACTTGCTGGTTCACCTCTGTAGGTTGGAATGTTGAATTCCTGATGCTGTTGTACAGCCAGCTGTTGGAACAAAGCTGCACAGTCCTCCGCAGATGCACTTAGGCCTTTTGGTTTTGGCCTCTTTCTCCTAACACGTTCCCTCTGGGGTTTGGGTTCAGTTGCTGGGTCTTTAGTAACGATGGCAGGTTGCCAGAGTATGTTAGTGCCTGCAAATCCAGTGGCATAATGATTTTGGGTGCTAGGCGGCACATATTTTGCAGCAGGCCGCACGGGGGCAGTAGAAGGTTCCTGTTCAAGATCCTCCTCGGACTAAGAGTCTTTAGCAAGCTCCTGGGTCTCCGTGGGCTGTCCTGGTCGACGTACTGCAGTAGAGTATGGTCCACGTGTACCTTCTGCAGGTATGAACTCTACCGTCTCGTTGACGTACAGGCTATGAAGCCAACAAGGGAGCTCCTTCCTATTTACAGACTGGCTATTGACATAATAGTCTCTGTCTGTTTCCATATCTCAGATAAACCCGAATCCTTGCTGCTTACAGAAGCTAAGAACTCGGCCCAATCTCTGTACCGGAACCGGGAAGTCCTCCAGCAACTTGCGGGTCAGGCCCTCATTGTACCTCTTACAGGCGTGTGTGCACGGGAATCGAGCCAACTTGATTTCCGCTGACAACTTGGCCCAAAGTTCGGCCTGCTCAGTAGTAGGCCACGCTAGTGTGGGAAATCTGTATCCAGACCAGACCTTTCGGCACATATCTGAGCCCGATTTCGCGTCAGTACTCCAATTGGGTCTGGTGGTTGGGTGACACACGATAATGGAGTTAATGCAAGTGAGGGTTCAACAGTCTCTTGCGTAATAGGATATTCATGAGTGGCTGCATTTTTGTCAAAACATACAACAGGTGGGCACATTGATATTCCACACAGGGTTCCACCCATTTTGTTTTATGGAAGAATTTTTTATAAAACAGAGGAGGCGGTGCTGCGTTTGCATATAGGATCGGCCTCCCAGAATTGATACAGCAACAGGTAGGAAGGGCCGGCCGGTCAATTTTGCATAAACTAGGTTTTCCTGCTCTTCAGGGGGTGTCACTAACTTATCCACAGTGATAGTGCAGTATTTTTTTTTCAAACAAGAAGGCCTCCGGTGGCCATTTTAAGTGCATAGAAACAGTCCATTCAATTACAGAAAGCCGTTATATCTGATTTTCTCACTTTTGACACTGCGATTTTAATGCTGAAGACTGGTATGACACTTCCATGCAACTTCCAAACACTTTAAACAGTTCTGTGGCCCAACACAGCGTGCAATAAGTAAAAGTCTCTCAATAAAGCAAAGGGGCTTATTCTCATGCGACACTCTTTCAAATAAGGCGCAGGGGTTAATATCCTGTTCGTGATGCCAAAATTCAGATGTGGTGTGCCAGAACCGCAGGGGCGACACATGAGGTGCACGGTGGGCCGATAAGGGCCAGTAATAATACAGTTCATCCGTTTACTCACGGTTAGCAGAAAGCCTCCCTGGGCCGGCAGCACAGTGATGAGGAAGACAGCATGAAATCCTCCAGGGCACACTCTGTGGTAGGGAAGCACCAGCCTAGATGGAGGTTGAGGTGCCCTTGATGACGGCGGTGTTCAGGGTGCTTGTGGCGGCTGGGTCCCTTGGTGGTATTTGTCGTGACGCCAGTACCATTTATGGTGGTACAACCAGTTGTAGTGGTCGTATTGAAGAATGATGTAGACAGTGGTAGGATACAACTCACAACTTTTACTGTAGCTGGTTTTAGTTACAGCATATACATCCAGACAGAATACAGTCTCTTGATATTTAGAGGAATTCTGTTGATCCACTATTAAAAGGTTTGGCTAAGTTCTGACTCAGGTTGTGGTTCAGTAGTACTCTTCTTGGGTATGCTTAGTCCTATCATTTCTGTATCTTCCAAGCTCTTGAACAGGTAGCTAATCTGTCTTCTACACTTTATGGTGAGGCTGCCTGTAGCTAGATTGTCCTCTATCATGTGTAAAGGTGCCCATTAAGCCTTAGGTTGTGGCTGTTATCGACGATGTCTCTTTGCTTGGTGTTCTTCCAGTGACGCAACTCTATCCTCTGGTTGTAGGATGAAAGGAACTAAGAGGACCACAGGAGGAAAACTCTCTCCTGCTCCTCATACCTTGGCACTACCACATTGCTGCTTCTGACTTCACTCACTACTCTGTGATGTGGAGTCTCAACTGAACTGAATCAACTTCACTAGCAACCAACTCCCACCAACAACAACCCACACTAGGCCTGACTAAGGTATTTATAGACTGAGTGCTATCCCCCTCTAGTGGTGGGATGTATAAAACACACCTAACCAGCCTATGAACAGGGATACAACAGGTGATGTAATGCAGAATGACATGCAACACAGTAATGCAGTTTTTAAGTAATTTTGCAGTTCCCAGGTGTACTTAATGGGATGCTGCACATACAGGCTACTATTCTGATATAACAATGAGGCTGCAAAAAACACAGAGTGCCGCTGAAAAATTGCGCAAATTATCTAGACAACCAGATGAGGGCGTGCAGTCACCACTCCCGCAAAGGAATGTGCACACCAGAGCAGGTACAGCATCAGATCCATCAGTCCAGATAGCTGCCTCTGAGGAGGACCATGAAGAGCTCACTCTTAAACAAGTATCAGCTCAGGTCCTGGAAGCCATTACCGCATGTAAGACATCACTCACAGGGAAATTGGATGAAGTCAAGATTGACTTGGGACTATTGCGCCAAGACCTGCATAACCTACGAGAAAGAGTCTAACACACTGAGGAGTGTATATCACGTATAGTAGATGCAACTGCCACTGTTCCCAGATCCATATCTGATCTTAATACCAAAGCGGAGCTCTGGAAGCAAAAAGCAGATGACCTGGAAAATAGGCTCCGGAGAAATAACATCAGAATTATCGGTTTGCCAGAGCAGAGGGTCGCACACTGGATGAGTTTATAGAGAAATGAATGAAAGAAGTTTTTCCAGATTCAAACTTCTCTCCGGAATATGCGGTAGAAAGGGCTCACAGAGTACCAGGAAAGCCTCCCCAACCGGGGCATGCTTGCAAGATTTCTCAATTGCAAAGATAGGGACAAGATACTACTCACCATCGTAGGCAGAGGCATCCTGGTCTAACTGGCCTATAGTCTGGATTAGGAAGACACTCCAGACCTAAAACTACACTTACAGAAAGCATACCGCTAGGAAATTTAGGTTGTTGTTTTTCTGGTTTTATGACACTTATGTCTTATCAGTTAGTTACAGTTATTCGTGTAGCCCTGTTGCATATCAAAACACCCACTGCAATATGTTCCACTCCTGATAAGGCATGTCTGCCCTGGATTCCATGGCTGAGTTAAAAATCTTATTGTGGAACGTTAGGGGACTAGGTACGCCACAAAAGAGATCTATGGTGCTTGCCTTTATTAGAAACTCTAACCCACAAATTTTGTGTCTACAAAAGACACCTCTTATCGCCAACACCTCTCGGGTCCTACAGAAGCCTTGGATACAGTGGGCCGCACATTCTTATAACACCTCTTCTTCAAGAGGGGTATCTCTGTTAATATACAAACAATTATGCTGGGAGGTAAAAGACCTAGCTATTGATCCAGAAGGCAGATATGTCTTTGTTCCCTCTCTAATTGACAATGTACAATACGCTTTATTAGGAATTTATAACCCTCCCCCCGGCTCTATGCATGTTTTACATTTAGCGGCTACCTTTGCAGCTACCTTCCCACATGCTAAAGTAATCTGCATGGGAGACCTAAATATGATGTTAGACCCTTCTTTAGACCGCTTTGAAGATTCGGCAGTTCCAACAGGTGCAGGGAGTCCCTCGCGACTTAACATGTTTCTAACTGAACTCAGATGGTTTGACCTTTGGAGAGCCAAATTTCACAGAGATAGGGTATACTTATGCCATAGACGAAAAATCAAGGATACCCCAGTGGCTAAACACGTCCACAACTCTCACAACGGCCATTGCCGTCTCTCATTCATGGCCATTGATAAAGTGAATCCACCAACAAGAGGGGGAGACTGGGATAGACTAATCCTACAGAGGGAAGCTAGATGGATATTTGACCTTAAGACTATGGCCCCCTTAGGACTTAACAAGCAGTTAAATTTTGGCTGTTTTTTGTAATGAACCATCTCTCCACTAATAGTCCCCGCCCTCCCATTAGTTACATGCACCCCGATCTATTAGGGGGCACAATAAGGGGTATCTTATCACCCCTAGTATTTAATGAAAGCTACTTGTATAGTCCTTTCCCACGCCCCCTTCCCGTCCCCTTGCCCTTCCCTCCCCCTCCCCTGATTAATGTTATTGAATGCTCATATTTATAAATCTTGTGCCTTTTTGGCTTTTAATCATAGGAGCATCTCTCTAACTGTTAATCTGCATATAATGCTGTATTAATTTCTAAAGGGGCGCAAGCTATTATGCTTGCTCCCTAACAGCTGATCCGGACGTCTGAGCACTCCTGGCGTCGGTCAGTTGCTTAGCAGCAGGCGCTACATCTAGTCCTTCTCCCGACCGCCCCACGTGACCGGACCTTGCGCTGCGCTCCACGGCTTGGTGCGGTGCGGTCCACGGTCCATGGCCGCGCCTGCCGATGGGACGTAGCGTCCCGATCACGTGACCGGACCATCCCACCCCCAGAGGCGGTCACTTGACAAAGGGCGCGCGTTCTGCTGCTTAAATACAGCATCCTCATGGCAATTCGGTGTGCAGCTGACAACATCAGATCAGCTGCCCCAGAGGCGCCCCTCTATAAAGAATCTGTGGGGTCCTCCTTTTCTTCAGGACCATCAATGTCCTTTCTATCAATCCTATGGATCCACTGATCTAAGGTATGTCCCTGTTCTATTCCTTTTTCTTTCCCCAATACATGTGAACTCCTCTTTTTTCCAATCCTCATGTTAAATACATTTTTCCTTGCAGGATTATTTTTGCGCATTGTTGGATCTCTTCCCCTGATGATTTATCACTTGAAACGTGACACGTTGGAAACCATCCTATAGGGCATTACTAGGGATACCCGCCCGATTTTAGGGTAAGGTATCCGGACAGGGCCGCCCCTTGCGGGGTAGGAACTCTGTGTAGACAGGCAGGTGAACAGTAGCTTTGCCCCCTCCCCATTCAGGGCTTACTAGGGACAACGGTTCCCTGTATCAGTCTACATCTTGAATTTACCATCAGCTACATCTAACTCTCGGCCCAGACGCGGTATTATTTCCACCACACCAGGCTGATCCCTATCAGGGGGCATCTGAACGGTAAGACTGTTCCATACATTTAGCCATATTTCAAGTATTTGTTTGTGGCACTTTATATATTTTATCTAAATTAACAGTAAAAGTTTTATTTTAAGCTCTCCCAAATTCTCTATTGTTCATTATACTTATGCCATAGTGATGGTCACAACTCCTTAACCCGGATAGACTATATCTTGGGCAATGGGACAGTGATGTTAAATCTCCACACTGTATCATACTTACCTAGGGGGATATCAGATCACTTGCCGATACTAGGCATTCTGATACATAGTGCCCCCTCGGTGATGTATAGAATGAACATACATAAGTTCTGGCTGAACCTATTGGGCGCAGCGGACGGGACTCCATATCACCTAAAGGAGTTTTTGGAAACACATGTAGATGAGCCCAATCTGGCCCTTGTATGGGACACCTTGAAAACGTTTCTTCGCGGGTCCTTATACTCTAGAATATCTTACATTAAAAAAGGTACTAAACGCTTAGAAATGGAGTTGGAATCTCAGTGTGCCACACTAGAGCAGCAATATATACACCATCCGACAGACGCTAACAAGAATGCTTGGCTCCAAGCAGGTAGACAATATTTAACGATACTTAAGGATAAAGCACACAGGAAACAGTTTTTTTTTTTTTAAACAGACAGCATTTGAGCTGGGTAACCAGTCAGCTAAACTACTGGCTCAGCTAATCCACCATAACTCACCCTCTTCAACAATCTTAGCAGTTATAAGTTCTGTAGGACAAAACCTCTGCACGCCAGAAGAAATTATACACACTTTTACATACCTTTACCAAAATCTATATCAATCCAGCATAGCAAAATCTGAAACAGAGATAGTCACGTATTTAGAAGGCATATCCCTCCCCAAACTCACCTCAACATAAAGTGCCCAATTAGACCAACCAATTTCCCTGGAGGAAATATTACAAGCCATATCTGACCTCAATAACAGGAAATCTCCTGGCCTAGACGTGCTTCCCAAAGAAGTATATGCCAAATATGTGGAGGTATTGGCCTCTCAATTGTTGTCCACCCTCCAATCAGCCCTGAAAATGGGGCGTTTGCCCGACTCGTTCATGGAGGCCACTATTATACTTTTACTCAAGCCTGATAAAGATCCCCTAGAGTGTGGCTCTTACAGACCCGTAGCATTGCTAAATGTGGACTACAAAATCCTGACCAGAATTCTGGCCACTCGCCTAAATCAGGTAATCCTGTCACTGGTCCATCAGGACCAAACGGGATTTATGCCAGGAAAATCCACTACTGAGAATATCAGACAGATTCAGGTGGTTACACAGGTGGGCTATTCCCTAAATGCAGACTGGGCCTTGGCCTCATTAGATGCCGCCAAGGCAATCGATTCTATAGAATGGCCCTATTTGTTTAGCTGCCTGCAGAGTTTTGGGTTTGGTCCACAGTTCCTCAGATGGATTTCTATTCTATACAGCAACCCGATAAGCAGACTACTGATAAATGGAGAACTATCAGCTAGCTTCCCATTATACAGAGGAACGAGACAGGGCTGCCCCTTGTCACTGCTCCTGTTTACCCTGGCGGTTGAGACGTGGGCAATTAGGATGAGAAGCAGTAACAACATAACTGGAGTGAAAATGGGAGAGTGGGAGATCCATATAGGATTATATGCTGATGATATGATTTTGTATTTATCCTCACCTGATACATCCCTTATCAACGCAGTGGCTTTGGTGAACAAATTTGGGGAGTTCTCGGTTCTCAAAATTAACTGGGACAAATCAATTTTTATACCTCTGGGCAGGGCGGATTGGACAGGCCCTCCCAATGTGGATCGGCTAAAGGTAGTGGACACATTCAAATATCTAGGAGTAAATATTACTAAAAGACATTCCCAGGCCCTGCCACTTAATGTGTACCTCTTAATTGATCACATACGGAACAAGCTTCAAAGCTGGAAGACATTGCCTATCTCAGTGGCAGGACGTTCTCAACTTAATTAAAATGATTATACTCCCCAAGGCTCTCTATACTATTCAACACTCATAAGTACATGTACCCAAATTGGTGTTTAAAGAAATAGATTCACTTACCAGAGTATTTATTTGGGGCAGATCCCACGCTAAACTAAGCTTAAACACACTAAAACTTCCAAAAACAGAGGGAGGCATGACGCTATCAGACTACTACATATATTACCTGGCGGGCCAACTGCGGCTCACTAAAACTTGGTACACAACAGAGGACTTACCCACCTAGGAGTACTTTTTAAAAATACTTCCTAAACTGTCACACATTATGGTCAGTTCTGGAAATGCCCCCTAAATTCCAGAAATCATTGCTGCCGCTGCAAAAACTGGCTCAAAGCACCTGGAAAGAGGCTAAATCACTGTCCCAATTTACTGGGGTCATTTCCGATATACCGCTGTGGGTCAATCAATCTTTGCCATATACCCAGGTGGTTATGGGGGCAGACAGATGGCAATCGGTGGGGGTTAAAACCCTTGGAGATATACAGTTGCAAGAAAAAGTATGTGAACCCTTTGGAATGATATGGATTTCTGCACAAATTGGTCATAAAATGTGATCTGATCTTCATCTAAGTCACAACAATAGACAATCACAGCCTGCTTAAACTAATAACACACAAAGAATTAAATGTTTATTAAACACACCATGTAAACATTCACAGTGCAGGTGGAAAAAGTATGTGAACCCTTGGATTTAATAACTGGTTGAACCTCCTTTGGCAGCAATAACTTCAACCAAACGTTTCCTGTAGTTGGAGATCAGACGTGCACAACAGTCAGGAGTAATTCTTGACCATTCCTCTTTACAGAACTGTTTCAGTTCAGCAATATTCTTGGGATGTCTGGTGTGAATCGCTTTCTTGAGGTCATGCCACAGCATCTCAATCGGGTTGAGGTCAGGACTCTGACTGGGCCACTCCAGAAGGCGTATTTTCATCTCTTTAAGCCATTCTGTTGTTGATTTACTTCTATGCTTTGGGTCGTTGTCCTGTTGCAACACCCATCTTCTGTTGAGCTTCAGTTGGTGGACAGATGGCCTTAAGTTCTCATGCAAAATGTCTTGATAAACTTGGGAATTCATTTTTCCTTCGATGATAGCAATCCGTCCAGGCCCAGATGCAGCAAAGCAGCCCCAAACAATGATGCCTCCACCACCATACTTCACAGTGGGGATAAGGTTTTGATGTTGGTGTGCTGTGCCTCTTTTTCTCCACACATAGTTTCTTCCAAACAACTCAACTTTGATTTCATCTGTCCACAGAATATTTTGCCAGTACTGCTATGGAACACCCAGGTGCTCTTGTGCAAACTGTAAACATGCAGCAATGGTTTTTTTAAACAGCAGTGGTTTCCTCCGTGGTATCCTCTCATGAAATCCATTCTTGTTTAGTGTTTTACGTATCGTAGATTCGCTAACAGGGATGTTAGCATATGCCAGAGACTTTTGTAAGTCTTTAGCTGACACTCTAGGATTCTTCTTCACTCACTGAGCAGTCTGTGCTGTGCTCTTGCAGTCGTCTTTACAGGACGGCCACTCCTAGGGAGAGTAGCAGCAGTGCTGAACTTTCTCCATTTATAGACAATTTGTCTTACCGTGGACTGATGAACAGCAAGGCTTTTGGAGATACTTTTATAACCCTTTTCAGCTTTATGCAAGTCAACAATTCTTAATCATAGGTCTTCTGAGAGCTCTCTTGTGCGAGGCATCATTCACATCAGGCAATGCTTCTTGTGAAAAGCAAACCAAGAACTGGTGTGTGTTTTTTATAGGGCAGGGCAGCTGTAACCATTAACTCCAATCTCATCTCATTGATTGGACTCCTGTTGGCTGACACCTCACTCCAATTAGCTTTTGAAGATGTCATTAATCTAGGGGGTTTACATACTTTTTCCACCTGCACTGTGAATGTTTACATGATGTGTTCAATAAAAACATGGTAACATTTAATTATATGTGTGTTATTAGTTTAAGCAGACTGTGATTGTCTATTGTTGTGACTTAGATGAAGATCAGATCACATTTTGTGACCAATTTGTGCAGAAATCCTTATCATTCCAAAGGGTTCACATACTTTTTCTTACAACTGTATATGATCAAGGAGTATTAATGACATTCGAAGCACTATTACAAAACTACATCCCCTGTACCCACTTTTTTTCGTACCTACAGCTTAGATCGGCCATACAGAGTAAACTCCCACATACTAGCACCACGGTCTCTAAGTACCCACTTATAGGAATCGTCAAAACCCAGGGCCCCAGAGGACTAGTATCAGCTATACATTCACATCTAGTACAGCAAAGGTCAGTGCCAGCCCCCTCATGGTAATAGACAAATGGAAAATAATAATACCCACACTTACAGAAGAATCCATAATGGTTTTATTGGAATCACATTTACAAGTGTCACCAGCAGTCAATAACAAATTATTATCCATCAAGCTTATCTCACACCAACTAGGCTATATAGAATGGGTAGAGCACCATCCACAGCATGTCCACTTTGCGGAGAACTGGAGGCAGACTTCTGGCATATCATGTGGAGATGCAGCCCAACTGCCAAATTTTGGAAGGATGTGACTGCCTTTCTTTCCAACCTAATGCCGGTTCAGGTAGCTTGCATGCCTGAGGTTTGTCTGCTGGGAATACTAAATGAAGATAGCTGGGATCATTACATGACTAGTGATGAGCGGCAGGGGTCATATTCAAATTTGCAATATTTTGTGAATATTTTGTAGATTATTCGTAGAAAATTCACGAATTTGAATATTCGTTATATTAAAAAAAAATTTAGTCAAAAAATCAGCAATGTAATGATCAATACAGTGGGCCAAAAAGAATAGTCTTTTTTTATAATATTCGTAATTTTTTTCCATCTGAAGTCACGATTTTTCCCTGCTTAAGTTGCTTGACATGCAACTTAAGCAGGGAGGAATCATAACGTCAGATGTAAAAAAATGACAAATATTCTAAAAAACAAATATATAGCACTATATTCTATAGTGCTGTGTATTCCTTTTTGACCCACGCCTGTATTGATCGCGTAATATTTGCATTTTACGCGATCATTACATTGCCGATTTTTTTTGTAAAAAAAAGGAGAATATTTGAAAAACGAATATATAGCACTAAATTCGAAATAATCGCGAATTCTCGAAGTTGCGATAATCGCAATGAATATTCGTAATTCAAATATTCGCACTCAACTCTTTACATGACTACATTTTTTACGGGAATCACTATTTATGGCACGTAAGTAATACATTTACACATAAATGTATTACTTTGAGATGGTATAACCCCATTGCACCGACCTTGTCCATGTGGAAATTACATATAAACCAGATCCTACCATATATGGTGTTGGTGTATAAACACTGTAATAAACCTCAAAAATTTTATAAGGTTTGGGGCATATGATGTGGGTCATCTCTCCCTATGTACTCCTCCTCGAGACTGCGGCAAGCTTTATCAACGGCTCGAGGATCCATGGTTTAGACAGTCTAGTGGGGCTACCTGATTGTAATGTATAATGTAAAGTCAGCCAAGAAACAAGGAATTCACAATTGGGCAGTGGGTGTGTGAAGTAATTGACAAAAAAAAATCTTTATTTTGATCTGTATTATGACATGTAACAGGAATGTATGTGTAGTGTCACACTAGGTAAATGTGGGCACTACACAAGGGTCAATTGGGCCACGTTGTTCTCCACCTCCTGTGGGACAGTGGCATGGTATTTAGCAGTCCATTTTAATGTGTATTGCTATGCTTTTATGTGTATTTTTCCCTGTAATGTGTGTATCAGGCCTATCAGGGTGTAGTTCCTCCTCCTAGACAGTAGAGGGAGCTAGGGAGCCCCTAGTATAAATAGTTAGGTCCTGTGTAGGGAAAGGGTCTGTGTAGTCAGGAGTCTGTGGAGAGACAGAAGAGAGTGTGCACTTCAGCAGAGAGGAGCTGAGGGCCACCTCCTGACATGCAGCTAGACGGCCCAGGCTTCTAGTTGCCACCAGGGGAAGAAGTTACCTCCTGAGAAACCTGCATTTCCCACACCAAAGTGCAGAGCAGAAGAGAAACCAGCCAACCTGAGGGCTGAAGGGCAGAAGGATCTTACTTAATGCAAGAATATGTATATACCTGAGGAAGTTTTGATGACCAAGGATAAAGCCAGCATTAGGGCATACGGGCCTTGGGATAAAGACAGACAGGAGTTCTGAGGAATAGTGCACAGGATTTCTGAGGAAAGGTGCAGCCTGATCTGTAAGTGTTTTAACCCTCTGAGTATCTTGCAAGAACATTGTGCCTGCCATTTGTAAAAGCCTGCTTATAATTGCTACTGCCATGTGGAACTGTACCTAGCATGTACAAAGTTGACTGTTTCCAGTAAAAGGAAGTTTTGGTTCACCACAACATCGTGTTCCTCAATTATTCCTATCATTAATCGGTGTGCCACCGTTAGCAGCACTGGCATCACGAACTTAAAGGGATCTTGCCACCGGCACTTTAAACCTGCAACATCCAGGGCACCTCACCTACCACCGGCCTGGTCCCTATATACAGAGAGTGCCCCAGAGGATCCAAGTGCCAGCCTCTCCATCACTGCTGTACGCCTGCCCAGGGTCTCCCACAAACTGTGAGCAACCAAGAGCAACCCTCGTTTGCCTATTAACCGTGACCTCACCATCGCAATACCCTGCAGGGCTGCATACTGCATATGATGTCAATGTTACTCCTATTCTGTTAAAAAAATAGTTTAACCCCTTAAGGACACAGCCTTATTACACCTTAGGACCAGGCCATTTTTTGCAAATCTGACCAGTGTCACTTTAAGTGCTGATAACTTTAAAACGCTTTGACTTATCCAGGCTATTCTGAGATAGTTTTTTCGTCACATATTGTACTTCATGACACTGGTAAAATAAAGTCAAAAAAATTATTTTTTTTGCACCAGAAAATACCTAATATAACAAAGATTTTAAAAAATTAGCAAATTTCTAAGTTTCAGTTTCTCTACTTCTGTAATACATAGTAATACCCCCAAAAATTGTGATGACTTTACATTCCCCATATGTCTACTTCATGTTTGAATTATTTTGGGAATTATATTTTTAGAAGCAAATCTTGAAATTTTTCAGAAATTTTCAAAAACTCAATTTTTAGGGACCAGTTCAGGTCTGAAGTCACTTTGCGAGGCTTACATAATAGAAACCACCCAAAAATGACCCCATCTAAGAAACTACACCCCTCAAGGTATTCAAAACTGATTTTATATACGTTGTTAAGTCTTTAGGTGTTGCACAAGAATTATTGGCAAATGGGGATGAAATTTGAGAATTTCATTTTTTTGTCTAATATTTCATTTTAACCCATTTTTTCCACTAACAAAGCAAGGGTTAACAGCCAAACAAGACTGTATCTTTATTGCCCTGACTCTGCCGTTTACAGAAACACCCAATATGTGGCTGTAAACTACTGTACGGCCACACAGCAGGGCGTAGAGTGAAAGGTGCGCCGTTTGGTTTTTGGAGGGCTGATTTTTATGGACCGGTTTATTTACACCGTGTCCTGTTTCAACCCCCCTGATGCACCCCTGGAGTAGAACTCCCTAAAAGTGACCCCATTTTGGAAACTACGGGATAAGGTGGCATTTTTTGGGGGACTATTTTTAGGGTAAATATGATTTTTGGTTGCTCTATATTACATTTTTGTGAGGCAAGGTTACCAAAAATTGAAATTCTGAAATTTCATCTCCATTTGCCATTAACTGTTGAGGAACAACTATAGGGTTAATAAAGTTTGTATAATCAGTTTTGAATACCTTGAGGGGTGTAGTTTCTTAGATGGGGTCACTTTTAGGGAGTTTTTACTCTAGAGGGGCTTCAGGGGGCTTCAAAAGAGATATGGTGTCAATAAAAAAGGCCATCAAAATCGGCCTTCCAGAAACCATGTCGGTCCTTTCCTTTTGCGGCCTCCCTTTTACTGATACAGCAGTTTACGACCACAAACTTTTTTTTAACCGTGTTAATCTGGGGGGTTAGGTCATGGGATATTTTTAGAGAGGAGATTCGTACGGACGCGGCAATACCTAATAAGTCAACTTTTTTTTTTACAATTATTTAGGTTTTTGACTATATTATCTTTTTTGATACAAATTCTTTTTGGGGTATCTCTAAAGTCTAAGTGTCATTTTTTTTATTTTATTTTATCCAATTATCTTATGTGGGGGCTCATTTTTTGCAGGATGAGCGGACGGTTTTATTGGCACTATTTTGGGGGGGCTATATGACTTTTTGATCGCTTGCTATTAAACTTTTTGTTATGGAAGGTGACCAAAAGTGCTGTATATGGTCATATAGTGGTGACAGACTCCCAAAAAAAAAAAAAAGGGTGCATTTCAGAACATGCCATATTAAATCATATGGGCTTCCTGTCTGTGATCCCATTGAAGATTACTATAGTCAGCCTTCTGAGCCTTACGTGGCTGCCTACAGAGAACAATAGATATAACAAGAGAACCTACAGACGTGGCTGTCTACAGAGAACCATAAATAGAACAAGAAGGCTTTGTCTCTTCCTGAAATTCTCCACGTGGAGTCCTTCCCTAGTTGTTGAGTTTCTTCCTGCAGAAGACAATAATGAGCACCAGATGCCCCTCCACGTCACTACAAGCCAGCATATGAGAATTAACCATCTCCTCTCACTGACTATGGATTGTCAATGAGTAAAATGTGGTCTTTAGCTTCACTATTAAGTCATAATTTATAAATTACATCACCCAATTGATTGCTGTCTTTCACAATGCACATTATCTTTTTCTGTATATACAACCTGGTAAGCAATTTCCAGAAATCACCCTGTTTGTAAATCACCGCATGGTTGAAATATGTTGTACATTTTCTTGTCATATTGCTAGGGTAGCAGGTGAGGAGACATATGGCAAAAAAGTACTATTACTGTAAATTACCCACTAAGGAAGAAAAAGAAACCTCATGAATGAAACATGCTGTAATTCCGGAAGATTCTTAAGAGATAAAAATAGCAAGAGGCTGCGGGGTATAACCTAGGGAATCACCTGGCTTCATGCAAGACGTAGAGATCCTTCTGGCCAGAAAGGAAATTTTGTCCTTCACGAACAAAGTAATTCATTGGCAGCTTCTTCTGAGTCTCCCAAGAGGCAAATGGCTGTGCCTGAAATACAGTAATCACAGCTGGTATCTTCTGTGCTTGCAACCATGGCTATACACGCATAGTACACACAAGTCAGCATTCAAGCATGGCTTTACATCACACACCCTGTTAACTTTTTATATCCAACTGCACTAAAATCCTTGAAGATTGATTTAGTGACATCATTTATAGAACTTATATCATCAATCAAAGGCATATAAGGTCTGTGTAAATATTCAGTGCGTTGGAGGCATTTAAAATGAGCACGTTTTTAGAGGTGAGCGAATTTCTTGAAATCTGTTTTGGTAACAGGCCAATTCTACACATACTTCAGTGGAAAAGAGATGTGCAGGTCACTTCTCCTTCCAAAAAGACAGGAGTGGTGAATGTATCCATATTACATTTCTCAGAATAAGACATTCAAGTCAAGTTCTCCTTCCAACAGAAAACAAGAAGTTGAGTGGCTTTTGTATGGGTCTTGGGGATACAGTTTTTTTTTTTTTGTGAGACCATCTAGTATGCATTAGGAGTATTGTAGTCCAGCCAATGCTGCATTATGTTTCTGGAAAACATATATGCAGATTAGAATATCTTCTACTGGCATCAGAAAGACTTAGGGCCAGATTTATCACGACTCTGACAGCTCACTCCACTTTAACATATGGCTAAAGTCAGTTTTAGCCAAGTCAGATTTATGATCGGCCCTTTAAGACTGTAATAAATGTGGTTTGACGGTAGCAGTTTATCCGTCAGTAAGCAGCTTTACAAAAGTCGCACGTTTTTATGAAAAAGTCGCACGTTTTTATGAAAAAGTCACATGTTCTATTAAAAAGTCTCATAAGATAAGCATGGTCCTCACTGGAGTGAAATTGCGACTTTTTTGCGACTTTTTAAATAGTCCCAATAGTAAATCTTTCTAGAGAATTATTTACATAAGAAAACACGCCCACTTTCAGAAAACTGGCCAGCATAGTGCAGAGCAGAAAAAAGTCGCACATTTTTGCGCAGTTTAAGCGATTGCGCAAAAATTTGCGACTTTTTCACTACATTATTCTGACTTGAGCTAATGATAAATCTGGCCCTTAGAGTTTTTCTCTTTCTGTAAGAAAATACAATTTGAATATCGTTCCTAGTATGTAAAAGCAAAGATTAAAGAGTTTGAGGCAACCACCAGAGGAAAAATTGATTATGAAAAAGCACTGAATGAACAATTAGAGGCTACCAGTGGGGAACATCTTATTATGAAAAAGCACTAATTGAACAGATCAAGGCTACCATCAGGGAAAAATCTTATTATGAAAAAACACTGCTACCACTAGGGGAAACTCTTAATATAAAAAGACACTCAGTTTTCTTGTCCTCTTAGAAGGAGAACTGTCTTGGACATCTCTTTTCCAGTGAAGTATTAAGTGTGGGTGTCTGTCTCTCTCTGTATCACAAGAAATTTGGCTTCATAAGAATCCAAATTTTGGGGGAAATTTGGGAAAAATTCCGAATCGGTAGACTTGTTTTGCTTATCTCTAGATTGTTTATCTCTACATTTCACAATGGGTTTCCTAAAGGATACATGGATAATAATGACATTAGGAAACATGTAATATTTTAGGCCTTTTAGGAATAACTGTGACAATAGAATATTAGAATATAGAATATGTCCTTCCTGACACAGAATTATACAATAATGAGCAGAGCTGACAAGTAGAGTTGAGCGAACCCCAACTGTAAAGTTTGGGTTTGTACTGAACTTTAGTGTTTTTTGTATCCGGACCCGAACCCGTATATTTTCGTAAAAGTTCATGTTCGAGTTCAGTGTTCGGGCAGCCAATCAACAAGCGTTTAACTAGTGTGCCCTTATAAGCCATCACAGCCATGCCTACTAATGGCATGGCTGTGATTGGCCAATTTCAGCATGTGACCCAGCCTCTATATAAGGTGGAGTCACGTAGTGCCACACGTCACTCTGCTCTTACTAGTTGTAGGGATAGGATGCTGCGACTGTGAGGGAGAGATTAGGAAAGACTCTGATATCTGCACTTGGTGTGAAGTCAGCGATCTACAGCGTTTTTTGTTTTGGGGGTGCAATGCAACATTTTTGTACCCTGCCCTGAGCCCAGTGAGACTGAAAAAAAAGGTTAAA
Source organism: Bufo gargarizans (assembly GCF_014858855.1). Classification (NCBI taxonomy): domain Eukaryota; kingdom Metazoa; phylum Chordata; class Amphibia; order Anura; family Bufonidae; genus Bufo; species Bufo gargarizans. Next base: position 299,336,480 of record NC_058082.1, on the reverse strand, counting down.
TCCGCCTGTTAGTTAGGTGGGCGTCGGCGGACATTTTGTGCAACAGCAGTGCACCAGCAATGCATATGTGCCAGGGACAATCATTTAATCCTATTCTTGTAGTTCAGTGTCCGACATATACCCATTTTTAAAGTGCACCTGCACTGCATATGTACCAGGGGAAGGGAAAATAATACCATCTGTGAGTTCAGGGACACAGGGGGTGACATATCTCCATTTTTTCTGTAAAGTACCCCTGTGCTGCATTTCTGAGAGTGAAATATAATCAGTTAAATCCATCTGTTCCATTGTGGTGTGACATATTTACATTTTTTGTTGTGAAGTACCTCTGAGGCCTGCACTGCATATGTGACAGGCAGGCAGATAAATTCAGCAAATCCATCTGTTCCATTGTAGGGGTGACATATCCACATTTTTTTTTAAGTAAAAACCCCCTGTACTTAATTTGTGAGAATTAAATATAATCTCAGTTAAAACCATCTGTTTCATTTATGGTTAAAAAAAAAAGTTTTTTTGGGGGGCAATAAAGTACCTTTTTAACCTGTACTGCATTTCTCACAGTCTAATAAAACCGCCAAATACTGCAGTTACATTTTTTGGTGAAAAATTCCAATTTTTGTTGCTGTAAAGTACATTTGCGGCCTACGCTGCATTCCTGTCAGTCAAATAAAACCATTAAATAGAGCTGTTACATTTTTGGGCTTCAAATACCATTTTTAGGTGTAAAGTACCCCAAAAAACTTTTTGGGGGAGCAATAAAGTACCTTTTTGCCCTGTGCTGCATTTCTGGTAGTTAAAGAAATACAGTTAAATCCATCTGTTTCATTGTGTGTGAGAATTTTTTTTTGGGGGGCAATAAAGTACCTTTGCTGCCTTCACTGCATAGCAGACCAGGCAATAAGTTTAAAAAACTTGTCTGTTCCATTGTTGGGTGACATTAACCCATTTTTCCCATCCAAAAACCCCTGCTCTGCTTAGGTGACAGGGACCTAAATTTCTAAAATTCATCTGTTCCATTGTTGGGTGACATTAACCCATTTTGGCCGTCAAAAAACCCTGCTCTGCATTGTTCACAAGGAACTTAATTTAGTAAAAACGTCTGTGACTACAGTTGGTGCCCGCAAAAAATGTGTCAAACAAGGGACGTGGCCCTGGCCATGGTGCTGCTGGAGCTCCTGTTGCAGGGAGAGGACATGGTCAATCTGTGCCAGCTACACACCCACGTGAAACACCTTCCTCAGGTGTGAGTAGGCGACAGAACCTTCAGCGTTATTTGGTAGGGCCGAATGCGGCTCTACGAATGGTGAGGCCAGAACAAGTACAGGCGATAATAGATGACAATAGGCTGACAGTGCCTCCAGTTCCTTCACATTGTCTACCACCCAGTCCCCTGCTAAAAGATCAGAGTTGGCACCTGCAGCCCATGGCCATCTGTCTTTCACCTCACTCCCTTGCAAATCAGCCAAGCAGTCTGAGCACCAAGTCATGCAGCAGTCTCTTCTGCTTTTTGATGACTCTGCTGGCAGGGTTTCCCAGGGCCATCCACATAGCCCTGCCCCAGAAGTGGATGAGATTCAGTGCACCGATGCCCAACCACTTATGTTTCAGGATGAGTACATGGGAGGACCACCGCAGCACGTCTCTGATAATGACGAAACACAGGTGCCAAACGATGTGGCTTTCTGCAGTCTACAGACCGACAAGGAGGGCAGGGGTGAATACTGGGTGGAAGATAATGTGGAGAACGATGAGGTCCTCGACCCCACATGGAATCATGGTCATGCGAGCGACCTGTTTAGTTCGGAGGAAGAGGCGGTGGTCGCACAGAACCACCAGCACAGCAAAAGAGGGAGCTGGGTGCAAAAGCGGAGCGGCTGTCCCCTAGACAGTACGCCTGATACTGCCCACCGCAGCAAGGGACCAAGCACACCAAAGCCAGCTCCAAGGAGTTCCCTGGCGTGGCAGTTCTTCAGACAGTGTGCTGACGACAAGACACGAGTGCGAAAGAGGAAGTACCCCCCTACCCACACGCGATCCCTGGCCCTGATTGCCAGCATTTCCTGGCCTTTGAAATGCTGTAATTTCGTCTGGTAAACACAGACAGTTTTAAGAATCTGAAGGCGCTGGCTGACCCACAGTATGTTTTGCCCAGCCTCCTCTACTTTTCCAGGCGAGCCAACCAAGTGGGGGACAAAATTAGGTGTACACTGCGCAACGCCATCTGTGGCAAGGTGCACCTCTCTACGGATACGTGGACCAGTAAGCACGGTCAGGGACGTTATTTCTCCCTAACAGCACACTGGGTAAATGCAGTGGCGGCCGGGCCTGAGGCGCAGTTTGGCGCATGTCCTTCCACCACCGAGGATTGCAGGGCATTTTTCTTTGCCTCATGTTGCTTTCTCCTCCTACTCCGCTTCCTCATCCTCTACAGCCTCCTCATCTGGTCAGCGTAACACCTTCTCCACCAACTTCAGCACAGCCAGGGGTAAACGACAGCAGGCAGTTTTGAAAGTTATCTGTTTGGGGGACAACCCCCACAGCACGCAGGAGCTGTGGACGGGCATGGAACAACAGACCAATGAGTGGTTGGTGTCAGTGAGCCTCAAGCCCGGTCTGGTGGTTTGCGATAATTGGCGAAATCTCGTAGCGGCTCTGGGCCAAGCCGGTTTGACGCACATCCCTTGCCTGGCACATGTGTTGAATTAGGTGGTGCATAAATTCCTGAAAAATGACCCTAATATGTCAGAGCTGCTGCAGAAAATGCGGGACGTCTATGCGTGCTTTCGGTGTTCTCACCCTGCTGCTGCCCGCCTGATTGCGCTGCAGTGTAACTTTGGCCTTCCTGCTCACCGCCTCAAATGCGACGTGTCCACAAGGTGGAACTCCACCTTGCACATGCTGGCCAGACTGCAGCACGCACGGGTGAGTCGCTCTGTCGAACAGCACCACTTCACCACCAATGAGTGTGCCTCCATGGGAGACCTGTGTGCCTTGTTGCGCTGTTTTGAGTACTCCACCAACATGGACACTGCCGATGACGCTGTTCTCAGCGTTACTATTCCACTTCTATGTCTCCTTGAAAAAACGCTTTGGGTGATGATGGAAGAGGATGTGGCACAGGAGGAGGAGGAGTAAGAGGGATCATTTCATAGGGTTTCCGGCCAGTCATTCACAAGTAGCTCTGAGGGTGGGTTCCTGCACCAACATACGCCAGGTACACAATTGTCCAGCCAGGGCACAGTTCTGGAGGATGAGGAGGTCGAGGATGAGGAAGAGGAGATGGCGGAGGAGGAACTGTGTTTACAGCAGGGTGGCACCCAAACCAGCTCATGGGCATCACTGGTGCGTGGCTGGGGGGATACAGAGGACACAGACTATACACCTACCACAGAGGACAGCTTGTCGTTGCCTCTGGGCAGCCTGGCACACATGAGTGATTACAGGGTCAGCTCACCTGCAGGCCTGCAACTCATGCTGCATTGCTTTGAAGTAGTAGCCGTAGCTGTTTATCAGGCTCCCTCTCTGAAATCGAACAATGATTCCCCTTTACCGGTGGTCACTATGTTAGGCGCATAAAAGAACATCGAAAGTTGATAGGGAAGATATCCAATTCGTGGACATCACAGGGACGTGCGATCAGGCAGAAATTATCTAGAGTCAACAAAGCTACAGCAGCAGGGCCTCTCCTGTATAACGTTCCCTCATCCAAAATACTGCAGTGACATTCCCTGTAATTTTTTATTACTCATTCCAAAACCAGGGCATCTTAAGAGTCCTGTATTGTTATTTATCGTCACTACCTCCCCGAGTCAGGAGTGGGTAATTGCTTGCACCTCCTGCCTTCCTTAGATTTTTCTGCTTTAATAACTTGTCCCACCATCTCCACCCAATCAGATTTCAGCCATTGACCTCCCTTAGATGTGATATCCCTTTCTCAGGCTCCCTCTCCGGCATGAAACCCTGATTCCCCGTTACCCATAATCACCATGGTAGGCGCAGAAAAGAACATCAAAAGTTGATAGTGAAGATATCCAATTGGAATGTGGACATCACAGGGACATGCGATCAGGCAGAAGTTATCTAGAGTCAACAAAGCGGCAGCAGGGCCTCTCCTGTATAACGTTTCCTCATCCAAAATACCGCAGTGACATTCCCTGTAATTTTTTATTACTCATTCCAATAACAGGGCATCTTAAGATGCCTTTATTGTTATTTATCGTCACTACTTCCTCGAGTCAGGAGTGGGTAATTGCTGTGCGCCTCCTGCCTTCCTTCGATTTTTCTGCTTTAATGACTTGTCCCACCATCTCCACCCAATCAGTTATTGACCTCCCTTGGATGTGGTATCCCTTTCTCAGGCTCCCTCTCCGGCATGGAACCCTGATTCCCCGTTACCCATAATCACCATGGTAGGCGCAGAAAAGAACATTGATTGTTGATAGGGAAGATATCCAATTGGATTGTGGACGTCACGGACACGTGCGACATGGTGGAGCAGTATGTGTGCACACACATACACGTACTCACTGATGGGTCTGCCCCCTTTAACTTCTGGGTCTCCAAATAGGGCACATGGCCTGAGCTTGCCCTTTACACCTTGGAGGTGCTGGCCTGCCCTGCAGCCAGTGTATTGTCTGAACGTTTGTTTAGCGCGGCAGGAGGGGGTTATCACAGACAAGCGCAGCCGCGATTCCACAGCTAATGTGGACAAGCTCACATTTACTAAAATGAACCAGGCAGGGATCCCACAGGACTTGTACCTTGTGCAGTATAGAAATGTATACTGGCCTCACTCAGCCATTGTTGTACTCCAGTGCACTTTCTCGTTGTTTTATTTTTTATATTTCCCAATGTTTTGGGGTCTACCCAAATTTAAAAAAAACAAAAAAAATAATAAAATAAAATAAAAAAACTGTGTTGGCTACCTCCTCCTCCTCCACTGCCGCTTCCACCTACACCACCACATCCACCCCCCCCCCAACCTCCATATGGACCTCATCCTCCTAGATCAAGATTATTATTTTTTATTTTTACGTATTTTATGTTATGCACTTGCCATGCTCTTAACCACATTTTGCTGCCTTTCCATTACTTTTTAGAGCCATTTAAGTGCTCCAAAGTTCGGGTCCCCAGTGACTTCAATGGGGTTCGGGGTCAAGTTCGGGTCCCGAACTCAATCTTTTTTGCGAAGTTTGGCCGAACCCGCCAAACCCAAACTTCCAGGTGTCCACTCAACTCTACTGACAAGGGCAAAATAAGTCACAGAGACTCATTGGTAATGTTGGAAAGATATGGGAATGACTTCAGATCATGACAAGATTCCCTGTATTATTTCCTCTTCACCTTTTTTGTCACTTCACTTCCTCCAAAAATGGAATAAAAATAATCAAAAAGTCTCACACACCTCAAAATGGTATTTATTAATAGTATAGATTGACCCTCAAAAATTAACCTTCACACCATAGACGTTTTAATTTTATTTATTTTAATTTTGGGAAAGGGGGTGATTTAGATATTTATATATATATTTTTTTTTCAAAAAGGGCATCTGTCAGCAGATTTGCATCTATTAAACGGGCTGACCTGTTACATGTGCACTTGGCAGCTGAAAGCATCTGTGCTGGTCCCATGTTCATATGTTCCCGAATTGCTGAGAAAAATTATGTTTTAATAAATGAGCCTCTGGGGGTAATGGGCGTGTTGAGGCAGTTGCAGAGCCCTTTACTCCTAGAGGTTCATTTGCATATATTGATACATCATTTTTCTCAGCCATGTTGGCACATATGAACATCAGACCGACACAGATGTCTTCAGATGCCAAGTGCACATGCAACAGGTCAGCCAGTTTTATAGGTACAAATCTGCTGACAGATGTCCTTTAAAAAGAAAGTCACGAGTGGGGATATATCACTATCTGGGGGTCAGTGTGTGGATACAGTCAATATAATAGATGTCTGTAGTAAAAACTATGATGCAACGTGCTTAAAGAGGTCCATATCTCCTGTCCTGGGAGGATTATCATCTTGCAAATGTTTCCAGATTTTGTATTATAATGTTTTTTGAAAGCTAAGACCAACAACAGTTTTCTAAAGTTCTGTATGATTTGCACAATGAGCACACAGGGGACAGAGTGGTGACACACAGGGGACTGAATATCATGCATGGAACAGAGTAGTATCATACCCAGGGGACTGTGATGGCATTTAATGGACAGTGATGTCATATCAAGGGATCAAAGTGGTGCCTTGAGCTTCCTCTGCTTAACCGCAGCTGGCGTCACATTTACTTGCTCTATAAGAGGGACATATTTCGTAGAAACCTTCTAAGGTGCAAGGGATACCCCAGACCCGGCCCTGTGGGTGCGTTGCATCATTTGAAATTAAAACGTTAAAAACTGTGTTCCATAAAGAACAGGATTCGTGAAACGTTAAAAACTGTGTTATGGAAAAAGTGAAGCGAGCACTCGCTCTATGGCAATACTCAGATTTATTAATATAAAATGCTTGTTAATTGCACTTAAAATACAATAAAACACAATGGTTAAAACCCTAAATAAAATAAAATGGAACTGTAATAAGGTCGACCTTGATATATCACTGAAATTCACATTTGTTGCATGGGAACTTGATTGAGCATATAAAACTTGCTAATACATACACATCTTCCAATGGTGTCCAAATAAGTGATAAAATAAAGATAAAGTGATAAATTATTAAAGTAGTGAGTTTTAAATAAAGTCCATAATAATAAATGGTGATAATTGGTGCGTAGGTGAAGAGGGCACCTATTGGAGTTGTGTGTCAATGCACGCTATTCAGTTTGTGTTGCTTCCTGTAGCAGCCAAAAATGTCCAGATCACTCAATAAGTTATGGACCGCAACAGGCAGTATGATCCGTTGGAGAAGTTCAACTATTCAAAGATAGTCTGATTCGACTCATCGACTGGAGTCTTACCTCTGTCTCGAGGATACAAACAATCTTACCTCCGAATAAAGAGGTTGCTGGTTTCGAACGCTGGAAAAGACTGCTAGGCTCACCGCTGCGTCTTCACGGCTTTGCAGGAACTGACAGTCCAACCCGGTATCGCGATAGTACGAGTGAGACTTGCGTCCGGTCTCAGTACTTACTCAGATGATTAGAGCTGTTTCGCTGATTGTCCGGTACCAGGTTCTTAAATGAATATTTCACTTTGTTGCATGGCCATGCAAAGTCCTTTGCAAGGAGGTCTGAACGGAGTGTCTGATAGCCCAGACGCGTTTCGGGATATTACTAATCCCTTCCTCAGTGGTATGATACCACTGAGGAAGGGATTAGTAATATCCCGAAACGCGTCTGGGCTATCAGACACTCCGTTCAGACCTCCTTGCAAAGGACTTTGCATGGCCATGCAACAAAGTGAAATATTCATTTAAGAACCTGGTACCGGACAATCAGCGAAACAGCTCTAATCATCTGAGTAAGTACTGAGACCGGACGCAAGTCTCACTCGTACTATCGCGATACCGGGTTGGACTGTCAGTTCCTGCAAAGCCGTGAAGACGCAGCGGTGAGCCTAGCAGTCTTTTCCAGCATTCGAAACCAGCAACCTCTTTATTCGGAGGTAAGATTGTTTGTATCCTCGAGACAGAGGTAAGACTCCAGTCGATGAGTCGAATCAGACTATCTTTGAATAGTTGAACTTCTCCAACGGATCATACTGCCTGTTGCGGTCCATAACTTATTGAGTGATCTGGACATTTTTGGCTGCTACAGGAAGCAACACAAACTGAATAGCGTGCATTGACACACAACTCCAATAGGTGCCCTCTTCACCTACGCACCAATTATCACCATTTATTATTATGGACTTTATTTAAAACTCACTACTTTAATAATTTATCACTTTATCTTTATTTTATCACTTATTTGGACACCATTGGAAGATGTGTATGTATTAGCAAGTTTTATATGCTCAATCAAGTTCCCATGCAACAAATGTGAATTTCAGTGATATATCAAGGTCGACCTTATTACAGTTCCATTTTATTTTATTTAGGGTTTTAACCATTGTGTTTTATTGTATTTTAAGTGCAATTAACAAGCATTTTATATTAATAAATCTGAGTATTGCCATAGAGCGAGTGCTCGCTTCACTTTTTCCATAATTCCTATTACATTAAGGTAGGGCGTCCTTAATTCTTAGTTTGAAGCACCGTGCCACCCACCAGCATCAGTGAGCCACTCCATTCAGTTAAACCAAGTTAAAAACTGTGTGCCATAAAAAACAGGATTTCGTGCAATGTTTAAAAACTGTGTGCCATTGAGAACAGGATACTGACAAAACCATACTGTGTGCTGCATACTGTTATACTAAGAAACAGGAGTCAAACAACAAAATTGTGTGCCTACCAACTTTATTTACCTGTTGGATTTATAAATCTGTTGAAAGTGACTTTAATAACTTTGTTGAGGAGTGACTGGCGCACAACGCTGCGTGCCGGCACCCAAAGAGTTAAATTGCCATTTTTACAGTCTGTGGCACAGCATCTTCTTCATGCCCAGAGGCGCGAAACTACAGGAATGCCCCTCGCTGAAACGCGAAAACTTAGCCCTGCCTACAGGGAACCACTTTCCATTTATGAAAGAGGAAAGTACGAACTCCGCCTCTGAAGATCCACCTTCATTTCCTGTTTTAGCCCATGAAACAGATCACAAGATGGCGACTGTGGGACACTAGGAGGAGACTACCCCAACATCTAGTCTAGTCAGACGCCTAGTCAGAGTAACCGAGCTGACTTAAAAGAGTCTCTCGAGGAGATTCGTCTCCAACAGCTTGTGCACGGAGCAGCGAAAGAGGTGCCTGCAAGCTCCACGCTGGCTGGTGCAGTGGGGACAGCCGGAGATCCTACTCCGCTGCCCAGAGGAAGTGAGCCACCCAAGAAGAGCGAGGAGGGCAACGCTTTCAACCCCATGGTGCCCCAAAGCGTTACGGCCTATGCGACCTCCGCGTGGGATTACCGGAAGGTCGTGGAGGACTGGCTCGTCGGCCTGCTTGAATGGCCTGACCGAATGATCCTGAGACTGGGAACCGTGGTCTAGTTCTCCGTGGAGCGTGGCTCTGGATTCGTCTGGGATGACGGGACCAGAACGGAGTACTTTGTGAATCGCCGTTCGGTGAAGCGCCCACACCTTCCTCAGGCCCGGCATAGCCTCTACCAGGGGGACCAAGTAGAGTTCACACCTATTAACTCTGAGAAAGGCTCCTTTGTCACCTGGGTGAACTGGCTACAGAAGCCGATGGTCCCGTCTGCCCCGGAAGTATGGGAAGAGGATCCCTATTGCTGTGGCGAATGTCGGGGCCTTGCAAGAGATGGCGGGAGGAGTGTTCCGCTACAGGGAGTGTCCTCAACCAGAGCCAGATTCCTGGATTGCCGCCACCACCAACATGCCAGGTGGGTTGCGTCTCCACATTCATCGGCTCTTTCAAGCCCAAGACTGTCTAGCAGTTGCCTTGGAAGATGACCGCAGCCCCAGAGGATCTTCTTCCAGCACCTTTGCAACCTAAGGTCTTGGACCCCTTCCAAATGGCCGGAGCATCTGCTCCTTCTAAGCAAAAAGTCGCAGCCATGGTCCAGAGTGTCACTACCCAATCATTATCGGATCCAGACACTGGAGGCCAGTGGTGCTCCACTACTCAAGCCAGAATGGACTACAGGCGGCAGGAGAGACCCCTGATGTCTTTCTCCAGTTCCAGTAGCGAGGAGGATTTCTAGTCCCTCATCTAAAGAGCTGGACTATCTCTACAAAGAAAAACTGAACTTACTTTGGGAGCCACGGTGTGGACTGCATCTGAGAGGTGAGGGCCAGTTGGCTTTGTTTTAAGTGTTTTTATATTCCAGGTTGCCCTGTTTAACCCTCATCCTCTGACCACATGCAGTTAGGGCTCCCCCCAACTACCTCCAAGTTGCGCTCAATAGCGCCACCTACCTTTATTCCCCCACTTTTCAGGTTATTTGGGAGCCTGTTGCTATTGGGTCTCATGACCTGTGCTGCTACATTATTACCCATGTGGATTACAAATGACTCTACTACCCATGTGGATTACAAATGACTATGTACCTTGTGGATTACAACTAATGACATTGTTCCAATGGATTACCATTATTTCCCTTGGATTACAAAAAACTTTTATTGCACTTTAAGGTGACAGTGTAATGCACTTTGTCTTCAAGAACAGAAGAAAAAGAGTGATTTATTTGCACTACTTTATTGCACTTTTCGCATTATTAAAAATGTGCCTTTTATATTTGCACTAACCGTTTTACCTTTTCAGCAACGTTCAAGAAATGTCCCTAATGTATGCATTCTTTTACAGGTGCCGCAATATGTTATTTTATGCACTTATTGTACAACTTATACAGCTTATCATCTTAGCCATGTGGTCAGCACCTTACTTCATTGCTCACAATGGACTGCCTCTGAGTGCGTCTGGTACGTTCCAAGCACATCCTATATTTTATTGCTCAATAATGTTTGCCTCTGAGTACAATTTGAACTAATGGTTCTAAACCAAGTGGTATCGTGCTAAGTTAAGTTAGTACATGTACAGCTGTAGTAGAGTTAACACTCATGCTTTATGAGATGTGTTATCTAAACTAAATGCGTTAAGCAAACACCTTCAGTTGCTTTTCAATGGCTTTTGTTTCAAGATAACATGATGAGTTAAGAAATTAGAGTTTAGAGTTTGAGTGTTAACCTTGCTACATCTGTAGAACTAATGGTTATAGACCAAGTGGTTATGTTCCAAGCAAACTTAACACCATTAATGGTGATCAGCTGCTATTATCTCTGGAGTTGTAGGAGAAAATGTTCCTCCTCCTAATTTACTGAATTATTGGAGTGTTTCCAAGTGTGTCCGGTCAGTCCTCCTAGTTTGATATGTCCTAAGGCTGTAGGCCCCTCCTTATGGAAAAATATTTGTTACCTGTTCCAATCATCAAGGTGACAAAACCTAAAGCATAATTAGACCTTGTTGCCAGAAGGGATCCCGGATGATGCCACCCTTCTATCTGCGGGTGTTTTCATTGCATAGTGGTGGGTTGATGGAGTGAAGTCACGCCTGTGCAGTCTTTGGTATTAGTGGCCCAATACACAAAGTAAAATCTGTAATGATCACTTAATGCACACCTGTTTGGTTATCTGGTTATACCTGAGAGGGAAATTGTTGTGCGACACCCTACCCATTTGGGCAGAGAGACCTTGTGGTAGCCGTTGCCGTCGCTAGGTCGGATGGTAACATATGTCAGACCTCATATGTGTGTCTGTGCTGCAGCATGTTATTTAGTATTGATATCCTTAGAGCATATATATATATACTGTATATATATTTACCTCTACCCAGAGCACAAGTCGAAGGCAACTTGCCTTTAAGTATGGGGGAATGTAATGACCCGGAGTGCCGTTACTATTTCTTTTGGCGCCTTGCTACCATTTCCATGTGCTAATTTATATCACCTAATGTATTTTCTATAATGTGCATATTTATTCCTGAAACTGTTAGGTTTAAGTGTAATAACCTGGTCCACCAGCAGATGGTGGCAGCTACATTGGTAGTATTAGCCTTCCCTGGAGAGGAACCTTCTGGTTCCTCCCAGCCCTCTCTAGTGAGGAAGGAGTTAGTAAGTTAGTGAGCAGTCTCTAGTCCACCCTCCTTAGGGAGAGGTTGTGTGCTGGCTAGCAGAGCACTGCCTGCTCTGCTAGGCCCAGAGGCCCTGCCTCTGAAGTCTACGTGGTTGCTTGTCCCCTCCTGGGCTCACATTGCCTCCTTCCAAGCTGAGCTGAAACTTGAGGTACTCTAAAGCCAGGACAAGAAGTTCCTAGGATAAAAGTAAGAGACAGACTACAGATAACTTAAGTTCCAGCAGAAGAGGAAGAGTTTCCTATTTATCCAGCCAAGCATTGCAAATCTGACAGAGCTACCGCATATCAGAGCTGAGATTGTTGCACAGAAGTATTTGCCTGCCAAAGTTAAGCCAATACCTGCTGATGACCAAGATACTGTTTGGAAACTGTTTGGATTACCAATTTATGCCAAGTAAAAGCAACTGTTCAACGTTACTACAGTCTGGACTCCACTTATTCCACTTGTTCATCGTCCAAGTTCAACTACCCCTTTTGCACTGCTTCGTACCACATCACGTCTGGAATGCATGGATATCCAGGTAGGAACACCGTGACACATGTACATAACATCTACAGAGACTGTAGGCCACCCTGCACCACTCTGGCAATCCTACGTCCGGGTACCAACATTACCATCTACAAAGGGAGCCTTGAGCTTCCGCTGCTTAACCGCAGCTGGCGTCACATTTACTGGTTCTATAAGAGGGACATATTTCGTAGAAACCTCCTAAGGGACAAGGGGTACTCCAGACGCAACCCTGTGGGTGCATTGCACTAGCTCAGCCTGTACTCACCACTCCCTGGTCTTCCTTCAGGCAGGGTGCTGCATGTATAATTACTACATACAGCATCGGGACGTAGCACATGCACTATGACCCGATGCAATCAGGTTACAGTGCAGCATTGGACAAGAGAAGGCCAGGAATCGATGAGTGCAGGAGAGACTGCTGGATCTGCAGATTGGCAGCAGAGCAGGATAGGTAAATTAATGTATTCATTTTATCTTGATGGTGGTCTTATCGGAGCTCTGATGGGAGTCTGATCTGAGCTCTGGTGGAAGTCTGTTGAATATTGGGCTAAATTCAATAGTAAATCTGCCCTGATGCTTCTATTGTTGTGTAGTAAATAGCCAAAGGCACGTCAATATCTGTATCTCATTATCTCAATTGAATATGAATTTGGTGGTCCATAATTTTTTTGTGCTAAGAGTCTTTACACTAGAACATTGCTGTATGGAGTTGCATACATTCAACCCACATAAGTGAGGTCTGGCACTAAAACCCAGGATCGCAGGTGACTTTTCAGCTTACCTAGTGGATGTTTGATTGGGTGGTGCTTAGGCTATGTGCACTCTAAATGTAAGTTCTTGCACATCAAGCTTGGCAAGCTATTTGTGCCGAAATATATCTAATTGTACAGTATGTGAGGACAATCTGAGCAAGGCAACAATATGCCATCTAAACTATTGTCACAAAGTTAGGAACACACAATTCTCTAGAGCAGGGATGGCCAACCTGTGGCTCTCCAGCTGTTGTAAAACTACAACTCCCACCATGCCCTGTTGTAGGCTCATAGCTGTAGGCAGTCTGGGCATGCTGGGAGTTGTAGTTTTGCAACATCTGGAGAGCCTCAGGTTGGCCATCCCTGCTCTAGAGTGCCAACTGGATAATGATGAATCAAGATTTCTCTTTAATAGAACGACAGTAGGCCATTCCTAAAGCCTACCTACACGTTCAGGTGACTTTTTTTTAAATAAGCTCTTGTGGGTAGCAGTGTTTCTCCTCTGCAGGCTCCGTCTCTAATTCTCAGTTCTTCCTGACCTATGGTGTCGCCCACAGACTGCACACAGAGAAAAAAAAAGATGTGCTTAAAGCATTTACTATTAGTTCCAACCTCTGTGTTTGTGCCTGTGTCTATCTAAATGTAGCTTATTCCTCCTCCCCGTTTCTTCTCCTTAGACTTTTATGGGCAGCTGCAAATGTAATGTAAGAAGTTGTAGTATCAGACAATAGATTGCTATTGTGTAGATGACCAACTCCGCCTCATCATGCTTCACTCTATTCAATTGGCCTTAAGAAAACTGCCTTTTCTTCTTTTTCCTCCTATCTCTTGAACCTTCTTTTAGTGTAATATGTGCTTCCGCTACTTCTCTTCCTCTTACTGTTGGGGCTGCTTAAGGTTCAGTTCTTGATCGTCTTTTCTTTTCCTCTCTACACTGCCCCTATCAGACAGACTATTAGTAGATTTGGTTTACAGCATCATCTCTTTACTGCCGACATCCAATTATATACTTGATCCCATTTCTTCACCCCCTGCACTTCTACAAAACACCAGTGATGTCCGCTGTCTCTAACATCATGTTTTTTCTCTCTGAAATAGAATTTTTTAAATACGGAACTTCTTGTGCTTTCTGTCTACTAACGTATCTGAACCTGATAATTCTATATCAGTGTGTGGTTTGACCATAACTCCTAGGCAGAATGTCCATGTCTTGGAGTTATGTTTCACGCTGATCTTTCCTTCACCCCATATATTGAATCACTTGCCTGCTTATGCCACCTGCAGCACAACATGTATATTCTTGCTCTGGAAACAACAAAAACTATCATTATTGTCCTGATCCATTCTCATCTTGATTACTGTAACTAATTGCTAATTGGTCTTCCTTTCTACAAACTCACTGCTCTCCAATCTGTCCTCAATGGTTTCATTGCTCCAATGCGTCCACCATGTGTCAGTCACTACCATGATTGCCCATATAGTATAGGGTTCAATTTAAACTTCTCAATCTCATCTTCAAAACTCTCCACAGTGCTGCATCTCCATACTCATCGCTATAATCTCACCCATTGTTCTTCTTTCTGCCTATGTTTTACATCTAACATCTTCCATCATTCGAGCCTCTCATTCCCATCTCCAAGACTTCTCCGGGCAGCAATAGTTCTCGGGAATTTTCATCAAATCTATCAAATATTTCACGTGCATCTTTAAACCAAACACTTCTGTCTGGAAACTGTTACTACTCCACATCCCTACTGGAGCAAGTTTGGAATAAAACAAATTAACATAGCTATCCACACCCACTTTCTGACTCACTTTTCAAAACCCGAATGAATGGCTTAAAAATAGAAAAAGTAAACATTTTTTGTACAAGTAACCCCAAAAAGTCGCAAACCCATATATTGTGACTTTTTAAAGCCAGAATTCTGTAGTGCAGACCTCAATGAATTCCCCCCCATGTCTGTTACATCTAGTGCTACTTTTGGTCCTGACTCCTAGTTATCTCCTAGTTAGACTCTGCTTTCCTGGTGACAAATCCTGGCTCCATTGCTGTCCACCCCACAGCTTAAACTTCACTATTGCTGACAAAAAACAGAGTAGGGAAATCTCCGTAAGGGTTAAAATGATGGGACCCCTTAGACTTCACACCCCAGCTTAGCCAGCATCAAATGGACGACTTAGAAGGTCTATTGTGGAACATGATGATAACAGCTATTCCCTTCTTCCTTTATTTCCACTCTCTTAATCACCATCCTCAGTGACTAGTGGGAGGTCATCTTACAGATGTTACAGACTTCCCCTCTTTGAATGGAGTGGTGGTGTGCAAGCATGACCACTGCTCTGTTCACTGTCTATGGCACTGCTTGGATATCAATGGCAGATTCTTAGAGGTGAATAGGGCAGTGGTCATGCATGCACACTGATTCCTTTACATTCTCTCATTCTCATAAACTGTGGGGGCCCAAGTAATAATATATTTATCACCTATTCTGTGGATAGGTGATAAATATTAGTGGATAACCCCTTTAAAGGCTGTATTACCTGCAACACAAATACACTTAGCAGGTATTTCCCCTAACCGACCTCCTTGACCACAATTATAAATGTTATGATGGTGCATGATCAGAACACATTTGTGCATATTTGTATCTCTACAGATCCCATTGTTTTTGCATTTCATTTGTATACTACATACTCGAACCAAATCAATGTAGTACCATTTGTGAGCCTACTCAGCAGCTACTTGAGAAAATGTGTAGGAGCACTTTGACTATTATAAGAGTCCTAGAAACACTGGCTATTTACTTTGTCAGGAGACTCATTCATTAAAACAATTTATCATAAAGTTCATACTGCGTTGCCCTAATATGCCCTTTCCCAATACCGCTATCTTAAGCACATCCTCGTCCACACAATGTGTTTTCCACATTTCTTCTCACCAGCTTTGATCTACTCTTTTCCTCTCGCTCTCTCTCTTTGTCTTCTGTTTCTATTTTGAGGTTATAATTAAAAGCTGCATATTGCCTTGATACGTGCTTAGTAGTGCAGACGTTCTCCGCTTGTCTCTTATCGCCCCTCCTGTTGACTAGAATTTGGGTTGGCTGTCCCTCTGCACTTTCCCTTTTGGAGCCACATTGACAGAATACCATCTAATTAAACATACTGTATGCAGAATCAAGAGATCAGGCTTCACTCAAACCCGATGGGGTTACACTGCTGTGTCAAAAAAGGACTGAAACACACAATCTTAAGAAGGCTTTAGATGCATTGTACTTTATTTGTGAACCTGTGCAAAAAAAAAAAAAAGCTTTGTGAGACAAAAAACACATTTTCTTTAAATCCCATGTCATCATATGATTTAATGGAGCCTGTTTATTGGAATAAATTATACAAGTTCTTTTAGTAATTCAATACATCATTGTCATTGATTATTAATTGCTTCTTGTTAAAAAGTGGGTCTCTGGAGCTCTTGTAATATGCAATATGTTATAAATCAAAGTGAGAAAGATGAGTTAGAAATAGGTGTGTAAACCTTTAAAGCGTTAAAGTTAAATTCAAAAGTGATTGATCTGCACTAATGCTGACTTGGGGTTTTATCTTTAATGCATGTGTTATGTCCATTTCCACCATTTAAAGACCAACCAGAGATCTGCGGAAGCAGATGAATTTCTGTAATGTCTCGTTTTCCTCAATTCAATCAACAAAAATAAGACATCAATATACAGTATATAGAATGAATCTAGTCTTCCCCTTCTCCTGCAGTTTCTGAAATAGTCACATGGCCAGTAGCCACAATGCCAGGATGCTGTTGCTTTCATTGATTAACCCCTTCAATGCAGTGGTAGTTACATCTTGGGCTTTTGTAGTCTTTAAATGCTATGGGCACCTTTGACAAAAGAGCCCATAAGAAGCTTCTTCTCACTTGTACTGACAGCTACTGAAGTTGAGGAGTGTGTGATTCGCCTTGGCATGCAGAGTTTGCTATGCGGGCTCTTACTTGTACACATCCTAGGTGATTATACATCGATAAACTGCATTGTGAGTGAGCTGCCCTCGTTGGATGTTTTCCCACTTCTCCACTTACTGATCTGCAGTGTACAATATTCTCCCTCTCCCTGCTGCTATCTCTAAGAAGGAAAGAGCATAGAGAGCATCAGAAACAGGAGCAGTGCTCTGAAATACTTATGTCAGATGCTGCAGCACAAGGTGAACTACTAGCTAGTGATGATCGAGCACCAAAGTATTCGGGTGTTTGGCCCAAACACATTGCTATATTCGTGTGCTCGGACGAGCACCCGAGTATAATGGAAGTCAATGGGAGACAACCAGGCACCCCCTGCTCTGAAGAGGGGAGGGTGCCTGGTCCATTGTAAAAGGTCAGAACGTGACAGAAACACCACCGAAATGGATCGGGAACAGCATGGGGACGATGTCTGGATGCATCTTGGACTCCCAGGTCGCTGCTGGGAACCATGTTGTACGCCACTTTTACAGACTGACAAAAATACGCACAAACACAAAACTCCCCCCAAAAATTAATTTTACAGGAAAAATTGTTAGGAAACATTTTTTCCTGTATATTCAATTGTATATAAAGTGCAAGTGCTGCAAAAAATTACAAGCAAGAGGCACTCCGAAACAACCTGTATATCACATAAAGGGGGGCTTCATTCACATTGTGGTACAATTTTTAAGGCAGTGGGACTCCTACACTCATAAACCCTATGCACTAAGTAAAAGGGCTGCCAAAAATTGCAAGGAACCGGCACTCCAAAACACCCTTTGTTACACATGGGAGGGCATCATACACACCCTTGAAAAATTATGATTGATGACCTGCTGGTGACCCTCAAAAATATTTGGAGCAAGGGCCTGCTGATCTGACCATCTAAAACCTTAGGGGTGAGGGCCTGCTGCCGCATTGGTGACTCTAGATAACCTCTGGGCGATTGCACGTCCCCGTGATGGCGACGATCCATTTTGATGTCTGCCCTATCAACTTTCGATGTTCTTTTCTGCGCCTACCATGGTGATCACAGGTAACAGGGAATCAGGGTTCGATGCTGGAGAGGGAGCTTGAGAAAGGGATACCACATTCAAGGGAGGTCAATGGCGGAAATCTGATTGGCTGTTGTTGCCTTGCCCCTTTTTTTTTCTATTTGTGAACTACCCAGAAGGGGGTGGGTCAAGTTATTAAAGCAGAAGAATCCAAGGAAGGCAGCAGGCACGCAGAAATTACCCACTCCCAATTGGGGGAGGTAGTGATAGTAAATAACAATACAGTACTTCTAAACGGCCCTGTTATAATTATAAGGATCTATTGGAGGGCCAGTCTCGTGCCAGCAGCCAACTTCCTCCCAGCCTCCACAACGTTCACCCAGTGTGCCGCTTGCAGCCGCTTTGTTGACTCTAGATAACTTCTAGGCGATCGCACGTCCCCGCGACAGCGACAATCTATTTGGATGTCTGCCCTATCAACTTTGGAGCCATTTTTTAACAAGGACCTTCTGGTATAGCACCGTTTTGCTAGTTATCTTTGTAGAAGGGTCGAGAAGGGTGAACAACCAGTAATCCGTGTTGTCTAAAATGCGTATAACGTGCAAGTCGTGGGAAAGGAAGCCTAACAAAAAATCAGCCATGTGTGCCAAAGTACCAACAGACAAGACTGCGCTGTCATCATCAGAATGTGAGCTGACCCTGTAAAAGATTGTGGGTGAGGGCCTGCAGATGAGCTGACCCTGTAAAACATTATATGCGAGGGCCTGCAGTTGAGCTGACCCTGTAAAACATTATATGCGAGGGCCTGCAGGTGAGCTGACCCTGTAAAACATTATATGCGAGGGCCTGCAGGAGCTGACCCTGTAAAACATTATATGCGAGTGCCTGCCGCTGAGCTGACCCTTTAAAACATTAGGGGCGAGGGCCTGCTGGTGAGCTGACACTCTAAAACATTATATGCGAGTGCCTGCTGATGAGCTGATGCTATAAAACATAATATATGAGTGCCTGCAGGTGAGCTGACGCTCTAAAACATTATATGTGAGTGCATGCTGTTCAAATGACGCTCTAAAACACTATATGCAAGTGCATGCTGTACAGCTGATGCTCTAAAACATTATTTTCAAGTGCATGTTGTTTAGCTGATGCTCTAAAACATTATTAGAGACTGCCTTTAGGTGAGCTGACACTCTAAAACATTATATGCGAGTGCATGCTGTATAGCTGATGCTCTAAAACATTATATGCGAGTGCATGCTGTTCAGCTGACCCTATAAAAAAAATTGAGTTGAGGGCCTGCAGTTGAGCTGACCCTATTAAAAAATTTGAGTGGAGGGAATATATACAATCTTGATGATGAGGAGGAGGAGGAGGAGAAAACAAGATTCAACCATATACTCTTTTTTTTGTGGTGGAAAAGGTGCATGGGAATACACTGCAGTAGATTGAGTATATTATAAATGATAGATTGAAATTATGTTCATCATCAGCTCAGCTCTCCTCTGGTGGAGTTGAGAAGTCAGGGGCAATCCAGGCCTTGTTCATTTTTATCTGAGTCAACTTGTCAGCATTGCCAGTGGACAAGCGAATACGCTTATCTGTTATAATGCCACCAGCAGCACTAAATACACGCTCAGACAAAATGCTGGCGGCAGGGCAGGCCAGCACCTCCAAGGCATAGAGTGCAAGTTTGTGCCACATGTCCAGCTTGGACACCCAGTAGTTGTAAGGCACTGAGGGATCATTCAGGACGCTGACACGGTCTGCTATGTATTCCTTCACCATCTTCCAAAACTTTTGCCTCCTTGTACTACTAGGCTGCGCTTCAGGGTGAGGTTGCTGGCGGGGTGTCATGAAAGTGTCCCATGCCTTGGAGAGTGTTGCCCTGCCTTTGTTGAAACTGCTGTGTGTTCCCCTTGTCTCCCTTCTTCGGTTGCCTAGGGAAGTACAGACTCTGCCGGCCGCGTTGTCAGATGAAAACTTTGGAGCAATCTCTCAACAAGTACCTTCTGGTATTACTCCGTTTTACTCGCCCTCTCCACCACAAGAATTAGAGATGAGAGTTTCTCTTTGTAGCGGGAGTCAAGAAGGGTGAACACCCAGTAATATGTGTTATTTAAAATGCGTATAACGCGAAGGTTGCGGGAAAGGCAGCCTAACATTAAGTCAGCTATGTGTGCCAGACTACCAACAGGCAAGACGTCAATGTTGACATCAGGATGACTCTCCATCTCCTCATTCTCCTCCTCCACTTCTGCCCATCCACGCTGAACAGATGAAATTAAAGTTCCATGGGTACTACCCTCTGGAGCAGAGGCAACTGTCTCCAGCTCCTCCCTCTCCTCTTCATGGTCCAATTCGAGCTGAGAAGACAAACTGTGGGTGGTCTGGCTATCACCCTGTGTAATGTCCCCATTTCCTATTCTGCCACATTCAGAGCGTCGTCCTTAATAGTGATGAGCGGCAGGGGCAATATTCGAATTTGCAATATTTAGCGAATATTTGGTAGAATATTCGTCATATATTCGCAAATTCAGATTATTTTCTTGATCGCGAAAAATCGGCAATGTAATAGTCACGTAATGCATGAATGCGAAATACAGGCATGGGTCACTGTTGCTACATTTTTCAAGCTGCTAGAAGTTTCCTGAGACTGGAGAAAATGGTTGGCACAGCAGAACATTACAATAGCTTTATTTGCTGATAGAGTGCTCCAATATACTCGTTATTGCAAAATCGGCACTAATGATGCGAATAATTTGGCGCAATACATGCAACTTTACATTTTAACAGGTCTGACTACTTATTAGTGATTGATGCACTAAGTATTGTTGTGAACTTGTGACATCACAGCACCATGTCTGTAGCATGTATGTCTGTAGCATGTATTTATGGACAGCAGAACCTGCTACACTATTTCACTATCTAACCTACACTGACTATCTCCCACTAACTATCTGCATTATGTATATATAAGCTTCATTATGAATTAATTTGCCACGAAGCGCATTAAATCAGGTCTATTCCGGCCTGCAGTTAAACTTTAGGGAGACTGTATCTCAGTGTACATCACTGTGCATTGCAGCAACATGCATAGCTATTCCTTTCTGGTAGCGAAACAGTTTCTGTGCGTCAGAATGACAGGCAGGTCACATATAGACAAAGCAGATGTGAGTCATACCCACAAAACAGGTGCAGATCTATTCTTGATACCTAATCAGAGAGTAGGCTAGTCTCCTGAATTTGCCTCACAATAAGCGATGGAAATAACTGACCAAATAACAGAAGTGGGAATGTTAGCGTCAGGTCAAATTTTTCTGCATGGACTTAACCGTGCAGAGACCTAAAATTCAAGGAATAGCCCCATGACGGTGGGGAGATTGTCAGCAGTAAGGCGGTGTTCACATCACTCTTTATTTTTCCGTTCTTCTGATCCCTTAGAAGAACAGCCCAAAAAACAGGATCCTGACGTTTGAGCATCCGCCTTCATACTGTCAGTATTTGGTCAGCATTTGATCAGTAAGTGTAAGGCAAAAACAGGAATGGGTTCCGAAACAGAGATAAAATGTAATGGAAATATTTGCATCTGTTTGGTGTTTTGGGCCTACTCCTGCTTTTGGCTCGATCCTGATGCAAAATACTAACCGTGTGATTGAGGCCTCATGCTCAATTTGCATGAGTTTTGGCCATTTCCAGCTGAAATCAGTTTTATTATAATGTAAAAGAAGTCCTGTATGCAGGAATTTGATGGACTTTATCACACAGTCAGTATTTGGTCAGCTTTTTGTATCAGTATTTGATCATGATTTTGAAGCCAAATCCCTCAGAAGAACAGCCCATAAAAACAGGATCCTGTAGTTTGAGCATCCGCCTTCATACCATCAGTATTTGTTTGTTCACAGAGTACCACCTATTATAAAACGTAGCCTTTAATAAATGATGTAGAAAAAACAACCCCACAAATAACACAAAAAGAAAAAAGAAAAGAACAACAATGCATAGAGAGGATTAGCATTGAATACACATACCGTCAGTATTTGGTTAGCATTTGATCAGTATTGGTAAGGCAAAAACAGGAGTGGGTCAAAAACAGAGATAACATGTGATGGAAATATTTGCATTTTTGTGTTTTGGACCGAATCCTGCTTCCAAATTATGATCAAATTCTGATGAAAAATACTGACATTGTGATAGAGGCCTTATGGACGCTCAAACGACAGGACCTGTTTTTTTCTTTTTGTTTTTCTGTTCTTCTGATGGATCAGAAAAACAGAAAAATAAATGGTGATGTCAACACAGCCAAACAGGGCCCTGTAACAGACTGGTGAGAGTGGCAACAGCATGAAGAGTCAGAATAGAGGCCCATAACACAGTGGAGAGGGTGGCAACAGCATAAAGAGTCACAATAGTGTCCCTGTAATAGAGTGGTGCGGGTGGCACTAGCATAAAGAGTGACAATAGTGGCCCCGGACCAGACTGGGGAGGTTGGTAACAGCATGAAGAGTCACAATAGTGGCCCCAGAACAGAGTGGGGAGGTGGCAGGAGGGCAACAGCAGTAGCATTAAAAGCATAAGATGGTGAAAGATCACAGTAGGAGCAGATTACAGTAGAGACAGCAGGTGTGTGGCATCAGGCGGGTGCCAGCAGCACGTAGCACGTGGGCAGAAGTAACAGGCCATTTGTCACAATGTTCTGGTGTGGCAGCACACCACAGTCAGATCATTACTGACAGAATTATCTAGTCTGTTGCATCAGGTACTGGTTTCTGGAAATCCTGGTTGATCCAGGCCTGACTAACCTTTATAAGATTGGCGTAACCTTGCCACACGCCGCACTAAACACTTGCTCTGATGCCACACTACTGGCCAGGCAGGAAAGCTTTCCCAGGGCAAGCTCGGCCAGTTGCGACCACATTTCAAGTTTGGCTTCCCAGTAGTCCAGGGGATCTTGGATCTGGGGTGACAGGGTGCAGGCCAAATATGCAACCACCTGCTGGTTTAAGTTCTGCTCCATGTCCTGCTGCTGGCTGGTTTCTTCAGTAGGTGGCTGAATAAAACTCCTCATCAGAGACTCAAGACTTAAGTTGATGCTGATGGAGCTGGTGCTGATCATGCCTACCATCCTGCAGCAGTCTTGGCAGTGGAGTGTGAATTCAGAGGATCCCCCGGTTAGACCTTTGTGAAGATAGGCGATGGTGCACGTAGGCAGCGACCAACTGAATACAAAGCATGTCTCAATAGTAGTTGAGTATTTCATACCTCTCAGAAGGTATAAAAAAGGCCCCCATTTTTGACTGGTAGCGAGGGTCTAACATTGTGGACAGCCAGTAGTCCTCCCTCTGCCAAATGGTGATAATGCAGCTGTCAATACGCATGCAACTCAGCATGCATCTGGCCATTTGCGCAAGACACTTGGAGGGACTCCCTGCCTCCATCTCCACTGCATATCGCAATGGTGTGTCGGGGTCATTTGCATTATCTTTATCATCGCCCTCTGGCTCCTCCTGCTCATCTCCTGTCGCTTGGGCAGAAAAATCACCTAGTTCAGCATAGAATTCCTGGGTATTTATGTCCAACTGGTGAGGCACCACTTCTCCTGTCCCCTTGCCAGTCAGATTTATCAGCATACCCTCCAGGACTTGAAGGAGTGGAATGACTTCATTCATCCTATAGTTCTGGCTAATGACAAATAAAATGGCTTTCTCAAACGGCCTGAGCGAACAGTAGGTGTCGCGCATGATCTGCCACTGTCTAATATCAAAGTTAAACTAGGGAGTAGTCCTGTACGTATGCATCATCAAGAAATTGATAACCGGTTTCATCTTCTCATACAGTTGGTCCAATATGTGGAGACTGCGGTTCCAACATATGGAAACATTGCATATGAGGCAATGTAGGGGAACACTGTTCTGTCTTTGCAGGTCAAGGAGGGTGTGTTTTGCACAGTAAGAGTTGCTGAAGTGCATGCACAGTTTCCTTGACATTTTTAAGATGTCTTGCATTTAGGTGGAAGACTTCAGGAATCAGGTGACAACCAGATTGAAGATGTGTGCCATGCAGGGCGCAGAGGTCAGCCCTCCCTAACGCAGCACAGAAAGAATGTTCTTCCAGTTATCAGTGACTATGGTTCCTTTCGATTTCTTGGTTTGTGACGTGGAGCAGTTCCTCCCCGGTGTGACTCACCCCGGCTGACAAGTTGCAGGACCGCGTGAAAATGCCGTGCTTTGAATAGGTGGTATGCAAGAGGACCACTCTGAACTATGCCTATAGAGGAGCCTGAGGATAAGGCATAGAAATCCCACAATTACAGCACGGAGGCGGCATTGCCATCCTGGCCTAGTTGTGGGTGTACCTGAGCCGGAACCACATTTACCCAGTAGGCTGTAAAATACATATCTTGTCCTTGATCATAGTTACAGCTCCACATATCAGTGCTGGCATGAACTGTACCAGACGCCAAAAGGCTCAAGGGCAGGCCTACCTTCTGCCCAACATATGTGTGCAGGGATAGTACAGCTTTTTTTTTTGACAAGAAATGATGGCTTGGGACTCTCCACCCTGAGTGGGCACAAGCCATCAGTTCTCTGAATTGTTCAAAGTCCACTATATGGAAAGGGAGGTACTGTAGTACCAGCAACTTGGCCAGGTACACATTCAGCTTCTGTGCTGTTGTATAAGTGCAGTTATACTGTTGTCTATTTGCAATCGCCTTGGTGAACGTTTGCTGGCAAAACATGTGCTCCCACACAACTGTCATCATCGCTAGTTGCAGGCCTAAGTTAGGATGCAACGAACCTCACTTCCAACTCTGTGTTGATCTGTAGCTACTGACTGTCCTCACTAAGCTTACTGTCCTCGCTGAAATGTGGAGCAGAGCAGCAAAAGAAAGAGGCAGTTGCAGGACAGGTGAGGGCACAGAGATTGTTCCTAGGCCATGCAAACTAAATATGGTATCAGAGGAACCCACTGATTCCTGGCTGTGCTTAACTGTTATCACCTGAGATTATGTTAAAGAGCAAGTCAACCATTCCAGTGCAGCTGAATTGTTGGTCAAAACACAACAGCTGGATGACAGTGGCAACTCTGGATGCTGCTATTACCACCCCTTCTTCTGCCTGATGCACTGCAAGTCTATGTATAACAGGACAGATTAAGTATTATTGGTGCAGCAGGTGAACTAGATAAACATGCCTATATATTAGACCGCGTGTTGACATAGAGCCTGACACATAAGTGTATGTACAACAGAACAGATTAAGTATTAATTAACAGATTAAGTATTAATGGCGCAGCAAGTGGATAAACGTGCCTATGTTATAGACCGCCTGTTGACAATGAGTCTGATGCACAGTAAGTCTATGTGTAACTGAACATATTAATTATTAATGGCGCAGTAGTGAACTAGGTAAACTCACCTATACATTAGACGGCCTGTTGAGACTAAGTCTGATGCATAGTAAGTCTATGTATAACAGAACAGATTAAGTATAAATAGCGCAGCAGATGTACTAAATAAACACGGCTATACATTAGACCACCTGTTCACAATGAGCCTGATGCACAGTAAGTCTATGTATAACAGAAAAGATAAAGTATTAATGGTGCTGCAGATGAACTAGGTAAACATACCAATACAATAGACTGCCTGTTGGCAATGAGTCTTATGCACAGTAAGTATATGTATAACAGAACAGCTTAAGAATCAATGGTGCAGGAGGTGAACAAGATGCACAGGACGATTACACTTAGCCTGCACTGTCCCTGCAGTCACTGTCCCTTTGCCCTCCCTACAGTGTCTAAAAACCTCTCCCTATGATCTCCCTACACTGTCCCTGCACTATCCCTATCCAATATTCTGAAACTAAAAGCTTGCTAAAACAGTGTCCCTAGCGCTTGCCAAGTCTCTCTCTATGCTCAGTTCACAGTGAAATGGCGATGACCACTTGTAATGAGGGTTTGATAGGGCTGAGACACCACAGGGGATGCTATCTGCTGATTGGCTGGCTGCACAGCATTATGGGCTTCTTACATTAGTTTTGTAACATGTACAGCTGCCATTTTAGAAAAAAACACAAAGCGTGAGGAAATTTTGAATTGTGGGAAATTGATTTTTGCCTGAAATTCAGATGAAAGTCTATTTCTTTCACTTTGATTTGCTCAACATTAGAAATTTGAGTTAAGAGTGTGTTATATGTATATATATATATATATATATATATATATATATCCATAACAAAGGTCAGGCAGCACTCCTTAATATGCAGCTGAAGCTGTAGCGGTGCCCGCAGTGATCCCTCGATCCAGGACCAGTAATGTAACTCAGAAAAATCAGAAAAATTTGCAATTTATTCACACATGTCAGCAAAGACAACGTTTCGGTTCTCTCACAGAACCTTTTTCAAGTCAAGTGAACATTAAAAGTGCATATGTGCATATATAAATACATCATCACATGGTGACTAATTAATTCAACAGCCAATATGGCAAGAGATGTTGCCATATTAAGAAAAAGAACCCAAGGTGAAATTTTCACTAAACCAAATATCACGGTACAGGAAATGTCTGCGCTTGAGAGTTTGTCCAGTAACCCCGATCTCACCATCAAGTCTGCGGACAAGGGTGGTGGGATCGTGGTTATGGACACCTCTCGGTATATACAGGAAATACAAAGGCAATTGGGTGAACCTGGTGTCTATGAACTATTGGTCAGGGACCCCAGATTCGATATTGCCAGGAAAATTGATGCACATTTAACAGCCGCAGTACAGGATGGGACCATTGATAAACAACTTAAAGAGTTTTTGGTGGTGAAGTCTCCGGTTACACCCACTATATATGTATTGCCAAAGATACATAAAAGGTTGGTCGACCCTCCGGGACGGCCAATAATTTCGGGCAGGAATTCGATTCTGTCGAATATAAATGTTTTTTTGGATAAAATACTTAGGGAGTATGCTATGGGTGCTAAATCATACATTAGGGACACCGGAGACTTCATCACCAAGATTAAAGGAACGAGGGTTCCGAAAGGGGCGATTTTGGCATCTTTTGACATAGTGTCATTGTACACTTCTATTAACCATGAAAAGGGCCTGTCGGCTGTGGCTGAGATGTTACAACATTCTGATTATTCCGCCCCAGCACGACAGTTTGTATTGACATTGATGGAGCTGTCTTTGAGGAACAATTATTTTGTGTTCCAGGGACAGTTTTATTTGCAAACGATGGGCGCGGCGATGGGGTCCAACGCCGCGCCCACCTATGCAAATATTTTTGTGCGGTCATTTGAGGAACGTCTTGTCTATGTATCTCCCCACTTCAACCAAGTTTTGACGTGGTGGAGGTACATAGACGATATTTTCCTCATTTGGGGTGGCACTATGGATCAGATGATGGACTTTCACGTATTTTTGAACTCTCTAGATAGGGAGATCCAATTTACGTTAACGGCATCGGCTGACCGTGTGCAGTACCTAGATACACAGGTATATATTGAGGATGATCAGTTGCATATGGATTTGAATATTAAATCCACGGATAAGAATACATTATTGCATTTTACAAGTGGCCACCCACGGAGGATGGTGGATTCTTTGCCGTTCAGTCAGTTACTCCGGGTACGGAGAATAGTTGATAAGGAAGAGAACATGAATTTGGCAATGAACAAGATGGAACAAGCCTTTGTTGATAGGGGGTACCCTAGAAGGCTAGTGAAAAAACATGCGGATAGAGCAAGAGAAACTTCAAGAGAGGAGCTGTTGGCCCCCAAACAGAGACAGGCGAACGATAGATTGCCTTTTATATCATCATACAATGAGTTGAGTCCTAATATTGAAAAGATAGTGAGGCGCCATTGGGGGCTACTGAGTAGTGGACATCCGAATATTGCAGCCTTTAAGAATCCGCCTATGATGGCATATAAAAGAGCAGGGAACATTAGGGACAAGGTTGTACACTCCAGAGTACCTGAAAAGGGACAATTAAGACAGACGTTTTTTAAGACAAGGCGCACGGGCTCCTTCCCGTGTCTGGGATGTGTGAACTGTAAACTGATGGTGAAAGGATCAGGGTTTACGCATCCAGACACGGGAGAGATCTTTAACATAAGGCATTATCTCACCTGTGATTCGTCATGGGTGATATATGTATTATGGTGTCCTTGCAAAAGGCTATATGTCGGTGAAACGACATGTGATTTAAAGACCAGGTTGAATAAACATAGACACTCCATCAGGAGTAAAAGAACTGATTTGCCTGTATCGAAACATTTTGTGGAAAAAAAATCACAAGGAGAGTGACTTGAGATTTATGGTCATTGACCACGTTAAACCTTTGGTGAGAGGAGGGGATCGATTAAATATATTAAAGAAAACCGAGCTCAGGTGGATCTTTCGGTTAGATACTTTGAAACCAAAAGGGTTAAACGTTGAATTTAGGGTAACAGGAGAAATGGTCAGTTAATCTCAAGTTCACAGTCCTGTGATTTGATGTGCATTGCATACTGTATATAGTGAATTAATAGAAGCTACGGATATGTTCATGTTAAACATGTGGCTTAATTGCTTGTAGGCATTGTTTAAATTGTTATTTTGACTGTTGCCCACATCGGATTATAAGTTTGGAGAAGAACTATGGAAAAACAGAGGTGTAATATTTTGCCCAGATGAGTGCCCTAATTTAAAATGGCGGCTACAGACCAGTGATGGGGCTCGGTGCGACTGGCGCAGCTCAATGTCGCACGCAGCGCGTGCGGGGATGGTGCTGACGCGGCCGATCGAGCGTCATCATATGGGACTCCGCCCAGACGTGACGCAGGGTGGTTATGTATGGCGTCACGAGGGAAGAAGGATTGACACATGCGCAGTGGGGAGTAGCAGACGCGGAAGAGTGGCGCGAGCCTCCATACAAGTGAAGACGCCTTTTCCTATATTTCTCTCCATAACTTGCTCTGAGAAGGTACTACAGTCATGATTTTAATTGCACTGTTCACTTTATTATATGCACCTGTACGCATTGATGAGGATTTCAATGAATTATATGTTTTTAAAATCTCACCTACATGCATTTAGGATAGATTGGTATCCATGTTAACATTTGGAATTGACCACATGAATTGTAGCTTACCCCTAAGGGGAGTGCACTGCTATTGCATTGGCTGTTGAATTAATTAGTCACCATGTGATGATGTATTTATATATGCACATATGCACTTTTAATGTTCACTTGACTTGAAAAAGGTTCTGTGAGAGAACCGAAACGTTGTCTTTGCTGACATGTGTGAATAAATTGCACATTTTTCTACTTTAAGGAGTGCCGCAGATTTTTCTGTGTTATATATATATATATATATATATATATAAAAAGAAAAAATCCAGCGGGAGCATCAACCTAGGTGTGGGTGCACTATCCGGCGTAGGGTAGCGGCAATACCCTGAGTATTGTAGAAGCGAAATAATCCGGAATGCACTCCAAAGTAGACGTGAAATAAATGGTTTATTCACCCATAAAAATGGCAAAACTTGCGACGTTTCGGCTCACAAGAGCCTTCCTCAAGCATGGAAGCAGTGAAAGTGTGGGTATATAAAAGACATTTCATTAATGTGAAGCCAATCAAATAGAAGTTGCAATTAATATCCAATTACATACATCTGTTATAGACATCCAAAGTGCATGTGCATCAAATGACATGTGTCATATAATCTATATTCTCGGAATAAAGATCCTTTTATATAAAAATAATGCCAGTGAAGATCATAATAAAAACATGGTCTCTTTTCCTATTACTCCGGTTATATATATATATTGCCGAAAGTCCACAAAAGTCTTGTGGATCCCCCCGGCCGCCCCATCGTATCGGGATCTGATTCGGTGTTCAGCAGAATAGCCATTTTTTTGGATAAATTGTTAAGGGAGTTCTCGACGGCTGGTCGATCATATATTAAAGACACAGGTGAATTTTTACAACAGCTGAGAAGTATTGATGTTAATAATGTACAAAATTTAACTCTCGTGTCCTTTGATGTTGTATCATTATACACATCAATAGGACATGAAAAGGGTATTTCTGCAGTCAATAAATTTTTGGACAATTCGCCCCTCACACAAAACGCCAAGTACTTCATTAACAACATGTTGAGATTGATCTTAGAGAAAAATTACTTCTTGTTCCAAGATACCTTTTATAATCAGAAGCATGGCGTTGCGATGGGATCAAATGTGGCCCCAACGTACGCCAATATATACATGCGCCATATGGAGGAGGACTTTATCTATGTATCCCACCACTTTCAGCATGTTCTGAGGTGGTAGAGATACATCGATGACGTCTTCCTCCTGTGGACCGGCACTGAGCCTCAATTGATTGATTTTCACTCCTATTTAAATAGCATTGATGTGGATTTGCAATACACTATATCTTTCTCAAAAACACAATTGTCGTTTTTGGACACCAATGTTCGATTGATTAATGGCTCCATCCACACGGGTCTGTACATCAAGACAACTGACAGAAATACACTCTTGCGGTTTGAAAGCAATCATCCGCGTAGCTTAGTCAAGCATTTACCTTATTCACAGTTTTTACGCACAAAGCGTATTGTATCAGATCCGACTGAATTTGTTGCCACTTTGGAGATGATGGCAGATAAATTCAAGGAACGGGGCTATCCCCGTCGACTGTTGAATAAACATAAAAATAAAATTCTACATACCAATACTGAGATTGCTCCCATTGCCACTCAGAAAATACGTAGGATACCTTTTATGTCCACATTTTGCGATCACAGAGTGGCGATAGGACGTATTTTGAGGGACAATTGGAGCATTTTGAGCAGATCCATTCAGGATGTACCTGAGTTTAGACTCCCCCCACTTATGTCTTACCGCAAAAACAAAAACATCAAAGACCATCTAGTGAGGGCAGATGTTGGCCCCAAGAAGGTCAGTACACAGCGGACATTGGCACCTTTGGGTCTTGGATGTTTTCCTTGCCTCAACTGTGTAAATTGCCGTTACATTTGCAAATCCAAATCCTTCATACATCCAGTTACACATCAAGAAATTCCTATTAAATTTCATCTAACGTGTTCATCATCATATGTAATTTACGTATTGGCCTGTCCATGCAATTTAATCTACGTTGGGGAAACAACAACAGAATTAAAACTGAGACTAAACAATCACAGAAATTCTATTAGAAAAAAACGCACCGATTTACCTGTGGCCAGACATTTTGGATCCCTCCAACATAGTGAACGTGATCTGAGATGCTGGATCGTTGACCAGATTACGCTCCCTAGGAGAGGAGGTGATCGCTCAGCAATACTCAAGAAGAGAGAATTGCGTTGGATCTACGATCTAGATAGCTTATACCCTAGAGGCCTCAATGTTGAGTTCAGGTGAGAGTCCTGAGATTTGAGGTTCGCTCCCCCTTCTACCCATGTGCAATCGGCCTTTCTCTGAAATGTATAACTGTGCAGGAGAACTGTGAAAGATTAATATATAATTGTAATATAGTTTATACAAATAATAACATATGCATTCTTCTTTCTCTTTGCCTTTTAGAACATTTTAATACACCTGGTGCTGGATGCGGATCCATGAATTGTGCCCGTTGGAGACAATGGATATCAGAGTGCACGTCCTGGTTCTCTTCTATATGCGCTAATCCAGATCTATAATTTTTATTTACAGACGTAGATCTTTCACCATTGTTTGGCTGTGATGCTGTCCCTTATCCAGGGATGATCTCCCTGTAGCTGGTCTTTTGTCAGTGGTTTGGCCATTGATGTCGATGTGGTACATGGAAGTGTCCCCTGTCAACACCTCTGGCCCCCTGGTTCGGTATCCCCCTCGGCAGGGTGGGATCCCTATCCATCCACTGACATATGTAGGAGATCCCTACTACAGCTACTCACCCGATGTGGACGATATCAGGTACAGCATACACCAGTATATTATACGAATGTGCAGGGCAATTTGCCCTCAACCAAGATGGCGATTTCTGGGCGATACCATAGAACGCATGCGTCTGCAACATGACTCATAAGATGACGTCCTGCTGGACATGCGCAT
Organism: Bufo gargarizans; assembly: GCF_014858855.1. Lineage (NCBI taxonomy): Eukaryota > Metazoa > Chordata > Amphibia > Anura > Bufonidae > Bufo > Bufo gargarizans. The sequence continues at coordinate 299,304,467 of NC_058082.1, read as the reverse complement.
TGAAGAGACAGAGACGCCAAACCAACACTACGGTCTATGTGGGCGCTATTGCTTCATCTGGTGCTATTTCTGTGATACGCATCCCTCCTCATATCACTGTTTTTATTATGATCTTCACTGGCATTATTTTTATATAAAAGGATCTTTATTCCGAGAATATAGATTATATGACACATGTCATTTGATGCACATGCACTTTGGATGTCTATAACAGATGTATGTAATTGGATGTTAATTGCAACTTCTATTTGATTGGCTTCACATTAATGAAATGTAGAGTTGAGCGAACACCTGGATGTTCGGGTTCGAGAAGTTCGGCCGAACATCCCGGAAATGTTCGGGTTCGGGATCCGAACCCGATCCGAACTTCGTCCCGAACCCGAACCCCATTGAAGTCAATGGGGACCCGAACTTTTCGGCACTAAAACGGCTGTAAAACAGCCCAGGAAAGGGCTAGAGGGCTGCAAAAGGCAGCAACATGTAGGTAAATCCCCTGCAAACAAATGTGGATAGGGAAATTAATTAAAATAAAAATTAAATAAATAAAAATTAACCAAAATCAATTGGAGAGAGGTTCCATAGCAGAGAATCTGGCTTCCCGTCACCCACCACTGGAACAGTCCATTCTCAGATATTTAGGCCCCGGCACCCAGGCAGAGGAGAGAGGTCCCGTAACAGACAATCTGGCTTCATGTCAGCAGAGAATCAGTCTTCATGTCATAGCAGAGAATCAGGCTTCACGTCACCCACCACTGTAAGAGTCCATTTTCATAAATTTAGGCCCAGCACCCAGGCAGAGGAGAGAGGTCCCGTAACAGACAATCTGGCTTCATGTCAGCAGAGAATCAGTCTTCATATCATAGCAGAGAATCTGGCTTCCCGTTACCCACCACTGGAACAGTCCATTCTCAGATATTTAGGCCCCGGCACCCAGGCAGAGGAGAGAGGTCCCGTAACAGACAATCTGGCTTCATGTCAGCAGAGAATCAGTCTTCATATCATAGCAGAGAATCAGGCTTCACGTCAGCCACCAATGCAACAGTCCATTGTCAGATATTTAGGCCCAGCACCCAGGCAGAGGAGAGAGGTCCCGTAACAGACAATCTGGCTTCATGTCAGCAGAGAATCAGTCTGCATGTCATAGCAGAGAATGAGGCTTCACGTCACCCACCACTGCAACAGTCCATTTTCATAAATTTAGGCCCAGCACCCAGGCAGAGGAGAGAGGTCCCGCAACAGAGGATCTGGCTTCATGTCAGCAGAGAATCAGTCTGCATGTCATAGCAGAGAATCAGGCTTCACGTCAGCCACCACTGCAACAGTCCATTGTCATAAATTCAGGCCCAGCACCCAGGCAGAGGAGAGAGGTCCCGTAACAGACAATCTGGCTTCATGTCACCAGAGAATCAGTCTGCATGTCATAGCAGAGAATGAGGCTTCACGTCAGCCACCACTGCAACAATCCATTGGCATATATTTAGGCCTAGCACACAGGCAGAGGAGAGGTTCATTCAACTTTGGGTAGCCTTGCAATATAATGGTAAAATGAAAATAAAAATAGGATTGAATGAGGAAGTGCCCTGGAGTCCAATAATATATGGTTATGGGGAGGTAGTTAATGTCTAATCTGGACAAGGGACGGACAGGTCCTGTGGGATCCATGCCTGGTTCATTTTTATGAACGTCAGCTTGTCCACATTGGCTGTAGACAGGCGGCTGCGTTTGTCTGTAATGACGCCCCCTGCCGTGCTGAATACACGTTCAGACAAAACGCTGGCTGCCGGGCAGGCCAGCACCTCCAAGGCATAAAAGGCTAGCTCTGGCCACGTGGACAATTTAGAGACCCAGAAGTTGAATGGGGCCGAACCATCAGTCAGTACGTGGAGGGGTGTGCACACGTACTGTTCCACCATGTTAGTGAAATGTTGCCTCCTGCTAACACGTTGCGTATCAGGTGGTGGTGCAGTTAGCTGTGGCGTGTTGACAAAAGTTTTCCACATCTCTGCCATGCTAACCCTGCCCTCAGAGGAGCTGGCCGTGACACAGCTGCCTTGGCGACCTCTTGCTCCTCCTCTGCCTTGGCCTTGGGCTTCCACTTGTTCCCCTGTGACATTTGGGAATGCTCTCAGTAGCGCGTCTACCAACGTGCGCTTGTACTCGCGCATCTTCCTATCACGCTCAAGTGCAGGAAGTAAGGTGGGCACATTGTCTTTGTAGCGTGGATCCAGCAGGGTGGCAACCCAGTAGTCCGCACAGGTTAAAATGTGGGCAACTCTGCTGTCGTTGCGCAGGCACTGCAGCATGTAGTCGCTCATGTGTGCCAGGCTGCCCAGGGGTAAGGACAAGCTGTCCTCTGTGGGAGGCGTATCGTCATCGTCCTGCCTTTCCCCCCAGCCACGCACCAGTGATGGACCCGAGCTGCGTTGGGTGCCACCCCGCTGTGACCATGCTTCATCCTCATCCTCCTCCACCTCCTCCTCATCCTCGTCCTCCTCGTCCTCCAGTAGTGGGCCCTGGCTGGCCACATTTGTACCTGGCCTCTGCTGTTGCCAAAAACCTCCCTCTGAGTCACTTCGAAGAGACTGGCCTGAAAGTGCTAAAAATGACCCCTCTTCCTCCTCCTCCTCCTCCTCCTCCTCCTGGGCCACCTCCTCTTCCATCATCGCCCTAAGTGTTTTCTCAAGGAGACATAGAAGTGGTATTGTAACGCTGATAACGGTGTCATCGCCACTGGCCATGTTGGTGGAGTACTCGAAACAGCGCAACAGGGCACACAGGTCTCGCATGGAGGCCCAGTCATTGGTGGTGAAGTGGTGCTGTTCTGTAGTGCGACTGACCCGTGCGTGCTGCAGCTGAAACTCCACTATGGCCTGCTGCTGCTCGCACAGTCTGTCCAGCATGTGCAAGGTGGAGTTCCACCTGGTGGGCACGTCGCATATGAGGCGGTGAGCGGGAAGGCCGAAGTTACGCTGTAGCGCAGACAGGCGAGCAGCGGCAGGATGTGAACGCCGGAAGCGCGAACAGACGGCCCGCACTTTATGCAGCAGCTCTGACATGTCGGGGTAGTTGTGAATGAACTTCTGCACCACCAAATTCAGCACATGCGCCAAGCAAGGGATGTGCGTCAAATTGGCTAGTCCCAGAGCTGCAACGAGATTTCGCCCATTATCACACACCACCAGGCCGGGCTTGAGGCTCACCGGCAGCAACCACTCGTCGGTCTGTTGTTCAATACCCCGCCACAACTCCTGTGCGGTGTGGGGCCTGTCCCCCAAACATATGAGTTTCAGAATGGCCTGCTGACGTTTACCCCGGGCTGTGCTGAAGTTGGTGGTGAAGGTGTGTGGCTGACTGGATGAGCAGGTGGAAGAAGAGGAGGAGGAAGCCGAGAAGGAGGAGGTGGCAACAGGAGGCAAAGAATGTTGCCCTGCGATCCTTGGCGGCGGAAGGACGTGCGCCAAACAGCTCTCCGCCTGGGGCCCAGCTGCCACTACATTTACCCAGTGTGCAGTTAGGGAGATATAGCGTCCCTGGCCGTGCTTACTGGTCCACGTATCTGTGGTTAGGTGGACCTTGCTACAGATGGCGTTGCGCAGTGCACACTTGATTTTATCGGATACTTGGTTGTGCAGGGAAGGCACGGCTCTCTTGGAGAAGTAGTGCCGGCTGGGAACAACATACTGTGGGACAGCAAGCGACATGAGCTGTTTGAAGCTGTCTGTGTCCACCAGCCTAAATGACAGCATTTCATAGGCCAGTAGTTTAGAAATGCTGGCATTCAGGGCCAGGGATCGAGGGTGGCTAGGGAATTTACGCTTTCTATCAAATGTTTGTGAGATGGAGAGCTGAACGCTGGCGTGTGACATGGTTGAGACGCTTGGTGACGGAGGTGGTGGTGGTGGTGTTGGTGGTACATCCCCTGTTTGCTGGGCGGCAGGTGCCAACGTTCCTCCAGAGGCGGAGGAAGAGGCCGAGGCGGCAGCAGCAGAATAGGCCGAGGCGGCAGCAGCAGAAGAGGTAGCAGGGGGAGCCTGAGTGACTTCCTTGGTTTTAAGGTGTTTACTCCACTGCAGTTCATGCTTTGCATGCAGGTGCCTGGTCATGCAGGTTGTGCTCAGGTTCAGAACGTTAATGCCTCGCTTCAGGCTCTGATGGCACAGCGTGCAAACCACTCGGGTCTTGTCGTCAGCACATTGTTTGAAGAAGTGCCATGCCAGGGAACTCCTTGAAGCTGCCTTTGGGGTGCTCGGTCCCAGATGGCGGCGGTCAGTAGCAGGCGGAGTCTCTTGGCGGCGGGTGTTCTGCTTTTGCCCACTGCTCCCTCTTTTGCTACGCTGTTGGCTCGGTCTCACCACTGCCTCTTCCTCCGAACTGTGAAAGTCAGTGGCACGACCTTCATTCCATGTGGGGTCTAGGACCTCATCGTCCCCTGCATCGTCTTCCACCCAGTCTTGATCCCTGACCTCCTGTTCAGTCTGCACACTGCAGAAAGACGCAGCAGTTGGCACCTGTGTTTCGTCATCATCAGAGACATGCTGAGGTGGTATTCCCATGTCCTCATCATCAGGAAACATAAGTGGTTGTGCGTCAGTGCATTCTATGTCTTTCACCGCTGGGGAAGGGCTAGGTGGATGCCCTTGGGAAACCCTGCCAGCGGAGTCTTCAAACAGCATAAGAGACTGCTGCATAACTTGAGGCTGAGACAGTTTCCCTGGTATGCATGGGGGTGATGTGACAGACTGATGGGGTTGGTTTTCAGGCGCCATCTGTGCGCTTTCTGCAGAAGACTGGGTGGGAGATAATGTGAACGTGCTGGATCCACTGTCGGCCACCCAATTGACTAATGCCTGTACCTGCTCAGGCCTTACCATCCTTAGAACGGCATTGGGCCCCACCATATATCGCTGTAAATTCTGGCGGCTACTGGGACCTGAGGTAGTTGGTACACTAGGACGTGTGGATGTGGCAGAACGGCCACGTCCTCTCCCAGCACCAGAGGGTCCACTAACACCACCACGACCATGTCCACGTCCGCGTCCCTTACTAGATGTTTTTCTCATTGTTATGGTTCACCACAACAACAAATATATTATTTGGCCCAATGTATTGTATTCAAATTCAGCGGGATATAAATTTGAGGCCTAGTATTTAGGCGCTGGGTGACCGGTATGGATTTAGTGACAGAATTAGACTTGGAAATGCACAGAAGCGTGTGTGTGAAGTTATTCTGAATGACCCTATGTGCACCTTGAATATTATATACCCTTTTTGGGATAGATTTCAAATAGCTCTGATATAGCAGGAACCACTAAATTATGAAATTGCTAAATTGGGAATTGTATTTCAACCCAGAACAAAAAATGTGCTTTGACGGACACTAAATATCTTGCCCAGCAACAACAGTACAGCGGTAACGAGAGATTTAGCAGGATATAAATTTGAGGCCTAGTATTTAGGCGCTGGGTGACAGGTATGGGTTTAGTGACAGAATTAGACTTGGAAATACACAGTAGCGGGTGTGTGTGAAGTTATTCTGAATGACCCAATGTGCACCTTGAATATTATATACCCTTTTAGGGATAGATTTCAAATAGCTCTGATATAGCAGAAACCACTAAATTATGAAATTGCTAAATTGGGAATTGTATTTCAACCCAGAACAAAAAATGTGCTTTGACGGACACTAAATATCTTGCCCAGCAACAACAGTACAGCGGTAACGAGAGATTTAGCAGGATATAAATTTGAGGCCTAGTATTTAGGCGCTGGGTGACAGGTATGGGTTTAGTGACAGAATTAGACTTGGAAATACACAGTAGCGGGTGTGTGTGAAGTTATTCTGAATGACCCAATGTGCACCTTGAATATTATATACCCTTTTAGGGATAGATTTCAAATAGCTCTGATATAGCAGAAACCACTAAATTATGAAATTGCTAAATTGGGAATTGTATTTCAACCCAGAACAAAAAATGTGCTTTGACGGACACTAAATATCTTGCCCAGCAACAACAGTACAGCGGTAACGAGAGATTTAGCAGGATATAAATTTGAGGCCTAGTATTTAGGCGCTGGGTGACAGGTATGGGTTTAGTGACAGAATTAGACTTGGAAATACACAGTAGCGGGTGTGTGTGAAGTTATTCTGAATGACCCAATGTGCACCTTGAATATTATATACCCTTTTAGGGATAGATTTCAAATAGCTCTGATATAGCAGAAACCACTAAATTATGAAATTGCTAAATTGGGAATTGTATTTCAACCCAGAACAAAAAATGTGCTTTGACGGACACTAAATAACTTTCCCAGCTACAACAGGACAGCGGTAACGAGAGATTTAGCAGGATATAAATTTGAGGCCTAGTATTTAGGCGCTGGGTGACAGGTATGGGTTTAGTGACAGAATTAGACTTGGAAATACACAGTAGCGGGTGTGTGTGAAGTTATTCTGAATGACCCAATGTGCACCTTGAATATTATATACCCTTTTAGGGATAGATTTCAAATAGCTCTGATATAGCAGAAACCACTAAATTATGAAATTGCTAAATTGGGAATTGTACTTCAACCCAGAACAAAAAATGTGCTTTGACGGACACTAAATAACTTTCCCAGCTACAACAGGACAGCGGTAACGAGAGATTTAGCAGGATATAAATTTGAGGCCTAGTATTTAGGCGCTGGGTGACAGGTATGGGTTTAGTGACAGAATTAGACTTGGAAATACACAGTAGCGGGTGTGTGTGAAGTTATTCTGAATGACCCAATGTGCACCTTGAATATTATATACCCTTTTAGGGATAGATTTCAAATAGCTCTGATATAGCAGAAACCACTAAATTATGAAATTGCTAAATTGGGAATTGTACTTCAACCCAGAACAAAAAATGTGCTTTGACGGACACTAAATAACTTTCCCAGCTACAACAGGACAGCGGTAACGAGAGATTTAGCGGGATATAAATTTGAGGCCTAGTATTTAGGCGCTGGGTGACAGGTATGGGTTTAGTGACAGAATTAGACTTGGAAATACACAGTAGCGGGTGTGTGTGAAGTTATTCTGAATGACCCTATGTGCACCTTCAATATGATCTACCCTTTTAGGGATAGATTTCAAATAGCTCTGATATAGCAGAAACCACTAAATTATGAAATTGCTAAATTGGGAATTGTATTTCAACCCAGAACAAAAAATGTGCTTTGACGGACACTAAATAACTTTCCCAGCTACAACAGGACAGCGGTAACGAGAGATTTAGCAGGATATAAATTTGAGGCCTAGTATTTAGGCGCTGGGTGACAGGTATGGGTTTAGTGACAGAATTAGACTTGAAAATACACAGTAGCGGGTGTGTGTGAAGTTATTCTGAATGACCCAATGTGCACCTTGAATATTATATACCCTTTTAGGGATAGATTTCAAATAGCTCTGATATAGCAGAAACCACTAAATTATGAAATTGCTAAATTGGGAATTGTACTTCAACCCAGAACAAAAAATGTGCTTTGACGGACACTAAATATCTTTCCAAGCAACAACAGTACAGCGGTAACGAGAGATTTAGCAGGATATAAATTTGAGGCCTAGTATTTAGGCGCTGGGTGACAGGTATGGGTTTAGTGACAGAATTAGACTTGGAAATACACAGTAGCGGGTGTGTGTGAAGTTATTCTGAATGACCCAATGTGCACCTTGAATATTATATACCCTTTTAGGGATAGATTTCAAATAGCTCTGATATAGCAGAAACCACTAAATTATGAAATTGCTAAATTGGGAATTGTACTTCAACCCAGAACAAAAAATGTGCTTTGACGGACACTAAATAACTTTCCCAGCTACAACAGGACAGCGGTAACGAGAGATTTAGCGGGATATAAATTTGAGGCCTAGTATTTAGGCGCTGGGTGACAGGTATGGGTTTAGTGACAGAATTAGACTTGGAAATACACAGTAGCGGGTGTGTGTGAAGTTATTCTGAATGACCCTATGTGCACCTTCAATATGATCTACCCTTTTAGGGATAGATTTCAAATAGCTCTGATATAGCAGAAACCACTAAATTATGAAATTGCTAAATTGGGAATTGTATTTCAACCCAGAACAAAAAATGTGCTTTGACGGACACTAAATAACTTTCCCAGCTACAACAGGACAGCGGTAACGAGAGATTTAGCAGGATATAAATTTGAGGCCTAGTATTTAGGCGCTGGGTGACAGGTATGGGTTTAGTGACAGAATTAGACTTGAAAATACACAGTAGCGGGTGTGTGTGAAGTTATTCTGAATGACCCAATGTGCACCTTGAATATTATATACCCTTTTAGGGATAGATTTCAAATAGCTCTGATATAGCAGAAACCACTAAATTATGAAATTGCTAAATTGGGAATTGTACTTCAACCCAGAACAAAAAATGTGCTTTGACGGACACTAAATAACTTTCCCAGCTACAACAGGACAGCGGTAACGAGAGATTTAGCAGGATATAAATTTGAGGCCTAGTATTTAGGCGCTGGGTGACAGGTATGGGTTTAGTGACAGAATTAGACTTGAAAATACACAGTAGCGGGTGTGTGTGAAGTTATTCTGAATGACCCAATGTGCACCTTGAATATTATATACCCTTTTAGGGATAGATTTCAAATAGCTCTGATATAGCAGAAACCACTAAATTATGAAATTGCTAAATTGGGAATTGTACTTCAACCCAGAACAAAAAATGTGCTTTGACGGACACTAAATAACTTTCCCAGCTACAACAGGACAGCGGTAACGAGAGATTTAGCGGGATATAAATTTGAGGCCTAGTATTTAGGCGCTGGGTGACCGGTATGGATTTAGTGACAGAATTAGACTGGGATATGGCCAAAAAATAACCACACTATTGCTGGTTAAATGCACTTGGTGACGGGCGCAGCTTGCCCCTGATGTAGTATATGGCCAAAAAATGAACAGACTATTGCTGGTTAAATGCACTTGGTGTCACAGCTTGACCAACCACACTACTGAGGGTTAAATGCACTTGGTGACGGGCGCAGCTTGCCCCTGATGTAGTATATGGCCAAAAAATAAACAGACTATTGCTGGTTAAATGCACTTGGTGTGACAGCTTCACCCTGATGTAGGCTTTAGCCAGAAAACAACCACACCATTGAGGGTTAAATGCACTTGGTGACAGGCGCAGCTTGCCCCTGATTTTGTATATGGCCAAAAAATGAACAGACTATTGCTGGTTAAATGCACTTGGTGTGACAGCTTCACCCTGATGTAGGCTTTAGCCAAAAAACAACCACACCATTGAGGGTTAAATGCACTTGGTGACAGGCGCAGCTTGCCCCTGATTTTGTATATGGCCAAAAAATGAACAGACTATTGCTGGTTAAATGCACTTGGTGTGACAGCTTCACCCTGATGTAGGCTTTAGCCAAAAAACAACCACACCATTGAGGGTTAAATGCACTTGGTGACAGGCGCAGCTTGCCCCTGATTTTGTATATGGCCAAAAAATGAACAGACTATTGCTGGTTAAATGCACTTGGTGTGACAGCTTCACCCTGATGTAGGCTTTAGCCAAAAAACAACCACACCATTGAGGGTTAAATGCACTTGGTGACAGGCGCAGCTTGCCCCTGATTTTGTATATGGCCAAAAAATGAACAGACTATTGCTGGTTAAATGCACTTGGTGTGACAGCTTCACCCTGATGTAGGCTTTAGCCAAAAAACAACCACACCATTGAGGGTTAAATGCACTTGGTCGCAGCTTGTGCTGGCGCACCACAAGACACAAAATGGCCGCCGATCACCCCAGAAAAATGTGACTGACAAACGGTCTGGGCAGCCTAAAAACAGTGAGCAATTGAGGATCAGCAGCTCAATGATCCACAGCTGCAGATCGATCAGTTAATCAAGTCCTTTGGAGGAGTTAATCTGCCTAATCTCGCCCTACTGTCGCAGCCGCAACCTCTCCCTACGCTAATCAGAGCAGAGTGACGGGCGGCGCTATGTGACTCCAGCTTAAATAGAGGCTGGGTCACATGGTGCTCTGGCCAATCACAGCCATGCCAATAGTAGGCATGGCTGTGATGGCCTCTTGGGGCAAGTAGTATGACGCTTGTTGATTGGCTGCTTTGCAGCCTTTCAAAAAGCGCCAAGAAAGCGTCACAAAAGCGCCAAGAAAGCGACGAACACCGAACCCGAACCCGGACTTTTACGAAAATGTCCGGGTTCGGGTCCGTGTCACGGACACCCCAAAATTCGGTACGAACCCGAACTATACAGTTCGAGTTCGCTCATCCCTAATGAAATGTCTTTTATATACCCGCACTTTCACTGCTTCTATGCTTGAGGAAGGCTCTTGTGAGCCGAAACGTCGCAAGTTGTGCCATTTTTATGGGTGAATAAACCATTTATTTCACGTCTACTTTGGAGTGCATTCCGGATTCTTTCGCTTCTATATATATATATATATATATTATTTATTTTTTTTTTTATAGAAATTCCCTTCGGAGATTCTAACTTGCATTTTGCTTATTAGGAGCTCAAAGGGAATTGAGAATGCTAAGTATAAGGGCAAGTTTACAATAGGGCAATAGCATATTATACTATAGCATATTCTGCGGCAGAAATTGCCGCAGTTTCAGTTTGAATGCCGGAGACCCGCTCTTGGCTTAGCCCCAGCGGCCACTCACCACAGTTTCCAGTGCTGTCCATATGGACATAGCACCAAGAAAGGACATGTCTTTTTGATGCAGATTTCCCCATAAATTCCACTTTGTAAACGGGGCCTAAGGCGAGTTTCACACGGGCATATTATTGGTACATTATGCGTATGTGGATGAAATAATGTGTGGATGAATTTGCCTAATACAATACTGGGTTTATAACTGCTATGGATTTCATCTTTCTTGGACTGCCAGAGAAGAGCCTGAAGCTGTTGACTAGCCCCGTCCACGGAAACAGGCTATAAAAGCAAGTGAAGTTCTCTTTTTGGTGAACAGAGCAGTACTCAAACTTATTATTATTTTCGGATGGACAAGCTCCATCTGATATAGCACAAATCTATCCCACATCTCTTGACTCTTAATTAACTTTTATAGTAAACACAAACTCTACTGATCAGCCATATCCGGGATCTATAATTAATAGAGATGAGCGAATCGAAGCTGACCAAGTGGAATTCATTCAGAATTTCAGGAAAAATTCGATTCGCGCCGAATGCGAATTTCCTCGTGGTTCGTTGCACTTATCTGTGGAAAAGTCTTTTGTGTAAAAGTAGAAAAAAATTAGGGCGTAATTGCCGTTCAGTGGTGCAGTGGGATATTTTACCGCCCAGTTTGCCGTGTATTACTGGTGAAGTAAAAATATATTTGCCGTTCATCATTGCACTTATATTTTGAAAAGCCTTTTGTGTAAAAATAGAAAGAAATTAGGGCCCAATTGCCGTTCAGCGGTGTAGTGAGATATTTTTACAGCCCAGTTTGCAGTGTATATACTGTGTATATATTCGCTGTCCTGCTTTTCACTTATCTGTTGAAAAGCCTGTTGTGTTCTGTAAAAGTGTAAAAAAAACTAAGGCCTAATTGCCCTTGTGCGGTGCAGTGCTATACTCTAAAGCCAAGTTTGCCGTGTATGACTGGCGAAATAAAAATATATTCGCCGTTCATCGTTGCACTTATCTGTTGAAAAGCCTTTTGTGTAAAAATAGAAAAAAAATTAGGGCCTAATTGCCGTTCAGAGGTGCAGTTATTTGTGGTGAAGCACTTTTTGCGGGATGGACCGAATTCCGTAGTGGTGACATTTTTTATAAGAAACAGGCTTTTCTTGGGAAAATTGATGGGTGATAATAGACTTTCTTCTGTATGAACCGAATGCTATTATCCTTTCTTTGGTATCCTTTTGCGGTATGGACTGAATTACATTGTTGTGGGTCCTGGAGTAAGCATAATGAAGACGCTGATTACAACACACCAGCAGACTTTACCATCTATTCACAATTAAATCAAGCAGCTTCACTATGTTTTCATGTTTTTATCTGCTCCGTCTGCATTCGATCTCCACAGCACACAAGACATGACAGGAGAGCCTCTGCTTTGCAGTCCAAGTCCAGTTTCTTCAGATCAGGAGTTCCATTAGAATTGTGTGTAACAATCTTGCTCCCTGTGCAAAGCCATAACAAAAGTACTCTGTAGGCATACACATCAGAGGAAGCTGAAGCTGGTTGCTCCAATTTTAATTCAGGAGCAGTAAATAGCGAGAAGCAAATAGAGGTGGCTGAACTCTGCTGCTCTGTATCTCTTGTGAAGTCAATGTCTCATACTATGCCCCTCTCGCAATTTATAGCAAATACATTATTTTCATGTAGAGATCCAAGAATTATGTTGGAGGCATGTAGTGTATGCAAGCTATGTGTGACCCCTCTCAATTAAGGGCCTACTTGCCGTTTAGCGGTGCAGTTATATGTGGTAAACCCTTTTTGCGGTGACATTTTTTATGTGACCCTGGCTTTTTGGGGGGAAAATATAAGGGTGAATGTACACCTCCTTTTGCAGTATGGATCGGCGTACTTAGTGGTGAAATTCTTTATGTGACACTGTCTTTTTTTCGGAAAATGTATGGGTGAATGTACACCTCCTTTTGCAGTATGGATCGGCCTTCTTAGTGGTAAATTCTTTATGTGACACAGGCTTTTTTTCGAAAAATGTATGGGTGAATGTACACCTCCTTTTGCGGTATGGGCCAGCTTACTTAGTGGTGAAATTATTTATGTGACACTGGATTTTTTTGGGGAAAATGTATGGGTGAATGTACACCTCCTTTTGCGGTATGCACGGTCGTACATAGTGATGAAATTCTTTATGTGACACTGGCTTTTTTCAGAAGATGTATGGGTGACTGTACACCTCCTTTTGCGGCAGTGTTGAACAAGTTGGTTTAAATTTCAAAGTAAACTTAACTGCTCTGTATCTCTTGTGAAGCCAATGTCTCCAAATATGCCCCTCTTGCAATTTACACCAAATACATTATTTTCATGTAGAGATCCAAGAATTATGTTGGAGGCATATAGTGTATGCAAGCCATGTGCGACCCCTCTCATTACTCTCACGCTGTTCTGCACCAGTGATGAGCGGCAGGGGTCATATTCGAATTCGTGATATTTCACGAATATTTTGTAGAATATTCATCGAATATTCGTCATATTCTACATTCTTTTTTTTTTACTCAAAAATTGTCAAGGTAATGATCGCGTAATATGCAAATATTACTTAATCAATACAGGCGTGGAAAACAAATATATAGCACTATAGAATATATAGAATTATATTCAATATGGTGCTATATATTCGTATTTTAGAATATTCGTCATTTTTTTCCGTCTGAAGTGAACACTGAACCCTGCTTAAGTTGCTTGTGGGCTAATGACTCATTAACCTACAAGCAAGCAGCAGGGAGGAATCATGTGTTCAGATGGAAAAAATGATGAATATTTGATATAACGAATATATAGCCCTATATTCTAAATATTCGCAAATTCTTGAAGTGGCGATATTCGAGATAAAATTTTGCTTTTCGAATATTCATGTTCAACACTGTTCTACACCGGGTTTGCCTGGGCGAATGGAGTCACACAGGGGAGGAACTGCTCAGTGTCCTTTATCAAGAAATAGAATCCTGGCTTTCTCCGTGACAACTCAAAATCGGAATGCTGACTGACAACGCGAAGAACATGGTGTTGGCGCTGCGTCAAGGAGGGCTGAGACATGCGCCCTGCTTGGCACACGTTTTCAATCTGGCTGTCAAGCGGCTCCTGAAGTCTTCCACCCATCTGCAAGACATCCTAAAAATGGCCAGGAAAATTTGCATGCACTTCAGCCACTCGTACACGGCAAAGCACACCCTCCTTGTGCTGCAGTTGCAGAACGGCATTCCCCAACATAGGCTGATATGCAACGTTTCTAACTATTGGAATTCCACCCTCCATATGTTGGACCGACTGTAAGAACAGAGCAAGGCCATAAACTATTTCTTGATGATCCAAGCGGACAGGAGTAGTCCCCTGTGTAACTTCAATGTCAGCCAGTGGCAGCTCATGCGTGACACTTGCCAGTTTGCTCAGGCCCTTTGAGGAGGTCACGTTATTTGTCAGTCACCAGGACTATGAGATGAATGATGTTATTCCACTGCTTCATGTCCTGGAACAGATGCTGGTAAATCTGTCTGGTCAGACGTGACGCCTAGAAAGATGGCGGCAGAGTTTGATACATTTGTCTGTCAATATCTCTGTTTACAGTCAGTGAACGGGAACATCCTTTATTGCAAGGACATGCAAACACCAACCGATGAGGTGTTAACCGCCAGAAGTAGGTCATCGGCAGGAAGGAGCAGTCATTTTCACAACAAGAGGTATCCTTCCTGGAAGTCTGACCTCTGCACGTCGACGGTCTGCATTGCGAAGCATGTCAAAAAAATTAAAAATCCTGCAGTGCACCCCCTTGGAGAAAACTCTTGATTCGGCACAGGCTGCTTTGCTCCTTCAAAAACAATGGACTCTGTACAGCGTGACACCGTTGTATAATTTTCTCATACACCAGACTGAAATTGTATTCCAAGTACCATTGTCGAAGCGCTCATCTCCATATTTATCTGTATCGCCGTCTCCAGGACAGCGATACAGATGAATGGTATGGAGGAGCAGGGGAGAGACGTCTCCCTTGCCTGTTCCTCTGATAGGCTACAGGCCTAGTGCCTGTAGCCTATCAGAGGCCAGTGCAGGCGGTGAAATGACATCATCGCGCCTCCTGAGCCGTACAGAGTGGGACACAAGCCCGAAGAGGCCTGCATCGTATCACTGACAGCAGCATAAGATAAGTATATGTGTTTATTGTTTTTATAATTTATAGTATACTGTGGCAAGAAGGGGGGTGGAGGCCCTGTATACTGGCACAATATGGATTGGTACTATTGAGAAGAGGGGAAGCACTATGGGGGCCACTATGGAGAAGAGGGGAAGCACTATGGGGGCCCTATATACTGCCAAAATAAGGGGGGGGCACTATGGAGAAGAGGGGGAAGCACTATGGGGCCACTATGGAGAAGAGGGGAAGCACTCTGGGGGCCCTATATACTGGCACAATATGAAGGGACACTATGGAGAAGAGGGGAAGCACTATGGGGGCACTATATACTGGCACATTATAGGGGGCACTATCGTTGCCCACTATCGTTGCCCTAAGTTTCTATTCTGCAAATTGCAACAACAAAGCTAACTCCAGACTTTGATACCTTAGCAAAAAGGGGAGACCAACAACACTGTTCCACTAAAATTGAAGGTGAGTTATACATACTATGTTATGAAATAAATACATTGCATAAAAGTTTTGTACAATAACTCTTCTTATGCTTTTCTACCTTGAATTAAACTAAACCTTTAATGTTATGAAATTTAAATAGAATTTTTATTAATTCACAGAAACGCCCCATCCATCTACTCTTGGTCCGGCCCCCGGTTCCAATACATTAATCCATTGTGGCCCACGAGTCAAAAAGTTTGCCCACCTCTGGTCTAGCCATTGAAGTGGGAACAGAGCTGAACCTAAAAGCTAAATTTTCCTGTTTACCTGGACTCAAAGGAAAGGACAGAGATCCACTGGCTGTGCTCATACAGATTTCATCAAAGCCTCCACTCACCAAGGCAAGATCAGAGGGCCGGATTGTGTGAACAAGTTGGTTCTGCGGGACGTACACAGAGGACGATCTATTGGAGGTGTTAACAAAGACATTTACTAGCCTCACGCTCTTCCTATATAACGGCTCTGAGGCGCTCACGGCTATCGTAGGGACATGGTTCCAAAGAAACTTTGACTGTTGTTTGGGTAAGCTGGTGATCAGTTCTCAGGATCTTATCTTGTCTAGCAGCGATGTGGACCGAGTATGACGTGTCTGGATCAGAGCTTGTTTTCTCTGTGCCCGTCGAACATAGAAACATGGAAACATAGAATGTGTCGGCAGATAAGAACCATTTGGCCCATCTAGTCTGCCCAATATATCTGAATCCTATGAATAGTCCCTGGCCCTATCTTATATGAAGGATAGCCTTATGCCTATCCCATGCATGCTTAAACTCCTTCACTGTATTTGCAGCTACCACTTCTGCAGGAAGGCTATTCCATGCATCCACTACTCTCTCAGTAAAGTAATACTTCCTTATATTACTTTTAAACCTTTGCCCCTCTAATTTAAAACTGTGTCCTCTTGTGGTAGTTTTTCTTCTTTTAAATATGCTCTCCTCCTTTACCGAGTTGATTCCCTTTATGTATTTAAAAGTTTCTATCATATCCCCTCTGTCTCTTCTTTCTTCCAAGCTATACATATTAAGGTCCTTTAACCTTTCCTGGTAAGTTTTATCCTGCAATCCATGTACTAGTTTAGTAGCTCTTCTCTGAACTCTCTCTAGAGTATCTATATCCTTCTGGAGATATGGCCTCCAGTACTGCGCACAATACTCCAAGTGAGGTCTCACCAGTGTTCTGTACAGCGGCATAAGCACTTCACTCTTTCTACTGCTTATACCTCTCCCTATACATCCAAGCATTCTGCTGGCATTTCGTGTTGCTCTATTACATTGTCTTCCCACCTTTAAGTCTTCTGAAATAATTACTCCTAAATCCCTTTCCTCAGATACTGAGGTCAGGACTGTGTCAAATATTCTATATTCTGCCCTTGGGTTTTTATGCCCCAGGTGCATTATCTTGCACTTATCCACATTCAATTTCAGTTGCCAGAGTTCTGACCATTCTTCTAGTTTTCCTAAATCCTTTTCCATTTGCCGTTTCCCTCCAGGAACATCAACCATGCAAACCTCGGACATGGACATTTCTTATGCCATCCACACAGAGGACTTCAAGACTTTATGGAATTATATTCATAAATCAAAGGACGAAGTCACATTGGAGGAAGTGGTCAATTTATTCCAATGTCTTTGCTCACATTTCTTCAGTCACTTTAGAATCCACTTAACAGCAACCTAGCTCGTCACAGAATTAGCTGGAGTTGGCTTGTTTGCTGGACTGTCCTCCAGTTATCAGCCATAACACCATACATTTCTTGAGCCATATGCATTACCATGGAGGTCACCCCGACACTGGTCATCAATCCATTCTTGTTGATTAAGCACTTTGTTTTCTAGTTTGTCTTTTACATCTTGTGGTTTTGCACCTTCTAAGTTGTATTTTATGTGTGTTAATATCCTGTTTGTTAAATAAACGTTGTTTTTTCTCCCCCTTTCAAAAAAAGAATTGGCTTGTGATTTGGTAGCCAAAAGCAGGAGTGGTTACAAAACACAGAAGACTTGCAGCTATTCCATTCATGTTCCGTTCAGAGTCATCCCTGTTTTGGATCCACCCCAGTTTTTTTGGGCATTAGCAATAATAATGGATTACTGACCAAATGCTGACTGAGTGAAGGCGGATGCTCCACAGACAGGATCAGTTTTTTGTGGGTTATTGTTCTGACGGATCAGAGGAAGGGCAAAATAATCAGTGACGTCAACACAAACTCACTGCTGACACCCTCTCCACTCTGTCACGGGGGTTCTACTTGTATAAGCGTTTAATAGAACAGGGTCTGTAGACATCTATGTGGAATCATCTGATGATGACGGTGCAAAAGGAGTGCACTTCTTCTTGGCACTAACATCGACCTGTAAGGCTGAGTTCACACTTGAGTTATTTGTTCAGTTTTGGCCCTGTGACTGTCCAAATAAGTGAAGTGTGCAGTGATTCGAAGTGCGACGCCAGTCATGTGCATGTCATACGGACTCGCAGTATTATTTCAATACCAAAGCAGACTCCCTATGCGTGTTACTGCAAGGCACAGTGTTCTACACCACTATAAACCACTATAAAGGCTCTCTGCAGCCGGGAAATATAATTTTTTTAATGTAATTTGCCGCAAATGTATTTGGATCAAACCAAATAAAATAAAATAAATTGGCGAACCGGTGAATCGAATTTTTGAAAAATTTGCTCATCTCTAATAATTAATGGCTAAAAACTGAAATGGTTTATTCATTAGAAATGTAACTTGGGTAGTTCATTGATGTTGCAATACGGATCTAAAAAGGAGCAACAGATAGAGATTGAGAAACATCCTATAAACACATGGCTCCCTCATTCCAGGAATGTGTTGTCCCTTTACTACTCCCCCTTCCACACACGAATTTCATCACATTCTGCGACACAGGGCTAAGAGATTCCAGATGTTGGGGCCATTGTGTGATAAACAGAAGGTAAAACACTCTAGAGCAGCAAGACTGAAAGGCCAAAAACAGCAGCTGGATGGAGGGTCCAGAGCTGAGAAGATAAAAAACAGAACCTGGGAGAAGGAGACACCCAGAAGTGTCAGTACTATGGTAGATTACTGTGTATCAGGGTGATTTGTAGTCACTATTTGTGCTCACTGGAGCTAAATTATTCTCTTATTTTTTACAAAATTTTGAAATGCCATCAATTTGTAGCTGTAGGGGAATACACTGTGTACATGAAGTTGTGTTAACAGGTAGTAAACAATACACAGAGCTCAGATTTTCAAAGAGGAAAGAAAGTTTATGCACATAGAAAGCTATTTTCTAGTCACTGTGTGGAAGTGCAGCACAAGGTGGTCGCTTCCACTTGGCATGAGCAGACCTGCTGAATGGATTCAATGGGCCAGATATATCATTAGGCAAAGTCACTTTTGTGGAGTGGAAAAGTCGCAAAAAAGTCCCAAAGGCTAAAACTGCGCACAAATTTGCGACTTTTTTCTGCTCTGCACTATGCTCGCCAGTTTTCTGAAAGTGGGCGTGTTTTCGTATGTAAATGAATCTCTAGACAGATTTACTATTGGGACTTTTTTAAAAAGTCGCAAAAAAGTCGCAACTTCACTCCAGTGAGGACCATGCTTATCTTATGAGACTTTTTAATAGAACATGCGACTTTTTCATAAAAACGTGCGACTTTTGTAAAGCTGCTTACTGACGGATAAACTGCTACCGTCAAACCACATTTATTACAGTCTTAAAGGGGCGATCATAAATCTGACTTGGCTAAAACAGACTTTAGCCATATGTGAAAGTGGAGTGAGCTGTCAGAGTCATGATAAATCTGGCCCAATATGTTTGGCTGGGAGTACTACAAGCAGGGGAAGTATCTGGTAAAGGAGTATTACTACCACAAACACAAACAACATCTAATATGTGCCTCTCGCTACAATTAGTACATTGAAATGTTAAAAGGAACCTGACACATTGTTTATGCAGTCCTATCTATGGGCAGTATGGTGGAGCGCAGGAGGAGCTGAGCAGAATGATGTAGTCAGTATAAGTTATAGTTCAAGTATTTATGCTTAGGAGTTCAGTGGGTGGTCCTACATGAAATATCTCTGTATGCACTGGTCTTATAGGGAGGACTGTCAGTCACTAAGCAGGACCATCTAGAGGACTCCTAAGAGTTGAATGAGCAGGGATTAATATATTAGAGATAAATCGATTGTAAACTAATATGATTCTTCTGCCCAACGAATCTGAAGGATTTAGTCTGAATCATGTAAAAACAATGACATTTTATTGTTACTATTGGTAGGGAAAACCATGAGGGAGGAAGAAAACTGAGGATCATGTGACATTGGGAGCAAGTGGATGGGGTTGTCCTGATTTTTTAACAGTGAGCAGAAAGATCCCTATGATGATCGAGAAGATGCACCATACTGTGTTCTGACCTGGAAGGAGTGTGTCTTGCAGTGTCTGACAAACAAAAGAAAACTTATAGACACAAGTCACTAATGTAGTGTGACACACCACTATACAGAGAGATATTATTGTGTAGATTTTAGGAAATTTGATCAGGGAAAGCTTTGAGGGAGTGAGGGGCTGGTCAAACTGTGCTTAACATGACTGCTTACTGCTGCAGCAGCTGAACTTGGCAGTTCTGCATTTCAAAACCGTCTGCAAGCAAAAAATCATTTTTTTTCTGCATATGAACAGGCAGACAGTGTTTTTTTTAAACCTCTGGTTTCTACATAGTGCCAGCACAGTACAACCAATAGCATTCTGCTGCAAACATTGAGCAATTGTTAATAAACATGTTGCTTTATGGCAAAAACATTTTATGCCAATAATGCCATTTTGATACCCATGTTATTGAACACATAGGAGGGAATTTATCATCTCTCGTGCACCAGAAAAGTCACTTTAAAATGTCTCAAACTGTGACAAGTGCCTCTTTTTACCATACTGGACACTTTTCCGAAATGGGGCATGGCAAGGATGGGAAAGTGGTGTGGCTAACAACCAAGACAAATATTTCAATATATCTTCATTTACTAGCGCAAATAAGACCAGAAATCTATAGTAGCTCTGTGCTGTTGTAGATTTCTGTTTACGCAGAGGATGTGCTTAATTTATGATAAGGTGTACTGTATGTCTTCTTATAAATTTGGTTTATCCTTAGCATGGAAGATATCTAGACTGGCACAGAAAGCACCGGTCTTGATAAATCTCCCCCATAGTTTAAAGATATTTTACCGCAAACACTTCATGATTATATCCATGTTAGAGGAACATTACTGCTCAGAACATGTGGTTCATAAACATTTTAGTACAAAATGTCATTATTGAACCAGTGATATTAAACTGCTATCACTGCATAATTCCTAAAGTAAATGGTCTATACCAGGGTCATTTAATTGTAGTATCATGTATTAATCTTTGTGTACAAAACCTGTGACTTTTCATTTATAGGAAACCAGTGACTTTTCATTTAAAGGTTTCATAATGAAAGACCTATGCCTTATTCTATCAGAGTCAGAATGTTGGTAGTAGGAGCAGTAGCAGCACCAGCCATCCAGCCAGTAGTAGTAGTAGTAGGCCACAGTTCTTTTTGGATTCCAAAAGGCGCAACATTATTATTAACGACAAAGAGGATGAGATTGTGGACTGGATGGATTACTCCTCCCTAAATGACAGCAGTATGACGCCATGCCTTGGAGCCAGGGGTCACAGTATTTCTTCTGCTCCTACTCTTTGCAACCCCAGAGAAAGCTTTCAGCTGCATCCTCTCTGCCTTCAGTGCCTCCCTAGTGTGGCGTCTTCTTTTTTCCTAAGAAGAGGCAAATAAACCCCAATATGCACTACAGAAAATACTTCAGAGTCTCTCTGCTGATGACTTGTGTGACAACAGTCTGCATTTGGACTACCATAAAGAGGAGGCAAGGGACCACATGTATAGCCATGTTGGTAGTGGTGGTAGTAGTGGCACCTGTAGCCAAGATGATGGCAGTATGGGAAGTGGTAATGACAGTGGCACTTGGGGCAAAATATAGAGCAGGGAATTTGGAGGGGGCCAAGGAGCCCACAATGATATATCACAGTGGTGTGGAGGGTGAGGATGATTATGATGATGATTGTGTGTTAGACAGGACCTGTGAGCTAGATAAAGGTGAGGAGAAGGTGACATCAGAGGAGGAGGGTAGTGGTTGCAGTGGTGGCAATAATGAGGAGAGGCAATGTATGGCCAGAACCTCCCAAAAGACTGCCAGGGCCAAATTCTCCTCAGGAACTGGTGAAGTCGCTGATACTGTGGGTGAAGGCTCAAAACCTAAGCCAAGCTCAGTTGTCACTAGCTCTGTACAGTGTGTGAGAATATCTTCCATCTGGCAGTTTTTCTCCACACTGTCGGAAAACTAAAGTATTCCTGTGTGCAAGATCTGTAGGTTTGAAATAAAGGTGAAACTCAAAAAATTTGAATATCGTGCAAAGTTCATTTAATTCAGTAATGCAACTTAAAATGTGAAACTAATATATGAGATAAACTCATTACATGCAAAGTGAGATATTTCAAGCCTTTATTTGTTATAATTTGGATGATTCTGGCTTACAGCTTATGAAACCCCAAAGTCACAATTTTGAGGTACCCTTTGCTCAGGGGGTATGGACTAATTAGCTGACTAGAGTGTGACACTTTCAGCCTAGAATATTGAACCTTTTCACAATATTCTAATTTTAAGTTGCATTAATGTAACTCCTTTTAAGTTGCATTACTGAAATAAATGAACTTTTGCACAATATTCAAATTTTTCGAGTTTCACCTGAAAGCTGTGGGTGTTCAAACACAAACATAGGCACCACAGCTCTATTGCAGTACATGATGTGGCATGACCACCTACTGTGGAAAAATAGAAGTGGCTGTCAGCTAGTGAAGCAATTGTGTCCTCCTTCCCCTGGTCTCCTTTGTGGCAGCCAGGCCGCATTCACATGCAGTGCAATGTTCTTGTCATAGTCATCATCAGTAACTGCTTCTCCCACTTAGACTACTACTGCTCATTCTCTGCTCCATTGTTAATCATTGATAATGGAATGTGTAGCCAGGAAACAACTCTACACACCCAGCAATCTACAAGTGCATAGGCTTAACTTCCACCTTGCCAAGTTGCTGCTGGTGCTGTCACTGCGTTACCACTTAGTGGATTCTGCTGCCTTTAGGGATCTGATACTGTGTGCTGAAAGATACCTAGACACCATTATAAAAAAAAAAAAAAAACATCCCCGCCTTGTACTTTCATGTGGCTTAGAACGTGGGCTGCTCCTTGCAATTTTCTGTGTCCGGCAAGGTGCAAGGTAACTGCCTGTAGCAGCTGTTACAGGCAGGGACAGTACATGTTTTTCTCTGCCCACTGGGTCAATGTTTTGTGCTGCAGTGGCAAGGCAGAAATACAGCAAGAAGGCCAGGTCCTCCTCCTGTATCGAACAGCAGCAGGGCCAAGCATCACTCCCACATCCCCTCCCACCTATCATATGTGTAAAGGAAAGGATTGTCATGCCGTTTTATTAGAGCTGATCGGCCTTGGTGAGAATAGCCACACAACTGATCAGTTGATAAAGTGCATGAAGCAGCAAACTTCCCACTATCTGTCTTCCCACCAACTCAAACTGGTCAAGGTGGCCTGCGAAATGGCAGAAACATCATGGCTGTACAGCATGTTGCAGGGGCGTGTGTTTGTTGCTGGATTAAGGTAGTAGTACGCACGGTTCTGATACTCCCTGGGCCTTGCAACGAAATGAAGGGTGCACCTGTTTTTCCTTTTAGGTCATTTCCTGATGTCAGGGTTCTTCTATGTGATGGTGTTTAGGAGTGCCCTTGGTGTTTGTGGTTGCCATAAGGTGCAAGTCTGTTTTCCCTGGAGGAGCCAGGTTTGATACAACAAATCCACTGTACTTTACTGAAGCAGTTCAATAGGTGTCTCACACAAGCACTATATTAAATAAATGTAGTCTTTACATCTGACATTTGCAATTCTTAAAGGGATTCTGTCACCAGTTTTTGACCCCCACATTCAAAAATATGGTTATGTGCATGGAGCCCTTGTGATTCCTAATGTGGTCTTATAAGCTAAATCTGTAGGCTCATTTAGTGTAAAAAACGTTTTATCTAACCTGTCAGTCATCTCGGTAAGGTGCCCAGGGGGTTGCTCATGTCTTCCAGATGCTGCCCGCACCCGCCGCCGTTGGTGCCCAGCTCCTCCTTTGCTGTCATCAGCACCGCCTCAGAATCATTTGCTACTCCTCCGGCTCTCCCTCACTCCCCCCTCCTTCTTCTCTAACATCCCGCGCGTGCGGGAGCCTTCAGGTCATCGGGAGGTTGAGCGAAGTGCCGGCGCATGCGCACTTCGCTCAGTGAAGCCGAACGGAGAAGTCCGCACGGGCGCATCAGGCACAGGCCTGTGCGCACACGCGGGATCTTAGAGAAGAAGGAGGGGGGAGTGAGGGAGAGCCGGAGGAGTAGCAAATGATTCTGAGGCGGCGCTGATGACAGCAAAGGAGGAGCTGGGCACCAACGGCGGCGGGTGCGGGCAGCATCTGGAAGACATGAGCAACCCCCTGGGCACCTTACCGAGATGAATGACAGGTTAGATAAAACGTTTTTTACACTAAATGAGCCTACAGATTTAGCTTATAAGACCACATTAGGAATCACAAGGGCTCCATGCACATAACCATATTTTTGAATGTGGGGGTCAAAAACTGGTGACAGAATCCCTTTAAGGCTGTACAGAGGTCCTTTTCTGTCCCTTTTATATGATGAAGAACTTGAAGCTTGCTCTCACCACATGCAGAGGTGTCTGTAGCCATAGTGTAAATGTGTTTATCCTTCTCTGTCAAAATGTTGTGTACTCATCTGCAGCTCACACTAGAATGAAGTGCACTTCCTCCTCGAGAGGAAGGGTTGCTGCTAGCTTTGCCTAGACACTAGGGAACCTCTCACACTCTCTCTCCATACACAGCCTATAGGAAATATAATACTTGAATAAAATGCATGAAATACAGTGACATTAACACTTTAACCACTTGCAGTTGGTATACTGCAGCTGCACTGCATTTGGAAGAAATAACACATGGTCCTTGCATGGCACATGTGATCAATTTGTTGCGCAACACCATTTGAAAAAATATACTGTCTTGCAGATAGTGCTGTCCTTGTCCAGGAGACTGTCCTTGCATTTCAACCATTCTTAATGTTGCAAGGAACACCTTTCTGGACTTGCAGCGCTTGATCTGTGACGTTCCAAATCACTAGAATTTAACCGTGCATATGCTACAGTGTCTGTACAAGCAGTGTAAAGTGGCGACTGATTTAATCATGCACCAGACCACGTCAGCACGGAGCCTGTTTTGTTTCAAGCAGTGGCAGCTCATCAGAGCCACCTGCATACTCAGATCCTTTAAAGGGATTCTGTCACCTCCCCTAAGCCAAAAAACAATTTTAAAGCAGCCATGAAGCACAGCTTACCTGGATTAGGCTGTGCTCTTTTATCTTGAAATCCGTCCAGCAGTTACTGCAAAAAACGACTTTGATTGATATGTAAATGTGTCCTGAAGGTGCCCAGAGGGGCGTTTTGTTCATCTTAGAGAGCCCAGTACCGCCCCTCTTACAGTGCCCAGCCCGCCTTCCTTGCACTGTCTAACCGCCGCCCCCAGCCTGCCACAGCCTCTCCTCCCCCTCCTCCCCCTCCCTCACGCCGAACGAAGTCTCGCACAGGCGCAGTACCCACTGAGGGCTGCGCCTGTGCGATCAGCAGGAGACTGAGGGCAGCAGCTTCATCCTTGTCACTGGGCATGCGCTGAGCCCAGTGACGTCCGATGCTCGCTCTTCCCTCAGTCAGCAGGGAAGAGCGAGCATCGGACGTCACTGGGCTCGGCGCATGCCCAGTGACGAAGATGAAGCTGCTGCCCTCAGTCTCCTGCTGATCGCACAGGCGCAGCCCTCAGTGGGTACTGCGCCTGTGCGAGACTTCGTTCGGCGTGAGGGAGGGGGAGGAGAGGGAGGAGAGGCTGTGGCAGGCTGGGGGCGGCGGTTAGACAGTACAAGGAAGGCGGGCTGGGCACTGTAAGAGGGGCGGTACTGGGCTCTCTAAGATGAACAAAACGCCCCTCTGGGCACCTTCAGGACACATTTACATATCAATCAAAGTCGTTTTTTGCAGTAACTGCTGGACGGATTTCAAGATAAAAGAGCACAGCCTAATCCAGGTAAGCTGTGCTCCATGGCTGCTTTAAAATCGTTTTTTGGCTGAGGGGAGGTGACAGAATCCCTTTAAAGAGATCATCAGATTTGTCAATAGAGACAACTGAGGCATCAACAATATCTTCCCCTTGATATTTATCTCAGAGCAAACGCTCACGGATGAAGAACAGCTAACTCATTTTGATGGCTGCCCTGTAGCTGTTGGGGACATGGAGAAAGTCCCATGGACGAGGAGGATGAGGATAAGGAGCTACTACTGGAGGAGGAGTTGTGGTGAAGGAAGAGCAGGAGGCTGTTGTTGATGATGATGATGACACCAATCACAATGACCAATTCTCTCAGTGGGGGGGAAGGGGGGGTAGATGCAGTGTCTCACTATGTGTTATATGTGGGCACTTTAAACTTTTAATCTGTCATATTTAATGTATTGTGGTATCAAGCTGTAATTCCTATCATCAGGCTGTTAGTAGTGTCTTTACATCTATTCGCACCACTTATATATATAGTCTGGGGTTAGCCAATAAAGATGGTTAGAAATGGACTTCACTAGCAACAGTGACGGGGAGGAACTTAAAGGTACCTGGACACAACTGGATGATTAGTGCTCAGAATTGTCCTTTACCACATGCCTCTATAGACATAGTGGACTTGAACCTTTCCAGAGAGAATCCTGCATAAATAATGTAGCAGAGGGTTTGCCTGCCACGAGGGAGAACGCCCTTATTGGATTGCTCAACATAAAGTAAGACGTTTATTATATTCAGTACCTGAGTGCTAGAGCGTGGACATAGCATAGAAAGATGTAGAAGGAAGGACAACTCCTCAACTTACAATTGCCAAGTCTGTTATAAGGAAAACAGCTGAACCAATATTTTGATTTATCGCTTTACTATATACATGAACTGTACTGGCTACCTGAAGACAAGTGATTTAGTAAAAGTTCTGTTCTTTACTACAACTGATTTTTCATCCTTTCTACCAACTTCATTTGCACCTTACGGTGCTGGCGTCACAAACACGGGGGCCTAGCCACCGAAGCACCTTATGCATACCAATTACCATCAAGGGCACCTCAACTTTCATCTGGCTGGTGTTCCCTGCAATAGAGAGTGCCCTGGAAGAATTAGTGCTGACCTCCCTTCCACTGCACGCCGACCCAGGGAGCTACAGAAAAGTGAGTACAACTACTGCACCCATTTGGCACACCACCACCATAACACTCACTACACCCCTGTGGCCCAGTCATCACACAGAGACTGAAACAAATGGGTCCTCAGGCACACTGGCCAAAATGGCAAACTGTATGCTTGCTTGCTTACATAATGACAGCCATATCCTTACCATCAAACAATCTGATGATTACTGGATAGACATGCTTTTAGACCCTCAGTATCAAAGCAAA
The DNA here is from genome assembly GCF_014858855.1 of Bufo gargarizans. NCBI lineage: Eukaryota > Metazoa > Chordata > Amphibia > Anura > Bufonidae > Bufo > Bufo gargarizans. The sequence continues at coordinate 299,277,506 of NC_058082.1, read as the reverse complement.
ATGGGGGAATGTTTTCCTGTGCTGAAAGGGAGTCCAAATTACTTTATTACCAGGAAACACTGGGTACGCAGATTGCTGCAGCTTTCAGGAAGCAGATGCCTACCGCTTTAGTGTCTGTCCCAGAGGTCCCTCTCCATCCGCTGCATACAGACATACCGCCTCAACGTCCAGGTTCAGCTCTATCTCTACTTTGGCCTTTTTCCTGTGCATACTGTTTTTGCTGACCCCATGGATTTTTGGGCAGGCAGATTGAAACAGTGGCCTGAAGTGGCCCAGTATGCACACTCTGTTCTGTTTTATCCATCCTCCAGTGTCATCTCAGAGAGGGTTTTCAGTGCGGCAGGGGGCATCCAAATGGAAAAAGTCCTCCGCCAGTGTACAAAATATCACTGTAAAATAAATAAGGCATGAATCCATGAGGATTTTCACACTCCTCCAGCTGAGGCTGATAAATAGATTTGCCCTTGGTGATGTTGACCCATAATGCCACTGCCACTGTCAGTCTGCCAACCACCATGTTACATACCATATGGCTGCTGCTGCCTCCACTGCCCAGCTGCTACTTCCTGCTACTATACTACTGCCACTTCCATTACCCCTACTGCAACTACCATTACTGCTACACAACAACCACCACCACTAGTACTACCCTGAAAAAGCCTCACACTCCTCTACTGTCTTGTCTGTTGCATGCTGTGCTGCTACTGCTGGTAACACTATTGCGACCGCATGCCACAATTAATCTATCCTTTCTACATCCACACTGTACCACTGCTGCTCACAATTAGAAGGGAGACATTTTTCAGGCTCGTTAAGTACAAGCCACTGTTTCTTCTGAAATCACAGAATAGAAAAACACCCCTCAAAAACAACTTTTATTAATATGATTGAAAGGATCAAAACGTGATTTTCCCTAATACATCCCTAAAAAACTGTTCTTGCCTAGGGAGCGGAATCGCCGCCCTGAAAATAGCGATCCAACTGTCTTCAAAACTGTCCCTGTCTCACCCTAATCTGTTAGGACAGACATAGAGTGGGGTCACAAAAAGTGTGGAGTGTGGTCAACAAAGGTAGTTCATAACTGCACACCAATTATGTGGTCACAATCGTGAATATATGAAAATCACAGGCCACACCAAGGAGGGATACAGACAAAGATACCGTAATGTAATACAAGACAAAAATGAAACAACTGTACTGATATAAATATATCATGATAGGTCCAAAGTGTTTTGCCCCATGTATGCAACCACGGAATTCATCGGGGGCACAATCACTGAAATGTCTAAGACAAAGAGCAAAAAGGATGCCAAACTGTGGATATTATATGTATATAATTGTATGTCATGGTCTAATTCTGGAATGTTACATGTAATATACTGTTGCTGGGTTGACAGAGAAGTGATAGTATCTTAAAATAAGTGGTTGATGTACCAAAATCCTATTGCCTATAAAAATGTCAGGCCAAGAGGGATATAAAGAATACTTAAAGGGGTTGCGCTTGCAAAAAAACAAACAAAACTCACATGAATCTGCAATGCAACCCCCATCAATTGGTTTATCCAAAAAGTTGAATTTCTTTCTTTTTGGATTTGTTAAAAAATACCCTAAGTTTGATGTGTTTAAAAAAGTTTTATTGGTCAATCTTGTTTTTAAAACAGTCAATGCCTGAGGTGGGGCAGAAAGAAAGGCCCCTATTGAGGAGTTTTAACTCCTGGGTGAGATCAATGGAAGAAATATTTACCACCAAGGATGCATCCTCCATTATTGTTTCATTAATCTGGTCTGTGTTTCTGGTTGTGATGTCGGAGCTCTGTTGCCTAGTGGAGGTTTTCTCGAGCGTGTGATCCTCATTTTGTCCCTTCCTGTGTCTCCGGTGCTTTCGTCCACCGCTCCTGGGGCATCTTGATGTCCTAAAAAACTATTGAGATTTAAGACAATCAATGGTGTTTCCCCCCCAACGTAGGGGTTGTGATCATGAACGTTTATTAAAGAGACTGGAACTCAAGTGAATCTTTGAACTAGATACAATGGAACCGAAAGGTCTTAACCAGGAGTTTAAGGTTGGCTTCCTCTTCTGAGTTCCCTTTCACCTATGTACTTTCTGCTACTGTTTGCTGTTATTGCCCAGCGTTAGCTGTGTTTTTCGTGTTTTTTATGATCTTCTTTTGTCTGCTTTACTTTAGGCAGTACCACATTCACGCTGATAGAGACACACCACGATGGAGGGATTAAACCCAAAGCCATTTGCTATTTATAATGCCTTGGAGGACTGTCTGATTTTCGGGACAATTTTTCTTGGTATATGATGCCGCTATAGATCTGTGATTATTAAGGAACCTTGGTACTGTTGTAAGATATTCCTTCATATCTTGACTCTTGTGATAGCACTATGTGTAATTTCTCATAGAAAAATTTGGGATTAGAACCCTACAGCCGAGGTGGGCATTTTCTCCTTTTTTGGGAATAATTTAGGGTGACCGATTGGAAAGAGTGGATGGTCCACTAAATGGGGACCACCCACATTTCCTATTTTAGTGATCGCCTGACCACTATCATAGGGGTATAATGTACTCCTAGGCTGCGCCCGAATGTATGTTGACCGGATCTTAAACCTGGATAGGTCTTTCCCCCATAATAGGGTTGGAACACCACCATAGGCAGCATGTTGACCGGTCAGTGCGAGGTAACTAACAAGCCCCCATGCCAGGGATAAATATCACAGGACATTTGGTACACTCAAGATTGGTCACAACGTATGATTGCCAGCAGTCTCACTTTGGCCCCTTTCTCCTATAGTTACTATATACTCCCTTAGCTGTGGTTCACCCCTCTATTCACTGCTTTCACAGGGGCCATATTTATCAGTATGCAATTAATAATCATTTTTGTTCTAAAATCCTTGACAGATATCAAGCAGCACAGATCTATGTATATTTTATACTATAAATATGCCCAGAATCCTCAGAGACCACCATATATTAACTGTAGGCAATGTCCACTCTGATCAAGTAGACCTCCAGTTTGCTAATACATTCTATGGCCTGAACAGAAGGGAGCTTCTTACACTGCTTAGCAACGGGCTGTCTTGCACATGTGCAGTAGGTAACACAGAGGTTCTTCACCTCCCATCTGAACATACATATTATCACAAGCATGGGGCAACATGTATTAGAGCACTACAGCCAGTTTCTTCACACTGGTGCTTGATAGTATTATAGAATGTGACATCTTATGGACATGGCTCTGAGTGGATATTGAATATTTGGCCATTTTTAATTGTTATTGTTTTGGTATTTCTAAGCGGGAAGACACCCGCTCCTTCCCAAATGTGGTGCGAATGCCCTGTAGACACAAGGGAATGTGGTATGTAATAATTATTTCTATGTATTCTATATGATGCCTTCTTTATTAGAGCAAGCACAATATTGTTTTGTATGTGAGTTTACAATGGAATTTAAACTGACACACAGGTGATACCATGGGTGGGTGGGGCTAACCCATTTAGGGCGGTCCCTTACCCTCATTTGCTATTAGGTTTATACACTGTTGTAATACACTTGCTTGAAAAAGACTCCTGGGAGTCGAAACGTCACACAGTTGGTCAATAAAACCTCTTTTGAGGAAGCTGAGTGCTGCAGTCATTCATCCCTTCTACAAATTGCTTGGAGCGCAGCAGGCTAGGACTCGACACCGCGGGCACCGCCACCATTGGAATCTACCATTTTGGACTGAGTGAGTAATGCTGTCTTACCTTTGGATTAAGGCGCTATAAAACAGAGCGCATGAAAGGGACTGCATGCATGGTTTCAGTGTCTCTGATTTCTTCTGACAATTAACACATGTATAAATAAAGGCAGGCATTCTGCCCCCATTAACGCATAATTTTTGGACCCTTTTGCAGAACAAGCCACTGTTTCTTATGACAGTAACATGTGTGTATTCCCAATAACTCACTCTTTTCCCCATAACACATCTTCCCCCAATAAGGGACACTTGAAAGCTTTGTAATAAGACAAAGTTTAACACAATCAACAGTGCAGTATGTTTTTAAACATGCTGTTCATACTGTCAAACATACATTTGACCATAGCTATATATGTCAGTGTCACTCTGACAATATTTGCTATTGCTATCATTGAGTTCAAGTACTTAGAGAGTGGGGGGAAGAGAAAGAGCAAAAATGTATAAAAAATTAAAAAGGGGTCATAGCTTTAAAAAAAATAGTCCTAGAAGACATAAGAGTGTCATATACTATTTTCAGGCCAACTGGAGCAATTTGATTCGTATAGAATCGACTTGGGTCCAAATCAATTTATTTTTATTTTTTACTGCTGAATCGGACTCAAACCAGATTTCAAGAAATTAGTTTATGTCTACTATATACCAATCTACTCAGTGTCTTCTGCTCTATACTTACTTTCTTCCCTGTATAGACATGCTATATGATATTGTAACATAAGTTGGTGCCCAACAATAGTTGTGTTGTGTTTTTATTCTTGTATTATCACAAACTAATTCAAATTTTTATTCCCCTTTTTTTTTAGCTGGCATTCCATGTGAAAATCTTACTCAGGTCCATCAGCTCTTCCGATTGCGCCTGCGCTGAACTTGATAGTTTTTTGATAGTTGGTCCCTCTATTACTCCTCCTGGAAAACATAATGACTGCTGCGAGCATCTCAGGGGTGAGTTTTATACCTTTTGGTTGGTTGAAACTGATGATTATAATCATGGGGTGTGCACCCTATATCCGCTATATGGGATTGTCATGTAAATAATGACCCCTGGATATTGCAGGGGTGCGACCCTCTTGGCACTATAATGCAGACAGGTTTAACACTGTACGCTACCTGCACGGTGTGCATGGAGAAACTGAGCCGAGACCCCTTGTCTCATGGATTGAGGGTCAGCCAATTGCTGATCCTGTCCATTTATAGGTCATGGCACTTTTAGAGGACTCATTAAATGACTGGGGGTTGTCTAATGACGATACCAGTCAGATTAAGATCCCCTTCTACAATATATTTCAGCACTCAACTACCTGTTTAGTTCCCCGTTAGCTTGATTGCAGCTATTTATATTGTTCATTAAAATCCTAACCCGCAGGAGCATGGGGGTTCCTTTTGCGTCTTTTTGCTTCTAGCTACAGTGGCTTTTAGCTAGGATTGGGGAGCGATTCAGCTTTCTATAGGTCGCTCCCTTGTCCTAGCAACAATAGATGTTATCAATCTCTCTTTTTTAAATTGGTTATGTGTGCTCCAGTAGCGTGCTGCAGATTTTTATATATACCTATTTCGCGCTGGGACCTATGGCCAGGATCTCTATCTGTGAGCACATCACCCATCTTAATTTTATTTTTCTTATTCCCATGCTGGGATTTGTAGTGCTGCTTATCATTCAACTTCCTTAAAGTCTCTTTCAGCCATATTATTCACATTCAGTTTCAGCAGCACGGCTAGATGCATTTCTCTCACAAGCAGTGGGCATCTCCCGTCTCTTGAATGTGCCACTACTGTATGCAGTAACCTCACTTTCCTTACTGCCCTTTATGTGTGTTTTATTATAGGGAGCTCAGAAAGCTGATAAGGATAGATAAATCACATTACAGAAAAGCAGGAGACTCCTATGATGTTTAGAAGCCGGGTAGAAGCAGTTGTTTTTATCAGGCTCACAATCTCAGCTAGCTCTGACATGCCCCCACTACCTATCAGCAATCTTCTGAGTCTCTGTTACCACAGACAGTGAACTACAAGTTAGATGGAAGTGAGACCCCTAGTGGCCATTACTTTATAGCTTTTTTTCCAGATGGATGCAGACATATTTTTTTTTTAAAGTGATTAAAAAAAATTCTAGTCACACTGTTCTCTATTAAATTAAATGAAATTGTGGGAAAATACAGTCATTCTTAAAACTTTAGCTTTTTTATTTTATTAAGAATTCAGTCAATGCCATTTTGGTGCAGACATCTGAATCTACTGTTAACACACCAAGTTAACTGTAAAAACTATGGCAGTGGCTGATTTCGGGTTTAATACGTACCCCACCCCATATGAAACACATTAGTAAAATGCTACATGTTTCCAAGTTTTAAATACAATATGCAAATTAGTTATATTTGCTTTACCCCAGAGGCACTCTCCACATAGAGAAATATGTTCCCGAAGCCCTATGTATTATAAGATATCATAGTGACATACATACAATAATGGGGCATATAGGTACTGAAGGGAGATTTATCAAAACTGGTGTAAATGATAACTGACTTAGTTGTTCATAGCAACGGTGGGATTTGTGATAGCCCTGCCCATTGTTGGCCCAGGACAGCACACATTTGCAGGGACTATCTCTGAAAATCAGGGACAGTCCCAGTAAATTTGGGACAGTTGGCAACTATGATTTTAACATGTTGTTATTGGAGCCAGGTAAATGGACATTGGCTGGAAACTCGGGAGGTGTAGAGTAGGAAAGGGATTGGTAAGTAACCTGTATATCCTTCTTGTTTTCCCCTGGGTGCCCTTCTCTCATTCCCAAAACACAAAAGGTATGTGATTTACATATGAATGCACACTATTCAGTGTATTTACATATAAATTCATGATAATATTATTTTTTAATAATAATAATAATAATAATAATAATAATAAGGTCTTGGCATCAGTCTGGTGTTTGGGAAGAGATCAGTCTGGCTGCTGCCTGCAGGACAGGTCAGAGAGTTTAGTGAAGACCAATGACGAATGAATCAGAATTAAAAATGAAAATATGAGCTTTGCTCCTTTCCTGTAAAGATCGTGCTGTGATCCTTTTTGCTGATCTATGTGGTTTATCTGAAGATTGAGATTGTTTTTTGTATAAATATATATATATATATATATATATATACAGTACAGACCAAAAGTTTGGACACACCTTCTCATTCAAAGAGTTTTCTTTATTTTCATGACTATGAAAATTGTAGATTCACACTGAAGGCATCAAAACTATGAATTAACACATGTGGAATTATATACATAACAAAAAAGTGTGAAACAACTGAAAATATGTCATATTCTAAGTTCTTCAAAGTAGCCACCTTTTGCTTTGATTACTGCTTTGCACACTCTTGGCATTCTCTTGATGAGCTTCAAGAGGTAGTCACCTGAAATGGTTTTCACTTCACAGGTGTGCCCTGTCAGGTTTAATAAATGGGATTTCTTGCCTTATAAATGGGGTTGGGACCATCAGTTGCGTTGTGGAGAAGTCAGGTGGATACACAGCTGATAGTCCTACTGAATAGACTGTTAGAATTTGTATTATGGCAAGAAAAAAGCAGCTAAGTAAAGAAAAATGAGTGGCCATCTTTACTTTAAGAAATGAAGGTCAGTCAGTCCGAAAAATTGGGAAAACTTTGAAAGTGTCCCCAAGTGCAGTCACAAAAACCATCAAGCGCTACAAACAAATTGGCTCACATGCGGACCGCCCCAGGAAAGGAAGACCAAGAGTCACCTCTGCTGCAGAGGATAAGTTCATCCGAGTCGCCAGCCTCAGAAATCGCAGGTTAACAGCAGCTCAGATTAGAGACCAGGTCAATGCCACACAGAGTTCTAGCAGCAGACACATCTCTAGAACAACTGTTAAGAGGAGACTGTGTGAATCAGGTCTTCATGGTAGAATATCTGCTAGGAAACCACTGCTAAGGACAGACAACAAGCAGAAGAGACTTGTTTGGGCTAAAGAACACAAGGAATGGACATTAGACCAGTGGAAATCTGTGCTTTGGATTGATGAGTCCAAATTTGAGATCTTTGGTTCCAACCACGTGTCTTTGTGCGACGCAGAAAAGGTGAACGGATGGACTCTACATGCCTGGTTCCCACCGTTAAGCATGGAGGAGGAGGTGTGATGGTGTGGGGGTGCTTTGCTAGTGACACTGTTGGGGATTTATTCAAAATTGAAGGCATACTGAACCAGCATGGCTACCACAGCATCTTGCAGCGGCATGCTATTCCATCCGGTTAGTTGGAACATCATTTATTTTTCAACAAGACAATGACCCCAAACACACCTCCAGGCTGTGTAAGGGCTATTTGACCATGAAGGAGAGTGATGGGGTGCTGCGCCAGATCACCTGGCCTCCACAGTCACCGGACCTGAACCCAATCGAGATGGTTTGGGGTGAGCTGGACCGCAGAGTGAAGGCAAAAGTGCCAACAAGTGCTAAGCATCTCTGGGAACTCCTTCAAGACTGTTGGAAGACCATTTCAGGTGACTACCTCTTGAAGCTCATCAAGAGAATGCCAAGAGCGTGCAAAGCAGTAATCAAAGCAAAAGGTGGCTACTTTGAAGAACCTAGAATATGACATATTTTTAGTTGTTTCACACTTTTTTGTTATGTATATAATTCCACATGTGTTTATCTACAATTTTCATAGTCATGAAAATAAAGAAAACTCTTTGAATGAGAAGGTGTGTCCAAACTTTTGGTCTGTACTGTATATATATTGTATATATTTCTATATATATACAAACCGGATTCCCAAAAAGTTGGGACACTATACAAATCGTGAATAAAAACTGAATGCAATGATGTGGAGATGGCAAATGTCAATATTTTATTTGTAATAGAACGTAGATGACAGATCAAACGTTTAATCCGAGTAAATGTATCATTTTAAAAGAAAAATAAGTTGATTCAAAATTTCACGGTGTCAACAAATCCCAAAAAAGTTGGGACAAGTAGCAATAAGAGGCTGGAAAAAGTAAATTTGAGCATAACGAAGAGCTGGAAGACAAATTAACACTAATTAGGTCAATTGGCAACATGATTGGGTATAAAAAGAGCTTCTCAGAGTGGCAGCGTCTCTCAGAAGCTAAGATGGGTAGAGAATCACCAATTCCCACAATGTTGCGCAGAAAGATAGTGGAGCAATATCAGAAAGGTGTTACCCAGCGAAAAATTGCAAAGACTTTGCATCTATCATCATCAACTGTGCATAACATCATCCGAAGATTCAGAGAATCTGGAACAATCTCTGTGCGTAAGGGTCAAGGCCGTAAAGCCATACTGGATGCCCGTGATCTCCGGGCCCTTAAACGACACTGCACCACAAACAGGAATGCTACTGTAAAGGAAATCACAGAATAGGCTCAGGAATACTTCCAGAAACCATTGTCAGTGAACACAATCCACCGTGCCATCCGCCGTTGCCAGCTGAAACTCTACAGTGCAAAGAAGAAGCCATTTCTAAGCAAGATCCACAAGCTCAGGCGTTTTCACTGGGCCAGGGATCATTTAAAATGGAGTGTGGCAAAATGGAAGACTGTTCTGTGGTCAGACGAGTCACGATTCAAAGTTCTTTTTGGAAATCTGGGACGCCATATCATCCGGTCCAAAGAGGACAAGGACAACCCAAGTTGTTATCAACGCTCAGTTCAGAAGCCTGCATCTCTGATGGTATGGGGTTGCATGAGTGCCTGTGGCATGGGCAGCTTGCATGTCTGAAAAGGCACCATCAATGCAGAAAAATATATTCAGGTTCTAGAACAACATATGCTCCCATCCAGATGTCATCTCTTTCAGGGAAGACCCTGCATTTTTCAACAAGATAATGCCAGACCACATTCTGCATCAATCACAACATCATGGCTGCGTAGGAGAAGGATCCGGGTACTGAAATGGCCAGTCTGCAGTCCAGATCTTTCACCTATAGAGAACATTTGGCGCATCATAAAGAGGAAGGTGCAACAACTGGTCTCCTCGGTCCCCAGACGTCTGTTGAGTGTTGTAAGAAGAAGGGGAGATGCCACACAGTGGTGAAAATGGCCTTGTCCCACCTTTTGGGGATTTGTTGACACCATGAAATTCTGATTCAACATATTTTTCCCTTAAAATGGTACATTTTCTCAGTTTAAACTTTTGTTCCGTGATTTATGTTCTATTCTGAATAAAATATTAGAAGTTGGCACCTCCACATCATTGCATTCAGTATTTATTCACAATTTGTATAGTGTCCCAACTTTTTTGGAATCTGGTTTGTACATTATATATATGAGTATATATACTGTATATACATAGTGTGGCAGTGTAGCTGCCACAGTGGCATACTGGGGTCCAGGGGCGGACTGGCAACTTTAAGTGGCCCTTGAAAAAATTCTAAAAGTAGCCCTGTTTTGTAGTCGGGTCCATATTGATGGAAGGCAGAGACAGAAATACCATATTGTGGCACATTATACCACCTCAACAGAGCTAAATACCACAGTCCATCACAAAATACTGCTGGCAGAAACAAAATGCATCCCCCAAAACTTCCACTGGCCGGCCGTGAGAAAGGGAAATTTCCTTGTAAGGTCTATGGCCAATCCGCCCTTGTTGGGGTCAGTTAAGTGGTGTATCTCACGCAGAGAAAGCTGTGTGAGATCAAGAAAGTCTGGGAAAAAGGGTTTTCCCTCTCTGTTCATCAGCTAGACTGTTAACAAGGGGTAATCAGCAGCCAGCAGAGGATCCCAGTGAAATGTGAGCTGAGCTCTTTCAGCAGGGCTCCCAGTCTGGGGAAGAAGCAGGCTGTGCCAAGGCAGGGCTACAGAATGGAAGTACGGATATGGGCAGCACTTGGTGTGCTGTTCGCATGTTTTTTAGCCCCGTTGAAATCAGAGAGACCTGAAGTGCTATAAGGACCACAGCCAATACTTAGGCAATTGGTATAGAACACCATGAGGAAAATGGCTAAGGAGGATGACTTTGAAGCTTACCTGGGCATATTTGAAAGAATTACGGGGAGAGAGAGTGAGACACCTGGAGGCCGTGGACTCTGATAAAAGTGAACTTGTTTGCTGCTAAAAAGACTGCTGTAAAAGTCTGCTACCATGGGTCTCATGGAGGAATATATCATACGGTTGTGGCTATTGTTGAGCGAATCAAAGTTGATAAGGTGGAATTTGATCCAAATTTCAGGAAATATTTGATTCATCATAAAGTCGAATTTCCTTGCTCTTGATGGTAACAAATCAATTTTATTCAAAATTGGCTGCTGCTCATGTTACAAAGAGGGATCGCCCATAATGCCATGCAGATAACCAATCAGCAGATAGCCACCCCAGTGTTTAGGAAAGCCTTTATTCACCAAAAATTACTAGAAGAGCAGTTCAGGGACAGCTAAGAGATAGTGTAGGGATATAATAGGGAGGCTTTATCTACACTATGGGGAATAGAGCTGGGACCAGTGTAAAGCCTGGCTAATAGGAGCTATTCTATTACACCTTGCTGCTCTAATTGAGGGTAAAAAGCATTCTAATTTTTGGGTTTCACGTTCTTTTATACATAACAAATTCCATTAATCATTGATTTTGTTATTGGGGTGAAATTGCTGTCTGATACTACTGATTGGGGGGTTGACATTCTTTTATATATAAGTAAATCGGTTAATCCTTGATTGTCTAATTGGGATGAAATTTAAGCCTGATACTACTGTTTTTTGGGTTGTTCACATTCTTTTATATAAAAGTAAATCTATTAATCCTTGATTGTATAAATAGGGTGAAATTGTAGCCTGATACTACAGATTTTGGGGTGTTCGCGATCCTTTATACATAATTCAATCCGTTAACCCCTTCAGGACACAGCCATTTTTCACCTTCAGGATGCAGCCTTATTTTGCAAATCTGACATGTGTCACGTTATGTGGTAATAGCTTTTACTTATCCAGGCCATTCTGAGATTGTTTTCCCGTCACATATTGTACTTCATGACAGTGGCAAAATTGAGTCAAAATATTTAATTTTTATTTATAAAAAAATTCAAAAATTACCAAAAATTTAGAAAAATTTCCAAATTTCCAAATTTAAAGTTCTCTACTTTTATAATCAATAGTAATACCTCCAAAAATAGTTATTACTTTACATTCCCCATATGTCTACTTCATGTTTGGATTATTTTGAAAATTAAATTTTATTTTTTGGGAATGTTAGAAGGCTTAGAAGTTTAGAAGCAAATTTCCGAATTTCCAAAACCCAATTTTTTCAGGATCAGTTCAGATATGAAGTCACTTTCTGGGGCTTACATATTAGAAACCACCCATAAATCACCCCTCAAGGTATTCAAAACTGATTTTACAAACTTTGTTAACCCTTTAGGTGTTCCACAAGAATTAAAGGAAAATGTAGATTAAATATCAGAATTTCACCCCGATTCTGCAGTTTACAGAAACACCCCATATATGGTCGTAAACTGCTGTCCGGGCACACGGCAGGGCACAGAAGAAAAGGAACGCAATATGGTTTTTGGAAGGCAGATTTCACTGGGATATTTTTAAGTTGCCATGCCACATTTGAAGACCCCCTGATGCACCCCTAGAGTAGAAACTCCCAAAAAAGACCCCATTTTGAAAACTATAGGATAAGGTGGCAGTTTTTTTGGTACTATTTTAGGGTACATATGATTTTTGGTTACTCTATATTACACTTTTTTAGAGGCAAGGTAAAATAAAAATAGCTGTTTTGGCACCGTTTTTATTTTTTGTTATTTACAATGTTCATCTGACAAGTTAGATCATGTGCTATTTTTATAGAGCAGGTTGTTACGGACGTGGCAAGACCAAATATGACTTGTTTGTTTCAGTTTTACATAATAAAGCATTTTCTAGTGTCTCCATATTCTGAAAGCCATAGTTTTTATTTTTTGGGCAACTGTCTTATGTAGGGGCTTATTTCTTTCGGTATGAGATGACGGTTTGATTGGTACTATTTTAGGGTGCATATGACTTTTTGATCATTTGGTATTACACTTTTTGTGATGTAAGGTGTCAAAAAATTGCGTTTTTGACACACTTTTTATTATTATTTTCTTTTACGGTGTTCACCTGAGGGGTTAGTACATGTGACATTTTTATAGAGCAGGTTCTTATGGACGTGGCGATACCTAATATGTATACTTTTTTTATTTATTTAAGTTTTACACAATAACAGCATTTTTTAAATAAAAAAAATAAAAATAAATCATGCTTTGTGCATATTCTGAGAGTGATAGTTTTTTTTTTTTTTTTTTGGAAGATTGTCCTAGGTAGGGTCTCATTTTTTGCGGGATGATATGACTGTTTTAGGCCTCGTTCACAATTCAGTGTTTGGTCAGTGATTTCCATCAGTGATTTGTGAGCCAAAACCAGAAGTGGAGCCTCCACAGACATGAGGTAGAAGGGAAAAATCTGCTCCTGTTCTGTGTTTAGAGTTGCACCTAGTTTTGGCTCACAAATCACTGATGGAAATCACTGACCAAACACTGAAGTGTGAACGAGGCCTTATGGGTATGATTTTGGGGAGTGTATGACTTTTTGATTGCTTGGTATTACACTTTTTGTGATGTAAGGTGACAAAAAAGGGCTTTTTTTACACCGTTTTTATTTTATTTTTATTACATTGTTCACCTGATGGGTTAGGTCATGTGATATTTTTATATAGAAGGTCGTTACATATGTGGGAATACCTAATATGTCTACTTTTTTTACATTTAACACAATAATAAGCATTTTCTAAGCAAAAAATCATGTTTTAGTGTCTCCATAGTCTGAGAGCCATAGTTTTTTTATTTTTTGGGCGATTGTCTTAGGCAAGGGCAAATTTTTTTAGGGATGAGGTGACAGTTAGATTGGTACTATTCTGGGCGGCATCCACCTTTTTGATCGCTTAGTGTTGCACTTTTAGTGATGTAAGTCGACAAAAAATGTTTTTTATAGCACAGTTTTTATTTTAATTTTTTTAGGGTTAGGTCATGTGATATTTTTATAGAGCCAGTAGAAACGGACACGGTGATACCTAATATGTTTACTTTTCTTATTTTCCCTATTTACAATTTTTTTTAACTTTATTTTGGGAAAAGTTTATTTTTCTTTGTTACTTGAAACTTTTATTTTTTTATTATAAAAAAACACTTTTTTTTTACTTTTTATGTGTCACACTTTGGGACTTCATTTTTTCAGGGTTTAATCCCTGTTTCAATTCATTACAATACATTATGTATTGTACTGAATTGAGCTGTCAGTGTCTTACACAGTAAGACGCGGACAGTTGCCTAGGAGACCCAGCCTGCGTAAGGCATCGGGGCTGCCATGGCAACCATTGGCTCCCTGCCAGCGCAGCGCGGGAGGCTGATGCAATCAGAGGCATCCCCCTCCCTCTGTAAACCCTGCACGTGCCGCGGTCAGTGCTGACCGCGGCATGTAAATGGGTTAATCAGCTGGCATCACCGCATACAGCGATGCCGGTGGAAGCAGCAGAGCCCAGCTATCAGTAACAGGGGACCACAAGCACCACGTTTTCCCACGTACATGTACGTGATTTTGTGGTAGGGGTTAATCCTTGAGTTTTTAATTAGGGTGAAATTGTGGCCTGATACTACACATTTTAGGGTGTTCATGTTCTTCTATATATAAGTAAATCCGTTAATCCTTAATTGTGTAATTGGGGTGAAACTGTCACCTGATACTACAGATTTTGGGGGCTTCACGTTCTTTTACACATAAGTAATTTAGTTAATGCTTAATTGTGCAATTAGGGTAAAATTGTGGCTTGATAATACTAATTTTTGGGTATTCATTTTCTTTTATACATAACTAAATCAATTCATCATTGATTCTAAGGTGAAATTGCAGTCTAATACTACAGATTTTTGGGGGTTCACGTTTGTTTATACATTAGTAAATTTATTTATCCTTGTTTCTGGGGTAAAATTGCGCCCTGACACTACTGCTATTTTACACTTACAGTTACTGATACAGTACAGTATATCCGACAGACAGGTTGCAGGTCTTCTAAGGTAATGGACAGTGGCAAAAATGTTTCTGCAGCTGGCAAAAGTAGCAGAAGAAGAAAGGGGTAGTAACAGCAGAGCTGCCAGTGCTGCCAGAACTGGCAGTGTCATCCAGCAGTCGTGTTTTGACCAGCAACCCCGCTGTCCTTGAATGACTCGGTCTTCAACATCCCATCAACTGACATCAGACTCCCCCAGCCAGGAGTCGTGGGTTCCTCTGACACCACTCTTAGTTGGCATGGCCCAAGAACAAGATCTGTGCCCCCACCTGCTAGGACCTGCCTATTTCATCTTCTGTTCTATCTGCTCGGGAAGTATTGTATGCTGTCGGCTCTGCTCTGCTTTTCAGTGCTTATAAGCAAATTGACACAGTCAAGCTACTGCCCAGCCAAGATGTGGCGAAGAGATCAGCTGCTTCCTCCAGTAGGCGGGCATGTAGTGACGATGAGAGTCAAGTGGGAGCAGGTGTTGCGAGCAGTCAGGCATGTGGCCCTGAGACTGGTGAGAGTGACATCAGTTACGTACAGACAGTAGTGGATGATGATGTAGCCGATCACATATGGGAGCCGGGTGAAGAGGGGTCTTCAACATCATCATCATTGTATGAGAGTGGCATCTTGCTTGTGAGACAGTGGATGAGCCAGCAGGGTGGTAGCATGGCCTTGAGTCAACAGGGTGGCAGCAGTGTGAGGTTTAGAGCCATACGTTCCCAGGGTAGACTGTCTGCCAATCAGGAGTCTACCTGTCCGGAATCAACTAGCAGTGCACAGCTTCATAGAGGCTGTGGCAGCAAGCAGTCAGCACGTAGTCATGGGGGGAAAATACCATACTCGCTGGTGTAGGAATTTTTCAAGTCGCTGGAAGATGTCAGCATGCTCGTTTGTAGAATCTGTGGGCAGAAGGTGAAGCGTGGCCAGGGTGCAAATGTTGGCACCACGGCCGTGCATCGGCACTTGAAGCGTCACCATAAAGTGGCCTGGGAAAACCGTGACGCTAATGTTGTTGTACAGCCTGAGGCAGCAACTGCTGCATCTCCCAGTGGCCCACACCCATTCTTCAGCAGTCAAGGCTCCACCACCTCAGCAGAAGGGAGCTGTGTTTCCTTCCCATCATCTACTGGTCCTGATGCTCCTCCTCCTCATACAGTGGGATGCGAAAGGGCAACCTTGTTAATCGTCATGATTTTCCTGTATAAATCGTTGGTTGTTAGGATAAAAAATGTCAGTTAAATATATCATATAGGAGACACACACAGTGATATTTGAGAAGTGAAATGAAGTTTATTGGATATGCAGAAAGTGTGCTATAATTGTTTAAACAAAATTAGGCAGGTGCATAAATGTGGGCACTGTTGTCATTTTATTGATTCCAAAACCTTTAGAACTAATTATTGGAACTCAAATTGGCTTGGTAAGCTCAGTGACCCCTGACCTACATACACAGGTGAATCCAATTAGGAGAAAGAGTATTTAAGGGGGTCAACTGTAAGTTTCCCTCCTCTTTTAATTTTCTCTGAAGAGTAGCAACATGGGGTTCTCAAAACAACTCTCAAATGACCTGAAGACAAAGATTGTTCACCATCATGGTTTAGGGGAAGGATACAGAAAGCTGTCTCAGAGATTTCAGCTGTCTGTTTCCACAGTTAGGAACATATTGAGGAAATGGAAGACCACAGGCTCAGTTCAAGTTATGATGATAGCAGAAGAAAAAAGCACCGCGGCACTCACCACTGGTCACAAAGTTGCTGCTTGCAGTTTATTTTTCAAATACACATCGTGGATGCGGACAGGACACAGGTGAATGGACAGGCTACAGCTGTTTCGCGCTGTGTTGCTTTTGAATGGTGAGTGCCGCGGTGCTTTTTTCTTCTGCTATCATCATAACTACTATATCACTGACAGAGCACCACCGTGAAGGTTCAGGATCCAAGAGTAGCAGTGCCGGTTGTGTTCTTTTCTCTCATTCCCTCAGTTCAAGTTAAGGCTCGAAGTGGCAGACCAAGAAAAATCTCGGATAGACAGAAGCGACGAATGGTGAGAACAGTCAGAGTCAACCCACAGACCAGCACCAAAGACCTACAACATCATCTTGCTGCAGATGGAGTCACTGTGCATCGTTCAACCACTCGGCGCACTTTACACAAGTAGATGCTGTATGCGAGAGTGATGCAGAGGAAGCCTTTTCTCCGCCCACAGCACAAAAAGTGGCACTTGAGGTGGGCTAAAGCACATGTGGACAAGCCAGCTTCATTTTGGAATAAGGTGCTGTGGACTGATGAAACTAAAATGGAGTTATTTGGCCATAACAAGGGGCGTTATGCATGGAAGAAAAAGAACACAGCATTCCAAGAAAAACACCTGCTACCTACAGTAAAATATGGTGGTGGTTCTATCATGCTGTGGGGCTGTGTGGCCAGTGCAGGGACTGGGAATCTTGTCAAAGTTGAGGGACGCATGGATTCCACTCAGTATCAGCAGGAATCAGTGACAAAGCTGAAGCTGCGCCGGGGCTGGATCTTTCAACAAGACAACGACCCTAAACACTGCTCAAAATCCATTAAGGCATTTATGCAGAGGAACAAGTACAACGTTCTGGAATGGCCATCTCAGTCCCCAGACCTGAATATAATTGAAAATCTGTGGTGTGACTTAAAAAGAGCTGTCCATGCTCTGAAGCCATCAAAGCTGAATGAACTAAAGATCTTTTGTAAAGAGGAATGGTCCAAAATACCTTCAACCAGAATCCAGACTCTCATTGGAACCTACAGGAAGCGTTTAGAGGCTGTAATTTCTGCAAAAGGAGGATCTACTAAATATTGATTTCATTTCTTTTTTGTGGTGCCCAAATTTATGCACCTGCCTAATTTTGTTTAAACAATTATAGCACACTTTCAGTATATCCAATAAACTTCATTTCACTTCTCAAATATCACTGTGTGTGTCTCCTATATGATATATTTAACTGACATTTTTTATCGTAACAACCAACGTTTTATACAGGAAAATCATGACGATTAACAAGGTTGCCCAAACTTTCGCATCCCACTGTAACTCATTTTGCCAGCAACTGATCACCGAGGCGATTGCAAAAAGACTAACAGTATGCCTGCACTCATCCAACGGTGCAGAAGCAGTCCTTCCCTTTCCACGTGGTTGACTCTGCACCTTTCAGAGAACTGATGGCTTATGCCGAGCCAATATGGAGAGTCCCAAGCCATCATTACCTCTCCAAAAAGGCTGTACCAGCCCTGCACACGTATGTTGAATAGAAGGTGGACTAGTCCTTGAGCCTGTCAGTGTCGGAGCTGTAACTACGGTCAAGGACAATATATGTGCTGTTCCAGCATTTATTTCTTCCATTTAAGATTAATGGCTGTTTTCATGTTATCATATCATTACCATGTTATGTAATGCTGCCACCCTGTGGTCATTCTTGTTATATGTTTCGTGAATGTATGATATAATTCCCATTTGCCTTTGCCCTCTGTCTACTCCTCCCTTTTGGTGACATCACATCCTGTTCTCTCTGTTCCTGTGTGCTTCTTCTTCTGCAGCAGACTTGGTGAGAGCATTCATTTTGACCTCTAATGTCCACCATGTGTCTTTGCTCAAGGTAAATTCAATAAATTACCAAACACCTCCATTGTATTCTCCTCACTGGATTATCACATGCAACTGGTAACACGACCTAATGGATTATTAGTGAGTTCAGCTGTCTACCATTGCTTGTACAGAGATTACCACTCACAACCAGTCAGAGACTTCTCTAACGTATATCTGTGGCAGAATAGTCAAAACGAAGCCTAAATCTACAGTCTTTGGATGTCTACACGCAATCTCCAAGCAAGCTTAGAGCTGTCCGCCATCTTGCATGCATGTGGCTTCATAAGCACAGTGAGTAAGCTGAAATCCTTTCTTAAAGAGACAGTACCACTTAAACAGGAATAACAGGTCCACAAGAGGCTCGTGGATATCTCGGTCACTGAACATACGGAAACTCACCCTGCTCCCAAAAACTCAGATATACAGGAAGCAGAGTCCATGTTCACTGAAGAACAAACTGTACGATCTAAACGTGTTATCAAACCAACACAAAAGATTAGAGAGAATTTTAAGGCAACCAAAGAAGAGTTTAGTGACAATTTAAATGACTTATGGCAAAGAACTGAATACTATATAGCATCTCTTTCACGCTATAACAATGATGCACCAAAGTTAACCACAGTGTTGAATCATCTGCAAAGTATATCACCTTTCTGAACGATTCCAATTTTGATGATGCTTCGGAAGAGTTGAGAGAGAGAAAGAATCTCATCCAAAAGAAGGGTGCCTTAGTACAAGACACTAAGAGCAAGGCAGAACTCCGCATCGCACACTTGTAGGAGGTGAGATCCCATCGATCAACTTCAACCAAATATACGCTTTCATCTTCCAAAACCTCTCGTTCCGGAGGGTCGGCGTTACATGACAAGATTATAGAGATCCGGGCAGAATCAGAGGTAGCCAGTGTAAGAAGTTCCTTTGAAGGAGGCTGAGATCGCAAAGAAGAGAGCAGAAAAGGAGGCTGAGTTCGCAAAGAAGAGAGCAGAAATGGAGGCTGAGATCGCAAAGAAAAGAGCAGAAAAGGAGGCTGAGTTTACAAAGAAGAGAGCAGAAATGGAGGCTGAGATCGCAAAAAAGGAGGCAGAAATGGCAAAGAAGAAAGCAGAAATGGTGCAGATGGAGGGAAAGGCAGAAGCCCAACTAAAAATTCTCCAAACAGAAAGGGAAGAAGCAGCTACCATAGCTAAACTGAAGGTCTTCGAGCAAGCATTAGGCCAAGGTACCGACCTAGACTGTTTCATCCCAGGAGAAGTGGAAGACCCAGCTGACCGCACTGCCAGATATGTGCTAAGGCAATCATCGTTTACTCCTCCTGCTAAATCACATGTACCAACGCCACTTCTAAATCACCAACTGGGTGAATCCACAGAGCACCAGATATCTTCATCCACCGATAATAAGGTAATCTCTAGAGCAGTTCATGCAGGCCACTCAGAGGAAGGTCTCACTGCAGCATGGGAGAGACTTGAACAGACCTATGGTAGTTCTAAAGCTACAGAAAGTGCCTTATTCAAGAGACATCAAGCCTTCCCAAAGATAACTAGCAAGGTCAATCGAAAAGCTCTGAGCGAGCTACTAAAGGAATTAGAATTGGCTAAAATGGACCCAGATCTGTCAGGACTGAGTTACCTTTATACTTGCCCATGGTGTCAATCCAGTTGTGTCAAAACTACCACACAGCATGCAAGAAAAATGGGCAGACCAGGGCTCCAGATACAAGTGAGAACACAATGTGTCTTTTCCCTCTTTCTCTTATTTTTCCAGATTCATCAGTGACCAAGTTCGGAAGAAGAATGATTCCAGCTTTGACTTCACTGAATCCACTCTACCTGCTTCATCCTCATGCTCAAAGTATTACAACACAACAAGTAAACGTAGAGACTTAAGGGGAACAGTATCTGTTAAGAAAACAAACGTCCCACTTAATGCAACCTCCACTACTAGAAAGGACACCCCCGTCCTTAAAGAAAAGGACCCTAATCGCATGTGCCCTATCCACAAAAGACCTCATCCTTTAAAAGAATGTTGTGGGCTTAGGACAAAGACCTTGCATGAACGCAGAGAGACACTCAAAGAGCTTGGAGTGTGTTACAAGTGTTGTGCTTCATCAAATCATATGGCAAAAGACTGTAAAGCTATCATCAGGTGTGCAGAATGAAGCAGTGACAAGAATGTTACATCAATGCATCCTACTTTGCCTCCAGACAACACACCATCTCAAGCCGCAACCAACACAGTTGCACTTTATGGCGGGAGCCACCGGCTCAAGAACTAGCTACAACGACTATCACCTCTTCCTATATGAAAATATGTGGCAAGGAGACCGGTTCCAAGTGCTGTGCAAAAGTAGGTATGGTCAACTTCTATCCAGAAGGGCAATCTGAAAAGGCCACCAGAATGTACGCCATTATAGATGAACAAAGCAATAGGTCTCTGGTGAAACCTAAATTCTTTGAGATCTTCGGCAGCAACACCATACACCCTAAACACTTGTTCTGGTCGTGTAGAGACACTGGATACCTTATCTCCTCCATTAAAGGGAATATTCATATACCCTTGCCAACGTTAATTGAATGCCACCAGATACCTGATGAAAGAGATGAACTTCCTACTCCAGAAGCTGCATACCATCATTCCCACTTGAAACATCTAGCTAGTGAGATTCCTCCTATGGACATGAATGCTGACGTCCTACTCTTGCTCGGGAGAGACATTATGAGGGCCCACAAGGTGCAGCAACAATGCAACGGTCCTGACAACGCCCCATTGCAGCCAGCCAGTAGCGCAGGGGCAACACGTGAGGTGCACGGTGGACCGATGAGGGCCCAAATAATAACACACAGTTCATCAGTTTACTCACGGTTAGCAGAAAGCCTCCCTGAGGTGGACATCACGCTCTGTGTAGGGAAGCATCAGCCAAGATGGCGATTGAGGTGCCCTTGATGTTAGGGGTGCTTAGGGTGCTTGTTGCAGCTGAGTCCCTTGATGGTTTTTGTCGTGACGCCAGTACCGTTAATGGTGGTACAACCAATATTGGTAATAATGAGGTAGACAGTGGTGAAATGCAACTCACAACTTTTACTTTTGATGTCTTTGGTTGCAGCAGTAGGCAAATACAGTATATATAAAAATATATCACATACACTTTCTCTTTATGGTAGATGTGTTACGGCCAAAATGGTTATTAGAGAATGATCTCACATTAGGGCAGAAAGTCCATACCTAAAATGGGGTATAAAACATGTATAAGAACCCCTTTGAGGTTTAGGTTTGGTGTCAGGATCTCTGGTAACAATGGCGGGTTGCCAAAGGATGTTGGTTTCTGCAAAACCAGTGGCCTATTGGTTCTATGTAGTACTGGGTGGTATATACTTGGCATCAGGCCGCACGGGGGCGGTAGAAAGTTTCTTTTCTGACTTTTCCTGAGTCTTGAGTAGGCTCCTGGGACTCTGTAGGTTGTCCTGGCCTGCGGACTGTAGTGGCATAGGGCCCACGTGTACCCTCTGCAGGGGTGAACTCGACCACTTCTCCAATATATAAGCTATGTGGCCATGAGGGAAGTTCTTTCCTTTTTACGGACCGATGGTTCACATAGTACTCACGATCTGTTGACAAATCGTAGATGAATCCGAATCCCCTCTGCTTGCAAAAATCCATCACTCGGCCCAGTTTGTGTACTGGTACCGGGAAATCCTTTACCGGTGCCTCGCACAGTCTGCGGGTAAGTCCCTCATTATAATGCTTGCAAGCATGATTGCGCAGGAGTCGGGTAGACTTTATTTCTGCAATTTTGCATTTCAGGTGCAGAGCGCTCTTGTCTCTCGGCCATGCTGCTCCGGCACTTTGCTTCTCTCTCTCTACAGCAATTGGCGCTTCTGCTTCTAACGTGCGCATGCACGTCAGGCTCTTCCAAAGTTCTAGGCCTGCCTCCCAGGTCTATTTGAATGACAGGAGCGGCACAACTATTATCCACCACACGAGGGGTGGTCTCAGCGAGTCGGACTTTCGGCACAATACTGGTCAGTACTTTAATTGGGTTTGGTTGTTCAGTAACACACAATACTGGAGCAGTCTTTTGGGTATAAAGATGTTCATAGGGGACTGTATCTGTGTCTGCGCTTTTGTCCCAACATTTAACAGGTAGGCACACTGATATGCCACACATAGTTCCACCCATTTTGTTTCTATGGGAGGACTCTTCATCGGGCACAGAAGGCGGTGCTGCGTTTGCATACAGGGCTGGCCTTTTAGAAACCACACAGTAAAGGTAGGATGGGCTTAAAGGTGCGGCACAATATTTTCCCGCTCGTCAGGAGGTGTCGCCAACTTGTACACAGTGATGACGCAGTATTTCTTTTTAAACAAGAGCTCCGGCGGCCATATTAATTGCATAGAAACCGTCTATTCACTGACAGCAAGCAGTTATAGTGACACACTGCGATTTTTATGCTGGGGCCTAGTATAGTATTTCCATATACTTTCCAAACAGTTTAAACAGTTCTGTAGCCCAAAACAGCACACAATAAGCAAAAGTCTCTCAATCAAGTAAAGGGGCTTATTCACATGAAAAGTTATGCAGCCAGCCAGTAGCACAGGGGCAACACGTGAGGTGCACGGTGGACCGATGAGGGGCCAAATAATAACACACAGTTCATCAGTTTACTCACGGTTAGCATAAAGCCTCCCTGGGCTGGCAGCATAGTGTTAAGGGTGGACAGCACGAAATCCTCCGGGGCACGCTCTGTGTAGGGAAGCATCAGCCAAGATGGTGGTTGAGGTGCCCTTGATGTTAGGGGTGCTTTGGGTGCTTGTTGCAGCTGAGTCCCTTGATGGTTTTTGTCGTGACGCCAGTACCGTTAATGGTGGTACAACCAATAGTGGTAATAATGAGGTAGACAGTGGTGAAATGCAACTCACAACTTTTACTTTTGATGTCTTTGGTTGCAGCAGTACAAAAATGCAGTTTCTTGATGGTACAGAGTTGATTCTGCAAATCCACTGTTTCTAGACTTTTCAGATTTTTAGTTTTGAGCAGCGGGTTAGGTGTACCTTGTTCCTATTGATATGCTGGATCCTATTCCTTGTCTTTCCCTACAAGCTGTATATTTAGACAAGAAAACTCAACTGTCTCTCAGAAGTTTGGTGTGGCTGCCAGAAGCTATAAATCCTCCACCATGCAAAGGTGTCTGTGGCCCTCAATAATGGCTCTTATCGCCGATGATTCCTTAGGAAAGCTTGTTTCTTTTCCAGGGGGGCAAACTCTTCTCCTACTTTTCAGAGATGCAAGTCCATAGTCCGGCCACAAAAGGAAAACGCTCTTCTGCGCCTCACATCTGAGTATCACCTCCTGGCGAAGTTGGCTCTACTCACTAATCTGTGTCATGGAGTCTTCACTCTACTAATCTGATCTGACCTCCTCAGATCTGCTCTCTTCTGAACTACATTTTCTTATCTCTCATCTAAACTCCCTCCTGGTCTCAACTGACTAACTAGGCCTGACCTAGGTATATATATAAGACCTGAACTTTATCCCCATCTAGTGGTGGGATGTATAAATTACACC